>NC_042615.1:707613445-707922079 GCF_901001135.1 Rhinatrema bivittatum | reverse complement strand
GTGATTAGTGGTTTTGGTAGGGGGAACAAGGAGGCATCCTTTGTAGGCTTCTCTGGTCGGTCTTGTGGATTTGTGTAAACGGATAGGAATTTGTAGGTCAATTGTGGTATGTTGGTGAATAATTTTGTATATTAAGGTGATGGATTTGTAAATTATTCTGAAATGAATTGGTAACCAGTTGAGGTCTTTAAGGACTGGGGAGATGTGGTCTCTGTACCTGGTGTTAGTTAGTAGTCGGACTGCTGCATTTTGAACCATTTGGAGCGGTTTGGTGTAGGAGGAGGGGAGGCCAAGTAAGGTAGAGTTACAGTAGTCTAATTTAGAGAATATGAGAGCTTGGAGGATGGTTCTGAAGTCTTTGGCATGGAAGAGGGGTCTTATCCTTTTTAAAACTTGCAGCTTGTAGAAGCATTCTTTGGTAGTTTTATTGATGTGGGCTTTGAAGTTTAGTTTATTCTCGATTAGCACACCTAGATCCCTCACTTGAGTGGTTTGTAGGTTGGTTGGAGGACAAGTCGAGAGATTGTTGTTCTCAGGAGAAATGAGTAAAAGTTCTGTTTTAGAGGAGTTAAGTACCAGATTTAGGCTGTTGAGGCTTTTGATTTCTTGATGACAGGACTCCCAGAATTCGAGGGTTTTTGAGTATGATTCTTTGATGGGGATCAGGATTTGGATGTCGTCTGCATAAAGAAAGTGTTTTAAGTTGAGGTTGGTGAGGAGTTGGCAGAGAGGTAGGAGGTAAATATTAAAGAGTGTGGGGGATAAAGAGGAGCCTTGAGGGACTCCAATGGCCGAGTCGAAGCGTGATGATTCTTTGTTCTGGATTTTAACCATATAACCTCTGTTGGTGAGAAACGATTTGAACCAGGAGAGCGCCAATCCAGAAATTCCTATTGCCGCTGATTGGTTTATGAGGATAGAGTGATTGACGGTATCAAAGGCTGATGAAAGATCCAGAAGGACCAATAGAAAGGATTGGCCTTTGTCTATGCCAAGAATAAGGAGGTCTGTAAGGGAGGTAAGGAGGGATTCTGTGCCCAGATTTTTGCGGAATCCATGTTGCGAGGCGGATAGAAGTTTGTTATCTTCAATGTAGTCCGATAGTTGGGAGTTCACTAGCCTTTCCATAATCTTAGCTATGAAGGGAAGCTTGGCTATTGGGCGGTAATTGTTGGGGTCTTTTGGTTCCAAGTTGGGGTTTTTTAAGAGTGGTTTGAGTGATGCTTGTTTGAGGTCTTCAGGGAAGGAACCTTGGGAGACTGGGTAAATTGACTGGGTAAATGACTGGGTAAATTGACTGGGTAAATGTATCATCGGGACACGCTAGAGAGAATAACGTTCCTGGATGGAATAAATGATAGCTTTATGGAGCAATTGGTTCAGGAACAGACGAGAGAGGGAGCAATTTTAGATCTAATTCTCAGTGGAGCACAGGACATGGTGAGAGAGGTAACGGTGTTGGGGCCGCTTGGCAATAGTGATCATAATATGATCAAATTTGAATTAATGACTGGAAGAGGAATAGTATGCTAAACTTTCAAAAGGGAAACTTTGATAAAATGAGAAAAATTGTTAGAAAAAAACTGAAAGGAGCAGCTACAAAAATAAAAAATATGCAAGAGGCATGGTCATTGTTAAAAAATACCATTCTAGAAGCACAGTCCAGATGTATTCCACACATTAAGAAAGGTGGAAAGAAGGCAAAATGATTACCGGCATGGTTAAAAGGGGAAGTGAAAGAAGCTATTTTAGCCAAAAGATCTTCATTCAAAAATTGGAAGAAGGATCCAACAGAAGAAAATAGGATAATGCTTAAACGTTGGCAAGTTAAATGTAAGACATTGATAAGACAGGCTAAGAGAGAATTTGAAAAGAATTTGGCCGTAGAGGCAAAAAATCACAGTAAAAACTTTTAAAAATATATCCGAAGCAGAAAGCCTGTAAGGGAGTCAGTTGGACCGTTAGATGATCGAGGGGTTAAAGGGGCACTTAGAAAAGATAAGGCCATCGCGGAAAGATTAAATGATTTCTTTGCTTCGGTGTTTACTGAAGAGGATGTTGGGGAGGTACCCGTACTGGAGAAGGTTTTCATGGGCAATGATTCAGATGGACTGAATCAAATCACGGTGAACCTAGAAGATGTGGTAGACCTGATTGACAAACTGAAGAGTCATAAATCACCTGGACCGGATGGTATACACCCCAGAGTTTTGAAGGAACTAAAAAAATGAAATTTCAGACCTATTTGTAAAAATTTGTAACCTATCATTAAAATCATGCATTGTACCTGAAGACTGGAGGATAGCTAATGTGTAACCCCAATATTTAAAAAGGGCCCCAGGGGCGATCCGGGAAACTACAGGCCGGTTAGCCTGACTTCAGTGCCAGGAAAAATAGTGGAAAGTGTTCTAAACAAAATCATAGAACATATAGAAAGACATGGTTTAACGGAACAAAGTCAGCATGGCTTTACCCAAGGCAACTCTTGCCTCAAATCTGCTTCACTTTTTTGAAGGAGTTAATAAACATGTGGATAAAGGTGAACCAATAGATGTAGTATACTTGGATTTTCAGAAGGCGTTTGACAAAGTTCCTCATGAGAGGCTTCTAGGAAAAGTAAAAAGTCATGGGATTGGTGGCTATGTCCTTTCATGGATTGCAAACTGGCTAAAAGACAGGAAACAGAGAGTAGGATTAAATGGACAATTTTCTCAGTGGAAGGGAGTGGGCAGTGGAGTGCGTCAGGGATCTGTATTGGGACTCTTACTTTTCAATATATTTATAAATGATCTGGAAAGAAATACGAGTGAGATAATCAAATTTGCAGATGATACAAAATTGTTCAGAGTAGTTAAATCACAAGCAGATTGTGATAAATTGCAGGAAGACCTTGTGAGACTGGAAAATTGGGCATTAAAATGGCAGATGAAATTTAATGTGGATAAGTGCAAGGTGATGCATATAGGGAAAAATAACCCATGCTATAGTTACACAATGTTAGGTTCCATATTAGGTGCTACAACCCAAGAAAGAGATCTAGGTGTCATAGTGGATAACACATTGAAATCGTCAGTTTGGTGTGCTGTGGCAGTCAAAAAAGCAAACAGAATGTTGGGAATTATTAGAAAGGGAATGGTGAATAAAACGGAAAATGTCATAATGCCTCTGTATCGCTACATGGTGAAACCGCACCTTGAATACTGTGTACAATTCTGGTCGCCGCATCTCCAAAAAGATATAATTGTGATGGAGAAGGTACAGAGAAGGGCTACCAAAATGATAAGGGGAATGGAACAGCTCCCCTATGAGGAAAGACTAAAGAGGTTAGGACTTTTCAGCTTGGAGAAGAGACGGCTGAGGGGGGATATGATAGATGTGTTTAAAATCATGAGAGGTCTAGAACGGGTAGATGTGAATTGGTTATTTACTCTTTCGGATAATAGAAAGACTAGGGGGCACTCCATGAAGTTAGCATGTGGCACATTTAAAACTAATCGGAGAAAGTTCTTTTTTACTCAACTCACAATTAAACTTTGGAATTTGTTGCCAGAGGATGTGGTTAGTGCAGCTGTGTTTAAAAAAGGATTGGATAAGTTCTTGGAGGAGAAGTCCATTATCTGCTATTAATTAAGTTGACTTAGAAAATAGCCACTGCTATTACTAGTAAAGATAACATGGAATAGACTTAGTTTTTGGGTACTTCGCAGGTTCTTATGGCCTGGATTGTCCACTGTTGGAAACAGGATGCTGGGCTTGATGGACCCTTGGTCTGACCCAGTATGGCATGTTCTTATGTTCTTAATGGGAGGGTCAGCTGCCTCCTGCAAGCACCACCATCCTGGAGTAAGGCATACTATTGCCCAGCGCTTCATCACTGTTGATTGTAGCAAGAAATAACAGCAATCTCATTTTGCCACATACAAACGTGGCAAGAGCCATTGAAACAAAGGCCCTTATAGAGGGGCCTAATTCAAAGGATAGAGTTAGAGACGTGCTACCTGCCCAAGGCCCACAGGTAGATCCCCTAGATTCTGCTGTAATGAGTCATTTTCTAATTACTGATCTGTAACTTCAGTTGATATCATGGCCAGTGCTGTTCCCAGGAGAACAGCACTGGCCATGGTATAGTGTATAGAAAAGGAGGTAACCCATTGGCATCAGCCATCTTTACCTCTGGCAGCAATAATATCTTGAGCAACCAGCTCCTGCCTATTATTTTCTCTAATGAGCTTTTTTCCACCAGAGATCAGCTCTGCAAGGAAAAAGGGGAAAGTGCCGCCTAGACTAGCATCATGTTAATGGCCCTTCCTCTAAAACCTATCAAAAACTTATCTGGTGTGCTAGTTTTGTATTTTTGATAGCAAGGTTGCAAAAAATGTTTGTTAAATACTGCTTATTGGACAGTCCAATGACTGGGTAGCAAGACCATGCACTTCAATTTACAAGACTCAGGTTCAGATCTCAGGAATGATGGAATTATAGGGTCTCATGCAGCTATCAGCATATGGGTTGTGAGAGCAGGGAGGATGTCTGCAGGAATAACCCCTGCTGCAAGAAAGAATACCGAAAGGGCCATCCTTAGGAGGCTTCCCTCATAAATAAGCAACCTAGCTTTCTCTAGCATGATTATGAGGGGAAAGAGTTTTAAAAAGCCCTAAAAAACTAATCTATTCTTAAGGCATTTTCAAAGCGCTTTACTGTATCTGAAAATTGTCTTCCTTAGAGCGGCTAGAAGTACAAGTGTGTTTCCATACAGGGGTATGTTTATTCATGTTTAAGAGGTGTTCACCCCAGCATCTTTCTGCCTTTTGCAGTTACCTTACCTTGTCCACCTGTTTGGCCACCTTGATCATCAGATGTGATCATCCTCAGATCCCACTCTTCTTTCATGCAAAGAATGTCACCCCCTAGACTGTAGTGCTCCCTTGGGTTAGGCCGGAAGAGTTATGACAACATGCATACATGAGATTCAAAAATACACACTTTATTTTACCTCCCCATGGCTACCCGCACAAATAGGTGCAAAGTGTTTGGACACATTTATTAGCATGCAATAGGGATATGCATTCGATATGCATATCATCCACCCTCTCTATGGATGTCTGCATGCTCCAGCGGAATGACTAATATCTCCCATGCAACTCTGCCTTAATGCTATGCCCCTCATCCTACATCTTCAGATCCTTGTGCCACTCAGCCTTGCTGCCATGCGCAGATTTTACACCTTGATATTCTTTCTGCCTGTATCCTCCTGGCATACTCCAGCTCTTATACTTTGAGGACTTCTTGCCAATATGGGGTGCTGCTGTGCACCTCTCCCATGATTTTGAATTCTTTATCTTGATGGCACTCTTTCTGATTCTTGGTCCTTTTTATCTGTACCTTGAGATTTTTTCTGCCACACTTTCTGCTTCATTTCCCCTTTGTTGCCTTGGGGTCCTGATGCCACTTTTGATGCCACTTTGCCTCTCGTGATGCCATCAACTGTTCATGACACTATTGCTGGGCAGCCATCCCCTTTCTAAACCTTGAGGTGTTCTTCCTCCTTTTACTGCGTCTTTGCTTCACTTACATTGCATTAGAGATTATCTACCAATCCCGTAAGCCTCATTCCCTTTTGCGGAGCCTTAGGCAACTTTGTGCCACTTTTTTTATGCTACTTTGCGCCACTTTTTTTATGCTACTTTGCCATTTTCTAAAGTACCATGTGGCTCTTTCCCCTTTTGATGATTTCTTCTTCCAAGTTTTATTGCAATTGATAAAAAAAAATTCACTGTAATAATTCTTCCATGTGTTTTAATGAAACAAACGAAAAAAAAAATTTCTTAATAAAACTAATATGGGTCCCAATGAAACGAATGAACGAGCCGATACAAAATGTTTTCTGCTGAACATCCCTAGCATGCATACTTTACACTAGATAATTTTCAAAGAGAATCTACCCAGGTAGATTCTTTTTAAAATTTAGTTACAAAGTACTTGCAATAAAAGCACTCGCATACTTTGTAGGTATGTTTGCTACTCAGAATTACTACAAAACCCAACTGTGCTTTTCCCGTCCTCTACCCCCACCATATAATTGTATTCTGGAATCCCCGTTTTTGCCATTGATTAGCTATGTAAGTCTGTAAATAAGTTCTTTCTTAGCGTTTAACTTATGTACTTTTGGTTGTTTTTGTTCTCTCAGTTTTTACTACTGTTATCTGTTCCATGTAAAGGCCTAGCCTATAATTTCCAAGTTAATTGTAAACCGATACGATGTGCAAACAGTTATCGGTATATAAAAAAAAATGCCAAATAAATAAATAAATAAATATTCTGATTTTTCCATACACGTATTTCTGCTTTATTGAATAATGCTTAAAATCATAGATACCATATTTGCCATATTTTAAACATCTAGAAAAATTAACCAGTATGGTATTAGTGGAGCGCACAGGTTATTAACCACAAGAGTTTTAGATACCGCGATCAAGGCTTTGTTACAAACCTGTATTGTATTCTCACAGGACACTGCAATGTTTACGTTAGCTTTCAATTCACTATGATCTGTGATTAATGGAAAAGCACAGGTCAGGAGTTTATTATGCTGAAAATCACAATGGCTGTTTTGTTTAAAAATGAAGTGACTCAAACATGTTGAAAGATAAACAGATGAAGAATTTTGAAAAGCTTCTGGAACTATATTTTGTTTATTTAAAAAAATAAAGCACTATGATGCAAATTCTAGGCTTCAATCCATAATTTCAGTCTTATGCTTCAGGTATAATTCTCACTCTGCCTGAATTTTATGGCAATCGGAAGTATGTATTTATTTAATGTATCAGACACCTACCAGATTAACTACTACTTAATCTACATATTGTGTGCTACTTTATATAGCATGTGCAAAATCCTCCCTTATCTTCTTGTGATCTGGTTGAAACTTTAGCCTTCCTTGCTTTGCATTAACCAAGTTTCTAACTAAAGACAAGGGACAGGAAAGACTATATTATACAATCTTGGAGAGTTATTTACTAAAGGTTTTCTCCCATTTTGTGTCTATGGGAAAAATGCTTAGTAAATATAGCCCTTAGACAGAAAAGGCAGTTAATTATGTATACTTCTCATTTACCTACCCATTTTGGTGATACTGATGTGTAAACAATAGAAAACCCTCACTGTACATATTTATTTATTTATTTTAGTTAAAGGCTTTTTAATACCGGTATTCGTGGGTATATCATATCGGTTTACAGATAACGAATTACAAAAAACAAAGGGGGTGAACAAGGGGCAAAAGTGGAACAAAAAACACTATATATCTTACGAATACTATCTTTTGTTTTCTTCAGCATTTATATTTCCAGGTGATTACACCAACATAAATGATCTCATTTACAAGTTTTCAATGTCAGAAAATATATGCCCTGGAATTTTCATCTAAAATGTTACAGCTGTGCTGCATAGTGCTTATCCTATGGACGACCTTAAGTATGAGATGTTAAACAAAACCAGATCCACTTTGGTATGCTGTGGTATGGAAATGTGTCTGATTCATCAGAGTAAAGGATAGTCTACTACCAAGCAATAGCTGCCATAATTGGTCTTTGTTTAGCTGAACAATTGTTGAAAAATTGAACTTTTTTACTTTAAGGTTTTCTTTGGCTAGACCAAAATGTCATGTTCCCTGAAATCTTCCATACTAATCCCTACTGCAGTGACACCTACAAATGAGGCAGTGCTGATCAACTGCAGGCTTCCATATTGCTGCTAACAACAGCCAATAAGCTGCTTTCGACCCCTGCAGATGGTGATGCTTTTAGACTACTGGGAATTATATGGAATATAACAAATGCCAGCATAGTCAAGTTTTGTAATCAACTTTAGAAACAAAACACTGATCTTGAAACTTGAACTGTTCTATTCCACATCTGACCCTAAGGATCACCATTTATTTTAGATATCAGTACCTGTCTCTTTTTCCCAGCCTATTGCCCATTAGGAAGAAACTTACCTAGGTTGTTACTGCTGTATGAAGAAATAGGGAGGTGCTGTATATCAGCAAGCATCAAGGAAAGGGTGTAAAAAGCTAAAAAACATATTTGACAATTTAAAAACTGCTTGAAACCATGCAAAGCAGCAATAGCTAAGATAAGAAGTAAAAAAAACCTAAATATACATTTCACAAACTCTATCAAGAATAATACGTAATCAAGACCATAATATGCATATAAAACATGAGGACTTTGTGATTTTATCAGTGACAAAATTCACAGAAACAAAAAAAAAAAAGTAAATGCCCATTCACTTCTTAATATTTTGAAGTCTTGCTCTTCTTGTACAACAGATGTATGTATCCGGTAATCTCCCTTTAGACTGATTATCACATATTCAGTCATGTTGAAATTTAAACTACTCTGATGTAAAATCTGATTCCAGATCAACAAGCAGCTGATTATGTAGCATTAGATCTAGGGTCTCTAACGTATTCTCTAATACAATGCTTCAACAGTCTTTTTCTGCATCAAATGTATGCATTATTTTAGAATATACGTTACAAATAAAGGGCCGGATTTTAAAAGGGTTACGCGCGCCGGGCTTATTTTAAAACCTTTGGGTCGGCGCTAATTTCTGAAAGTAAAATGTGCGGCTTGGCTGCACATTACCTAATAGGGCCATCAACATGCATGTCTTCCCCGACACACAAGGGATTTCTACCCATAAAGATTCAATTGTGCATTTAGTCTCGTGCAGGATGTTTATCCTGTTGGACTCTATGCCATCCCAGACATAAAGCACCACACCGCCTCCCAGGCGCTCCTCTCTGTTATTGTGATATAATTTGTACCCTGGTATAGCACTGTCCCATTGGTTGTCCTCCTTCCACCATGTCTCTGAGATGCCAATTAAGTCTATGTCATTATTCATTGCTATACATTCTAATTCTCCCTTCTTACTTCTTAGACGTCTGGCATTAGCATACAAACATTTCAAAGTTTGTTTTTTGTTTGTATTTTCACTCTGTTTTTTAATTGATAGGGATAAGTTAGAATTTTTTAGCTCAGGTGAGTTTTTAGTTGCAGGCACTTGGACTACTTTTCTTATTATTGGACCCTCACTGTCGGGATGCCCTAATTCTAATGCATCATTAGTATCCTTTGAAGATACCTCTCTCTGAACCATACACTGCTGAGCGACTGTTAGCTTTCCCCTTTGTTCTAGTTTAAAAGCTGCTCTATCTCCTTTTTAAAGGTTAGCTCCAGCAGTCTGGTTCCACCCTGGTTAAGGTGGAGCCCATCCCTTCGGAAGAGACTCCCCCTTCACCAAAAGTTTCCCCAGTTCCTAACAAAACTGAATCCCTCTTCCTTGCACTATCATCTCATCCACGCATTGAGACTCCGGAGCTCTGCCTGCCTCTGGTGACCTGCACGTGGAACAGGGAATATTTCAGAGAATGCTACCCTGGAGGTTCTGGACTTAAGTTTTCTACCTAAGAGCCTAAATTTGGCTTCCAGAACCTCCCTCCCACATTTTCCTATGTCGTTGGTGCCCACATGTTCCACGATAGCCGGCTCCTCCCCAGCACTGTCTAAAATCCTGTCTAGGTGATGCATGAGGTCCGCCACCTTCGCACCAGGTAGGCATGTTACCAGACGATCCTCATGCCCACCAGCCACCCAGCTGTCTACATTCCTAATAATCGAATCACCAACTATGACGGCCGACCTAACCCTTCCCTCCTGGGCAGTAGACCTTGGGGAGATATCCTCAGTATGAAAGGACAGTGCATCACCTGGAGAGCAGGTCCTTGCTACAGGGTCCTTTCCTGCTACACCAGGTTGATGCTCTCCAATCATGAGACCTTCTTCCTCCAAGGCAGCACCAGGGCTGCGATTCTGAAGTTGGGACTTGGCTACTATGTCTCTGAAGGTCTCATCTATATACCTCTCTGTCTGCCTCAGCTCCTCCAGGTCTGCCACTCTAGCCTCCAGAGATCGGACTCGTTCTCTGAGAGCCAGGAGCTCTTTGCATCGCATGCACATGTAAAACTTCTCACTGGTGGTAAAAAATCATACATGTGACACTCGATGCAAAAGACTGGGAAGCCCCCTCTTGCTGCTGGACTGCTGCCTTCATCTCAATTTTGATCAGTTTACTAATGAGGATGTGGGGGAGATACTGGTTCCGGAGATGGTTTTCTTCAAGGGTGATGAGTCAGATGAACTGAACCAAATAACTGTGAACTTGGAAGATGCAGTAGGTCAGATTGACAAACTAAAGAGTAACAAATTACCTGGACCTGGACCGGATGGTATGCATCCCAGGGTTTCGAAGGAACTCAAAAATGAAATTTCAGATCCATTAGTTAAAATTTTATAAACTATCATTAAAATCATCCATTGTACCTGAAGACTGGAGGGTGGCCAGTGTAATCCCAATATTTAAAAAGGGCTCCAGGGGCGATCCGGAAACTATAGACCAGTGAGCCTGACTTCAGAGCCGGAAAAATAGTGGAAACTATTCTAAAGTTCAAAACTTTATAAAACATATAAAAAGACATGGTTTAATGGAACACAGTCTACATGGATTTACCCAAGGGAAGTCTTGCCTAACAAATCTCCTTCATTTTCATGAAGGGGTTAATAAACATGGATAAAAGTGAACCGGTAGATGTAGTGTATTTGGATTTTCAGAAGGCGTTTGACACAGTCCCTCATGAGAGGCTTCTAAGAAAACTAAAAAGTCATGGAATAGGAGGCAATGTCCTTTCATAGATTACAAACTAGTTAACAGACAGGAAACAGAGATTAGGATTAAATGGTCAGTTTTCTCAGTGGAAAAGTGTAAACAGTGGAGTGCCTCAGGGATCTGTACTTGGACCGGTGCTTTTCAATATATTTATAAATGATCTGGAAAGAAATACGATGAGTGAGGAAATCAGATTTGCAGATGATACAAAATTATTCAGAGTAGTTAAATCATAAGCGGATTATGATAAATTGCTTGAGGACCTTGCGAGACTGGTAGATTGGTCATCCAAATGGCAGATGAAATTTAATGTGGACAAGTGCAAGGTGTTGCATATAGGGAAAAATAATCCATGCTGAGTTACACGATGTTAGGTTCCATATTAGGAGTTAGCACCCAGGAAAAAGATCTAGGCATCATAGTGGATAATGCATTGAAATTGTTGGCTCAGTGTGCTGCGGCAGTCAAAAAAGCAAACAGAATGTTAGGAATTATTTGGAAGGGAATGGTGAATAAAGCAGAAAAAGTCATAATGCCTCTGTATCGCTCCATGGTGAGATGTGGGGCTTGGGAGAGAAGGCATGCAGGGCATTTTTTTATATTACTAGAGGGCAGGAGGGAGGGGGATCCCTCGGTGGCTGTTGGGTCTCCTGTGCAACTGTAACTTGTTACTGGGAGGTAGGGGAATCCCGCAGGGGCTGGCAGCTTCACATATGACATTTGTTTGCAGGATGCAGGAGGCTGAGGGGCTCTGGTCCTTGAGTACTGTATACAATTCTAGTCATCACATCTCAAAAAAGATATAGTTGCACTGGAGAAGGTACAGAGAAGGGCGACCAAAATGATAAAGGGGATGGAACAGCTCCCCTATGAGAAAAGGCTAAAGAAGTTAGGGCTGTTCAACTTGGAGAAGAGACAGCTGAGGGGAGATATGACAGAGAACTTTAAAATCATGAGAAGTCTAGAAAGGATAGTTGTGAATTGGTTATTTACTCTTTCAGATAATAGAAGGACTAGGGGGCACTCTTTGAAGTTAGCAAGTAGCACGTTTAAAACTAATCGGATACAATTCTTTTTCACTCAACGCACAATTAAGCTCTGGAATTTGTTGCTGGAGGATGTGGTTAGTGCAGTTAGTGTAGCTGGGTTTAAAAAAAAGGTTTTGATAAGTTCTTGGAGGAGAAATCAATTAACTGTTATTAATCAAGTTGATTTAGGGAATTGCCACGGCTATTATTGGCATCAGTAGCATGGGATCTATTTATTGTTTGGGTACTTGCGAGGTACTTGTAGCTTGGATTGGCCACTATTGGAAACAGGATGCTGAGCTTGACGGACCCTTGGTCTGACCCAGTATGGCAATTTCTTATGTTCTTACCGATGAACAGGAGACAGGCCTCTTTCAAAGGAAAGAAGGCTGTGGAACAAGGGGTCATGGGGTATGAGTGAAAGGGTGTAGACTCAGGAGTAATCTAAAGAAATATTTCTTTACAGAAAGGGTGATGTATGCATGGGATAGCCTCCCAGTAGAGGTAGTAGAAACAAGGATAGTATTTAAATTCAAGAAAGCATGAGACTGCCACAGAGGATCTCTGTGGAATTGGTAGGAATTGTAAGGCTGAACAGTTTGTATGATGGGACAGACTAGATATGCTGTGTATCTTATTTTTGCCCTCATTTTTCTCTGTTTCTGTTTGAAATCCCCATACATACTTTACAGTGCCAGCTTTGCATAAAGTTGCTGCAAAGTCCATATTGTAGCATCAACCAACCCCTTGAATTTTCAGGCAAATCTGGGATTTCCCTTTGAAAATTTGCTTGCAAGGCTATGATTACAAAGTACTCAGATCTGCAAGTATGATGGGGATTTTAAAAATTGCCCCATAATGTATTATATGCTGTAGAGCAGAGTACAGCCATAACCCTCAAATAAAGAAGGGGATTATTCATTTTTTTCTTAGGGCCTTTTTCATACATAGGATACAAGGACTTATATTTGCCCTAAAAAGTAAATAATATTTTTCTTACTTTTTCTAAATCCTGTGAAGAATGAATCAAGTCCAGTATGCATTGTATACAGTGAATATATCTTCCTCTATTTATCTTCCATCCTAATTAGCAATTTTAATTTATAGTGAGATAAATTATCAAATGGACTTAGCCAACTAGATCAAAGCCTTTCAAAATTTACTGTTCTAAGCAGCTAACTTTACCCTCCTAAATTTCATAAGACTACTAAAATTAGTTGGTTAGTTTCTGGGCTGGCCTAGAGGAGGGTTAGATTGTGGGGAGAACCGGCAGCTAGCACTGATTTTCAGCACTAGCCACTCAACTTTTCTGACCAAATCTAAGTGTCATCATAGGAGGCCTAGATTTGGCTGACCAGAGCCCCTCAGCCTCCTGCATCCTGCAAACAAATGTCGTATGTGAGGCTGCCAGCCCCTGCGGGATTCCCCTACCTCCCAATAACAAGTTACAGTTGCACAGGAGACCCAACAGCCACCGAGGGATCCCCCTCCCTCCTGCCCTCTAGTAATATAAAAAAATGCCCTGCATGCCTTCTCTCCCAAGCCCCACGTCTTGATATAAAAACTTAAATGTAAATGCTTCTGGGCCCCCCTCCCATCTCCTCCCAATACCCTCTCCCCTCCCCTCCCAAGGTGAAAGCATAGTGTTCTCCTGGCTCAGCTTCCAGGATTGCAGCTGAAAGCCAAGCCAGGAGGAGGATGGCTAGCCAATACCTCCTTTTGACTCAGCTTTTTAGGGGTTTCGGGAGGATGTGGGTGGGAGGGGGCCCAGAGGCAGTTAAATTTAGGTTTTTATATGAGGCAGGGGGAACACACTAGGACACTGTATTTTGGGAGGAGAAGAAGGGAAATCCCATGGAAGACTATCAAACCCCTCACGTACCTATAACTTATTTCTAGGAGGGAAGGAATCCAATGGAAGGGTTGTCAGGCCCTCATACCACTGTAACTTGTTGCTAAACAGAAGAGGGTATCCTATGGGGGGGGCTTACAACCCCCACGCAACATGTATTTTCAGGAGGAAAACCAGAAGATCGGGAATCACCAGCTTTTTTTTTTTTTATCGAACTTACATGCGGGCCGATACAGTACAGTGCGCTCCGATGGAGCACACTGTTAACCCTCTATTGGATGCACGTTACCCCTTATTCAGTAAGGGGCTGAAAACGCGCATCCAACCCCCCGAATCTAATAGCGCCCGCAACATGCAAATGCATGTTGATGGCCCTATTAGGTATTCCCGCGCGATTCAGAAAACAAAATGTGTAGCCAAGCCGCACATTTTGCTTTCAGAAATTAGGTGCTAATTTCTTCAGGCACCGGGAAAGTGCACAGAAAAGCAGTGAAAACTGCTTTTCTTTGCACCCTCCGACTTAATAACATGGAGATATTAAGTCGGAGGTCCCAAAAGTTACCAAAAGTAAAAAAAAAAAAAAAAAAATTTGAAGTCTGCTCGCTGGTCGAAAACTGGACGCTCAATTTTGCCGGCGTCCGGTTTCTGAACCCATGGCTGTCAGCGGGCTCGAGAACCGACGCCGGCAAAATTGAGCGTCGGCTGACAAACCCGCTGACAGCTGCTGCTCCGGTCCAAAAGGACCTTTTGCCTGTTTTTACTGCCGGGCCTAATTTGCATAGTGAATCGCGCACACAGGAGAGTGGCCTGTGTGCACGCCGGGCTCTCCCGCAGACTTTACTGTATCGGCCCGATGGTTAGCAGTGACTTTCAGCAATAACTGAATAAGTTTAGCCAGGGAGCCCCAGCTGTACTAAATCTAGCTGGTCACATTCTGACTAACTAGATTTAAGAAAATATTTAGTTGAAAACCTAGCTAGTTAGGCTCAGCTGAATATTCACCTAAAGATAACTAACTAAAATTAGATAGTTATCTTACCCACTCAGGTCTTTGGATATTTATCTCTATATGTATCAGGGCTTTAGTTTTGCATTTTTTTAATAAAAGATGACTAGATGCTACATCTGATAAGGGTCAAACTGATCCAGTCCTAGTTTTATGCCATGGAATCTAAAATCGTATTTTTTCTACAAATTTACAAGTAGGACTACAGGTAGATATATATGTGGTTAAAGCAGAATGAGTTTAGTGTCTGTTTCTTTTAACATGTAAAGGGATGTAAAGGGAGCTATTATATATGGAGGTATATTAGTTTCATTTGTCTTAATGTATTAACATTAGATAAAAAACTATATTATTTTGCTTGGCAAGAATACATCATGACAATAGCAATGTGCAAAATAAATAGTTAATGTCAGTGGACTGCACTATAAAATATCTGTCTATTATTTTTAGGATGTCTCATGTTCTTCAGTTTGATGACAAAAGCAGAAAAGTGAAAGATGCAAATGTCCAGGATGAAGATACATTTGAAATATATGACCCTCGGAATCCTGTCAATAAGAGGCGCAGAGAGGAAAGTAAAAAGATCATGAAGCAGAAAAAGGAGAGAAGATAAATAGCAAAAACTGTAAATGGGAAGTCATTTAAAACTGGTTTGGAATCTGATTGTAAATATTGGCAATTCAGTAGCTATATTCCCTAATGATGACAATGAAAAACTATGAAAAGGTATCTTGACATTATTCTGTGGTTTTGACCTTTGACCTGGTGATGTTTTAAGTAAAAAAGTGTTTTTTGTTTTTTTCTTTAATGAAATAAGTATGTAACCGCATCAATATCTATTGTATTTTCACTAAACGTTTGTAAAGTCTGAGAGTAGTTTTTGTACCAGTTTTCAAATTGAAAGTACATGTATACCTTCACTTTGCAAGTTATCCCAGGAAAACCACTTACACACATTTACACTTGTTAATTTGTGCAGGTAGTTTTTCGGGCAAAAAAGTACTCGCATGCTTTTGAAAATACGAAGGTATGCGTAGAGTTCCAAACTCCCTTTCCAGTCCATCCCCTGGTAGCTCTTTTATTGCTGCTGGGAAAAGTACACCGAGAACGTTTACCCTCACGTAGGGTGTTAGTTTTCAAAAAAACGTATTTCCTTTGGATATCGCTTTGAAAATGATGCTCTTTATGACAGAATCTTTAATGCAAGGGTTGTGATTTTTCTTTTAAAGTTTTTAACCTGTATTAGAAAGAAATAAACACACTGTAAGAAAAAACTTTTTATTGGACTAACTGTACGCAGTTGTTAGTATCTTTCAAGAGTTGTTTCTTTCATTGGATTGATACAAAATGAGCTAAGGATTTTGTGACCTGAATATACAAGTAAACTGTAGGTTGAATTACCATCAGTGTTCGTTTTCAAGGCTGATGAGCTGTAAAGTCAAAGGATGCAAGCAGGGAGGGAAGTGTTTATAGAGGGGTCAGAACATTAAAAGACAATTTATAGCTAGAGGAAGACAGTCTGGTAAGGAGTGAGGAAACCATTATTTCTGTTAAGTCCCTTTGTGTTTGTTTCAAAGTGTTGGATCCTTTTAATTTAAAGTATCTTTGACATTCCCTTTTAGTATCCTGATCATGAGGTCATTGTTGCAGTGGTCTTGCCTGGGAAAATGATTGCTTCCTCTCCTTGCCACAGCCCCCATCCCCCAGTGTCGTCTTGTGATCTGTGAAAGTATATTCTATTCTTGTCTTTTAACTTCTGATCTGTTTCAGCAGCTTAGCATTTCCCTTCACATTTTCTGCATTAGATAATATATGCTGTATTAATGGAAGAACCTAACTGCGGGTGGTCTTACTCACAAGGAGAAAAGATACTTCATAAAAGTACCCTCCTCATGTTGTTCTATGAATATATAGTATATATTATCCAGTGCAGAAAATGTGAAGAGGGTCGCTACATTGATATAAGTCAGGAGTTCAAAAGAGTACTAAACCTTCACGAATACAAGATAAGAAAAGAAAGCAATGACACTATGTTATGGGAATATGGTTAAAGAAAACTACCTAGAACAGTAAGAAATAAGATATCAAAAGTCAAAACACTTCCTTTTACTTTAAAACACTTTTTAAAGCTTTGAAAACAAACACTGATTCTGTAATCCAACCTACAATTTACTTGTATATTCACGCAGTACCAACCTTAGCTCATTTTGTAGTGACTTGATAACCTGAGGACAGCTCTCAACAGCTGGTTACAAATATATTGTTAGATTATTAATCCAATAAAAAGGCATCACCTCGAACCTGTTTGTTGACCATTATTTCTACATATCTAAATGAACTAACGTGGACTATGGGAACCATTTTTATAGCAGTGAAGAAAAAAAGAATAAAAAAAAAGATGAATCGGATGTTGAAAAAGCCCTTTATTTCTGAAATAAAGGGCTTTTTTCAACATCCGATTCTTCTTTTATTCACTGCTACTCAGCTAACTGGATCGGCTTCCGCGTTGTTTTTTTGGAACCATTTTTATAGTACATTATTTTTCTCACTGTAGCTCAGAAGAGAAACGGCTTTGAAAAGCTTTCTGAACTTGTAAACAGAATGAGGGAACATCAGGGTATCACAGGGCCAGAGACTTTACAATGAATGCTATATTGAGTACCGCTGTTTAACAAAGTGTGCACAGATGTTACTTCATTTGTTTAAAAAAATTGAATTATTTAAATATCTAAACGGTATTTAGAGATGTAATAAAACCTACCAAATAATTCCTGATGTTTGTTTTTAAATTTAAGCATTTGAAAAATATAGGTGATGGGTTTAATTGTATAGTATCACAGAACTTGGAACAAATTGCACTCCTCATTTTCCTTTGTGCTGAAACTGAACCACAGTTTGATTAATAGGCACCTAAGCTGTTTCTTTTGGTTTTAAAACACATATCCAGAAAGATCTTCATAAAAGAGATAATGTACTTGTGTTTGACATACTGTTGTTTCTATTTCATACTTATAACCCACCATACTAGTCTAAACAAACCACCCAAAGCAGCTTACAACAAAGCAAAAACATAATTCGAAATGCAAATTACAATATTTATTTTTTTATGTAAAATCATGTATTTACTGCACATTACGAAGATTGTGGCGGTTTGCAAAATATAAGAAGAATACTAAACTCTATAGCACTCTATATGGGGAGGGAGTAGCGGCACAAACTGATATCGAACAAAATCGCTATTATCCCAAAAATTTAAGACAGTATACCAGTGTCAATACACACATCATATTCGGTTTTGTGATGAGAGACCTCATACAAGGCATACATTAACAATGCTAATTAGCACAAAGTATACCAACAGTATAATCATGGGTCTGTGATATTGCGTTCAACTTTTTTTCAAGATTTTTTTATGCTCAAGTGAGTACATGGCCCGTTTTAGACCCTTATTTCATTATGCAAAATAGCACTTAGCTTAATGGAGTGGAGAAATGCCAAAAAACATGGTCGTGAGGTCATATCCAATGCCAAGCCCGACACGGACCGCGTTTCGGCTTCACAAGCCTTCTTCAAGGGCCGGAAATCTCTGTAATTACAAACAGTATTATATGACAAATTTCTTAAGAATGATTACCAACTTTAAATCCCGTTGCAACATAGGTACTGACGTGGCAGTGCGGTAGTAGCATACTGAAGCTAGTAATGTTTCTCCTCTACCAGAGGGGCCGCTTTCGCGCTCTTTTTCAAGACGTGAAAGACCATTCAGACGTGGAATACACCCAGGAAATGACGTCAGCCGTTGCTAGGTAATTCATAACAGTGAATACCATTCTATGGCTGCATTGAGACCGTCTGGGTGCATACAGTTCAGCTGAAAAATCCAACGTTGTTCGTAAAAGTTAAGTATCTTCTGTGGATCCCCCCCTCTTTTTGTCAGTTGTATCCGATCGATGACACGCCACCTCAAATCGCCAAAGAGATGCTGCATATCTAAACAGTGTTGAACAATGGGGGCATTGATTTTGCCTGTATTCAGGCAGCTTCGATGTTCGATGAGTCTCGTTCGAATGGGACGCTTTGTTCTCCCCACGTAGAATTTGGAACAAGGACACACAATAAGATATATAACGTGGGAGGTAGTGCAATCTGAATGAAACCGGGCTGTGTGGATCAAGCCAGCGTTATCAGTCCACGTGGTACCATCTAGGGATTGAGAGCACATTGTGCATTTGCCACAAGCCCAATGTCCAAGCGGTTCTTCAGATTGTGTAGATGGATCTGTGTGGGTCCAGGAATGAGTTAATAGGTTCCGTAAATTCTTGCCCCTACTATAAGCAATCAAAGGAGCATCTTTAAAAACTTCATGGGTATGCAGTACATACCAGTGGTTGCGAATAATTGCTGCAATCTCCTGGGATTTGGTAGAAAATCTGATTGTGCATACTAATGGTGGATCTGACACGGCATCTACGGATTCTAAAAGAAGCCATTCCCGCTCGGCGTTTGTAGCCCGTTTTAGAGCCTTTTTGATGACTGAGGTAGGGTAACCCCGATGCAGTAATCTGGACGCTAAAGATTGGGCTTGTTTTGAAAATTCAGTTTTTTCCAAACACAATCACCGAAAGCATAGGAACTGTCCAATAGGTAAGCACTTCTTCAAACTGTACGCATGAAAACTGGAAAAATGTAAAAGGGTATTTCTATCAAAAGGTTTCTTGTATATAGTGGTGACAAAATGATCTTCAACAAGCCTAATACAAATATCTAAAAAAGGAATCTGGGAGTGATGATATTGCATGGTGAAAGTAAGGTTGGAGTCCAACGTGTTTAACCATTGTAAAAAATCCATTAACGAAGGGACATCGTGATGCCACAAAAAGAAAATATCGTCGATGTAGCGGGTCCAATTAGAAACATGAGCAAAAACAGGGGCAGAATATAGAAGGTGTTCCTCGAAATTAGCCATATATAAATTCGCAATACTGGGGGCCATGGTCGCGTCCCATTCGAACGAGACTCATCGAACATCGAAGCTGCCTGAATACAGGCAAAATCAATGCCCCCATTGTTCAACACTGTTTAGATATGCAGCATCTCTTTGGCGATTTGAGGTGGCGTGTCATCGATCGGATACAACTGACAAAAAGAGGGGGGGATCCACAGAAGATACTTAACTTTTACGAACAACGTTGGATTTTTCAGCTGAACTGTATGCACCCAGACGGTCTCAATGCAGCCATAGAATGGTATTCACTGTTATGAATTACCTAGCAATGGCTGACGTCATTTCCTGGGTGTATTCCACGTCTGATTGGTCTTTCACGTCTTGAAAAAGAGCGCGAAAGCTGCCCCTCTGGTAGAGGAGAAACATTACTAGCTTCAGTATGCTACTACCGCACTGCCACGTCAGTACCTATGTTGCAATGGGATTTAAAGTTGGTAATCATTCTTAAGAAATTTGTCATATAATACTGTTTGTATTTACAGAGATTTCCGGCCCTTGAAGAAGGCTTGTGAAGCCGAAACGCGGTCCGTGTCGGGCTTGGCATTGGATATGACCTCACGACCATGTTTTTTGGCGTTTCTCCACTCCATTAAGCTAAGTGCTATTTTGCATATTTTATTTATTTAAAAGTTTTTTATATACCGCACAAGGGGTCACTTACTATAATGAAATAAGGGTCTAAAACGGGCCATGCACTCACTTGAGCATAAAAAAATCTTGAAAAAAAGTTGAACGCAATATCACAGACCCATGATTATACTGTTGGTATACTTTGTGCTAATTAGCATTGTTAATGTATGCCTTGTATGAGGTCTCTCATCACAAAACCGAATATGATGTGTGTATTGACACTGGTATACTGTCTTAAATTTTTGGGATAATAGCGATTTTGTTCGATATCGGTTTGCAAAATATAACATACATAAAATACCAATAAAGGACACAACACCTTAATAACATCGCTCTTGTGGAGATTCTCTCTTGAGAGAATGTCACTTGAAATGTTCCCCCTCTGAGACTTTTCCTGTAGTGGTATCTGCTTTATGGTGTGCAGATCTCTGTGGTCCAACAGATGAAAGTTGCATATGAGCTGCTACTGACTCATGTTATGCAGCACACTGGAGCAGGTTTCTAAGCCTGATAGTCTTTCCTTTTACTCCAGCTTGCAACTTTAGTCTTTAGATACTGAAGGCACTAAGGATCCTCCTTGAACCCTAAAAAATCATCCTAATACTGGAGGCTCAGAAGCTCCATCTTTGAGTCCCAGACACCTTCACAGGTTATAGAACATAAGTTAAAATGGACTCTGGTTTTATGAAAACATTCCCTGCAAGACACTCCACACAGGGGAGTGTCTGAAAAGCACTACACTCTTAGGGGTAGATTTTTAAAAAATGTGCGTTTGCGTACTTTTGTTGGCACACCAGTCGCCAACAAAAGTACGCTGGATTTTAGTAGATACGCGCGTATCTTCTAAAATCCAGGATCGGCGCGCGCAAGGCTGCCAATTTTGGGCAGCATCTGTAGTTTATAATAAGAATTCTTGTAGTTTATAATAAGAATTCTTGACCACTTGTTTTATGTGTGGTCGGAGTATGAGATTTGTATCCATCACACCAAAGTTCCAGGCTTGATCTGTGATAGATATTCAGACTTCTTCTACCAGAATCTTATTAGGAAAATCATTGGCAGGATTTCTTGCCAAATACAAAATCTCAGTTTTATTCGGATTTAGTGTCCATTTTTTATCAAATAACCAAGCTTTTACAGTAGAAAGATAATTAGCAACTTTATTCATTGCCTCAGTATGTCACCCCATGGAATAAAAAACTGAATATCAGCATATTCTCAATACCCAACATCCAGGTTGGATAAAAGTTTTGTATAAATGGGGGCAATCTACACATTAAAAAGGCATGCAGACAATGCTGAACCCTGAGGCACCCCTGTATTAAGATCAAACAGGGCTGATTTCCTTCTACCCACCACAATTTTATGTTCTTCCTGATAAAAAAAAAAACAAAAAACTCTAGTACTCCCAATACCAATGTCTTTAAGACATTGGTATTGGGAGTACTAGAGTTTTTTGTTAAAAGGATACTGTGATCCACCGTGTGAAATGCTGCAGTTAAGTCTAAAAGTACCAGTAAAAATTCTGTTCTGTTATCAAAACCCCTTCCAAAAATATCTAATTATTGACAGTAAAAGGGTCTCAGTATTAAATTATTTATGAAAACCATATTAGTGATTAGCTAATACTGCATAACCATCTAAAAAATACTATGAAATTCCTCTAATACCACTTTTCCTAAAACCTTTGTCAAAAAGGGGAATTTTGACACAGGCCAATTATTCTTTAGATCTGCAGGATCAAGGTTAGCCTTTTTTGACACTGATGTGTACTGCTCTGCGTTAACTATAGGTGAACTCAAAGGAGTACACATCAGGATAGCCTAGACTTGCTTAAAATATTAATGCATTTAGCTAAATACCCATAATCCCAAATTTTCATATGTGTAAAAAAACAGGAGTTATGCGTGTGGCCGGGCCTTGCGCACACCGCATGCATTTTATAATGGGCCTAGCCATGCACGTATCCCCTGTTATGCGCAGACGTGCCGGGCCTCTCCAAAGGGGTGGACCGGGGCATGGTCCTGGGCAGGGCGGGATGGAGACTGGCCGGTGCATGGAAAATACTTCTGCTCCGGAGGAGCAGTAAGTAGAAAAAAAAATTTGGGTCGATATGTATGGGTTAGGGGTCAGGTTGAAGAGGAGAAAGGTAAGGAAGGTTAGGCAGGAGGGTAGGGAAGTTCCCTCCCAGTCTGCTCCTTAATTGGAGCAGACTGGGAGGGAACTGGGGGGAGGCCTGATTGTAATCACTGCACATATTAATGGAAAATTCAGGGCATGTTATAAAATTGTCATATCCATATGTGCACACAGGGAACTCTTAGTCTCACCAATGAAGCTTGTCTCTATCATGGAGCTGTGAGAAAAGCTGGATTTCCTGAAGGCAGTCCCTGGCACCTTGCTTGCTGGATGGCTTTTGGTCTACTCCCTGGAGAAGAAAAAAATAAGTTTGACTCAGGCTGCTAGGTAGCAGGCAGGAGACTCTCTTATATACAATGCCTTCCAAGATACTGAAGTTCATCCTCTTGGTTGCAGGGAGGGGAAGGGAGTGATGGTTCAGGCATCATCTTCTGATAGTGTTAATTGATCATCTTCATCACAGCTTCATGCTTTCCTCTCCCATCCTGTTTTTAAAAGCCAGGATATGTATATTCAGGAACTCATGCATAGTAGAACAGGAGCTGAAAATGGGGTCTCTTTACATTGAACTGCAGGACCCTCCTGCTCCCATGCTGGGACACTACCTCCTCTTGGAGGGTCATCCATCTGGTTTGTGATCTGGCTATGTGACAGCTGAGCAAGGAGCTGACCTGGCTTCTATGGTCCAGTTTCCATCTGAGAGCTGTTGAAGGTTTTAGGTCTGTTCTTAAACACACACACACACACACACGTGGTATAAGCTGTGGATACTCAGTTTCTGTTAATTTCTAATTATGAGAGTTTAATTTGTGGTTTGAAATACCTCAGTTTTCCATTGGTTGGTTTTGTGGCTTCTGGTGACATATATAAGCATGATGTCACATGCAGAGTGACATGAATGGCACTGGATTAAACAAACATCTATTGCGCAAATGGAAGAATAGCACGAATAATTTCTGTTAAGAAAAAGATTTTCAGACTTTAAAATATTTGGACATCCCCTGAGGAAGGACTTTGTCTGAAACACGACCATGTTGGGAGGGCAGTAAGCTGTGTTTTGTTTTCAATTATTTTGTCGCGTGCCAGATACAGATAAAATTAAATTTACAGCCATTCACTTAATCTGAAAACAACTTGAAAATTTTTTGTGCACTTCAGTTCTATTAATACACAGTGGAAAGAGTTTGCAGGTTAATGATTACAAGACCAGTCTTTAGCGCATTACTGTGGGGTAATGGCAGATATATGAAACCAACAACCCTTCCGAACAATATTATTGAAAGTTCCAGAGAATGTTTCATTTATAAAAATAGTAGAATCAATGAATATTTAAATAACAAAAAAAAGACTCAATAAGTTGGATTGTTTTTTATTTAACATTATTGTTTGTAGATGATTGGATATTGGCATATTGTTATATGGAGGAGGAATAGCTTAGTGGCTTTACAGTTAGGTATGAACAGAATTACGTTTTATGATCACCAAATAACCTGGGATCTTATTTGCCATCTTTTAAAACCATATAATAATAGTTTTATAAAATGGCATTGCATTATAAAGAAGATATCTGCTACTCTCCCCTCTCTCTTTCTAGCCTTCTCCCCTCCCCCTCCCTGTTCATTGTAATTTCTCCAACTTTTATTGTTAAATGTACACCGGCATGATGTTCCACACGAATGTCTGTGTATAAAACCTTATAAATAAATAAATAAACAAACAAACAGACAGTTATAAGATTATAACAAGTCAGAACTGTTCCTCTTAGGGTAATGACCTCAATTCCTGATTGCATGTCCTCATAGCATTTTTATCACGGGGAATTTTAAGGATTTATATTTCTGGAATTACAATCCTATTCTTACCAAGATAGGTATGCCCACTTTAACTATTCTATATTTATACTTGAATTTTACATTTACATGTGTGTTACTGTAATAGCCAACTGTTCTCATTTTGATGTGTTTCTATTTTAGATGTGTTTGCTTTCTTTGTTCCTCCCTATGTAGCAACCGTGCAAAACACGACTCTGCTAAGGAACTTTACAAGTTGTTTTTCAATCGAAGCTTATTCCTACCATTACTAATTTAAATAAATGAGCAAGTGGACAACACTAAACAGTTTAAAATATTGTTACACATTTTCTCTTCTCGACTTTGTGCTACATGTGTATGTTCTTTACTCCACATTCTTTTTGTAAGTTGTTTCATAGAACTCCCATATTATTCAAAATTATTTACTGATGTTGACACTGCCTGCTGGAGACGTTGTGGAGAGATAGGCAAGTGCTTGCACATGTGGTGGCATTGCCAGTGGGTGAGGCAGTTTTGGTCTGGAGTTTCAAAGATTTCATTTAAAGCCATTATAAGGACTTCTGGGTAGTTTGGAATTGTGATATGGGTTAAAAGATGAAACATTTAAAATATGATAAGATCTGGGGTAATTACAATAAATATTATAGGTTTGATGTAATTACTTGACTGTATTACTCCCAACCCTTTAAACCCCGCTGACTAGCCTAGTTTTTTTTTGTTACATGACTTAGACACTATCTATAGCAGAAGTAAAGTTACACGGTAGGAGACCTCGGCACATGCTTGTGTGCGTAACTTCATGGTGCAGTCCCAGCCCGCCCATATTCCACTTATGCCCTGCAATATGGTGCAATATACAGTATGCATCTAAGTTTTGATCTTTTTAATGGAGCTAGCTTTCTTTTTCTCATTATTGTACTATCTGGTGGTTATCTAAGTATTGTGTTCAACCTGTATGCCTGAAAAGTTGGTAAATAGTTTATTTTAAAAAAAAAAAGCAACATTGGACAGAGGCCAACCATACTTTCTCTGTTTTGTTTTAAAAGTGCTACCTATTAGTTTCATGGAGTGTCCATTTGTCCTAGTACTTTGGAAAGAGTATGCAACCATTACACTCATGATTTTATTCAAGTGCTGTGACATTTTTTGAAGGGACATATTTTCTTCATTGCTGTTTTATTTTTTAAAATATATTGTTTACATTGCTTTTATGTTTGCTGAGTATTAATACTGCTTAGGTTTCCAGAGAGCAGTTTTAGAAGGGACAAAGCTGATTTGCTGTTACTGATCAATTTTAAAATCCCTACACACGCCAATGCTGGGAGATACGCATGTGACCCTACACACGCCAATGCTGGGAGATTCGTGCATGACTCAGCCTGGCACGCACTGCATGGATGTTAAAATCTGTGGGGTAGATTTTATAACATGTGTGCGCACATGTACACCTGATTTTATAACTTGCACGCACCAGTCAATTTACGCGCGCAGGGGTTTTAAAATCCGCCCCTTTGAGTATAGCTGTATTAATTTGTCTTAGGTCAATTCTGTTTGTGGAGAAAATATTTTATTCTTTCAGAGAAGCCTAGTTAGTGTATGCTGGCAGATCAGATAATTCAGTCACGCATTGCTAGTCTGGTTAAAGTTCATCATCTCTGTATTTCTCTGCTGCGATACATGTCACACATCCATTTTGTGAAGGCAGAATCCATATTTTGCTGCACAGTAGTGAAACCCGGTATCTCCCTACAATCTTCTGGTCCATAATGCCTCTGTATCATGTCATAGTGCAATCTCATCTTGAGTATTATGTGCAATTCTGATCACTGCATCTCAAAAAGATGTAGCAGAAAAGGTTCAGAGAAGGGCAACCAAAATGATAAAGGGGCTAGAATGATTCCCCTATGAGGAAAGACTAAAGAGGTTAGGATTCTTCAGTCTGGAGAAGACACGGCTAAGGAGAGATATGATAGAAGTCCATAAAATAATGAGTGGAGTGGAACGAATAAACATTAATCAGTTTACTCTTTCAAAGAGTAAAAAGACTAGGGGACACACAATGAGGTTACTAGGTGATACATTGAAAATTAATAAGAGAAATTATTTTTTTACTCAATGCATAATTAAGCTCTGGAATTCATTGCCAGAAAATATAGTGAAAGTGATTAGTCTAGCTGCATTTAAACAAAAAGTTTGGACACATTCCTGGAGGGAATGTCCATAAACCATTATTAAGATGGAGTTGCAGAAATCCACTGCTTTTCCCTGTGATAAGCAGCATGGAATCTATCTACCCCTTGGGATCCTGCTAGGTACTTTTGACCTGGATTGGCCACTGTTGGAAACAGGATACTGGGCTTGATGGACCTTTGGTCTGACTCAGTATGGCAAATCTTATTACCTTAATCAAACAATTGAATGAGAGTTCACTATTTATTATCCAATATTACAAAACATGAACAATAAATAACATAACATCACACGCACTCATACACATTCATTCACCCATTAAAACAACAATACTGTGATAGAATGATATAACACCTATGAATGAACCATAGTTCACATTACAATGTTTGTCTTGACCTGGTATTTGTTATATAACAATAAATAACTAAGTAATATCAATGCTTTAAGAGACTCTTCATGTTAATTATGCAGTTAACACATCTCAATAGAACAAATCACGCTAACAATGGTTTCTTCAACCACTATTCTATGCTGCAAACAGGTCTAGTATCTATCAAAAAACCTCATCCATTGAATCGCGACTTTGCTTACAATATTGATCTTCTTTTCAATATTTCAGGCCCATGCTCACGTTGTACTGCTTCCAACAGTGTTGAAACCTCTCTTCGTCTTCCAAAAAGTCAGTTATTCATAAATCACCCTGTCAGTCATTCACAGAACACCCAAGTGGCTTGATGACAAGGTCAAAATGTAACGCAGATAAGGGACATCCCTGTGTAGTACATCTAGCTATATTAAAAGAGGAGAAAGGACCATTGACAGGATGCTTCCTAGGTCTTTTATACAAAACTGCAACCCAAGCTCTAAATTGTTCAGGGATACCACCCTGCTCCAAAACTTCGAAAAGGAAAGGCCAAAACAGACAAAGGCCTTTTCAGCATCCAGGGATGCTCCTCCTTGACATGTGCAAGATATTAAACAACCTTATATGGAAGTAGAAACTCTCCCTTAACCTAACCCATATGGTAGTACCCTTTCAAGTCATATTTGCAAAACGTTGGTCAATAACTTTACGTCAAAGTTTAGGAGGGAGATTAGATGGTAAGAACTAGTACAATCCATTGCATCTTTGCCTTTTTTATATATTAATAAAATATTGACAGCAACTATATCACAATGGTTGCCCCATGAAACCCCTTGGTGTTGAAGGTCTTTAACAGAAATGGCTCAATGTCAGGCAAAATGTTTTTAACAAATTAAAGCTAGAATTTCTACCTTTTAAATTAAGGGAAATGCCATCTTTCCTGAGAATTGAGATAGGAACAAAACCATTAAAATTAAGCCTATTTGCTAATTATTAATTTGATGATATGTTCTATATTGGTAATCCAGTGAATTCACTCGGCAATATTATGGGAATGACAGAATGCTTTGCAGCATTTTGGAGTCTCAAGATTAAATATAATAAATCTGAAGCACTCTGTTTGCAATACACCCTAGTGGATCAGTGGCAGTGATCCTTTCCATTAAGTGGACAGAGGATAATTTAAAATATCTTGCCATTAGAATTGAAAAACAGATTGCAACTATATACTCTTTAAATGTACAAAAGAATCTGGAAAAATTTAAACTGATCCTAGAAAAATTAATAACTCTACCATTATCTCTCATGGACAGAAATGTTCATGATTATATTGCCAAAAACGTTATATCCTTTACAAATGTTGCCCTTTGAATGAAACAGATATCTAATTCTTTCAATTTTTGGAAAAATAAAATATCTAGAATTAGATATGAAACATTAGTGGGCAGTGAAGAGATTGGAGGACTATTGTTACCTGACTTGAGAATGTCAGGCCTGTTTAGATTCATTCATGAATGGATGAAAAAGGATACCAAATATTTCTTTTTTTTTTTTTTATTTAATAGGATTTATTAATTGCTAAACACAATAATGGCCAAAGCAATTTACAATAAAACATTCATTAAAAAAATGTGTAAAAGACCTATAACAAAATAATAACAATACATAAAAACATCATAAAATTAATAAAACATAGTATTATGTACAAAACAAAAACAACATCTGACCTGTATATAAGGAGATCGCTAACCGGTAGCATTAACACAGTCAGGAAACCTGCTGCAAAAGAAAGGTTTTAAGATTTTATTGCTGGGGTTTAGTCTTAGATCCAACAGCAAGGAATACCATGGGGAGAGGGTGCTGCCCTGGAGAAGACTGATTCTCTGGTGGATGTTAAGCGAGCTGCTCGAGCAGAGGGCATGTCGAGGAATTCGCACTGAGATGAGCGCAATTGTATATTCTCAAAATGGCATTAGCCCAAGGACATGAATCAGAGGTCAATAATTTCCCTATGAGTAAACCAACTCTGAAAACAATTCTCTGATTAATTGATAACCATTTTAGATTCAACAGTATCGGTGTGATATGATGGTTTCGGTTTGTGCCTGAAATAAGGCGAGCTGCCGAATTTAGTAGTAATTGCAGTGGTTGTAAAGTGGACGCAGGTAATCCAAGATACAGACCAATACAGTAATCAATCGTAGGAAAAATAATTGTCTGTACAATTAATTGAAAGTCTGAGGCAAAAAGAAAATGCCTCAGGCCTGCAGTTACTCAAAGTTTATAGAAACCTGATCTAATCACAGATCATATCTGGGATTGAAAAGAAACTGAGTATCAATTAAAACTCCCAAACGTTTAATTAATTGAGTCTGAAATAGAAAATGAGTGGCTCCCCTCAAAAATCACTGGAATAGTTTTTGGAATATGGGATCTCTGAATAACCATAAATTCTGTTTTTTGTCATATTTAAAGCTAGCTTCTTGTGCTACAACCAGGATTGAATTGAAGAGAGACAAATATTTAAAAGATCCATTGTCTCCCTCCGTGTTTTACGCAAATGAATAAAAACCTGTATATTGTCTGTGTAGATTTTGTATCTCTCACAAACAGATGCAAGCAATTTTGCAATTAGTTCAAAATAAATATTAAATAAAACTGCCAACAGAGCAGAACCTTGAGGGATTCCCATATCCATAGAAATAACTTGTGATGTTTCATTATTACATTTTACCTGAAAAGAAAGGTTCTTAATAGAGGAAGTAAACCAATCTAAAACTTTTCCAGTAATGCCGCATTCCTGTAAGGAAAATAAAAGTATCTCATGATCAACAGTGTCGAAAGCAGTGGAGATATCAAGGGACAGTAGGAGAAACTTGCTTCTACTATCAAGCCCTCTATGAAGGGTGTCAGTAAAAGATAAGAGCAAATACTCTGTACTCATAGATTTTCTAAAACCAAATTGGTGAGAACTCTAAAATCTCATTTTCTTCCAAATGGGCTGTTAATTTTGTCAGGGCAATATTCTCAATTTCTTTTGCAACAAAAGTTAGGGAAGAGAGAGTCTAAAACTGTTTAGATCAGCTGAGTCAGATGTAGGTTTTTAAAAACTGGTTTCTTTTTAGGATTGGGCATTTGATTCATTTTCCAGTTAGGCAAATATGTCATGAAGTTATGTCTGATGTAGTCAGAATCATTGCAGATTACAAAGGTCTGAAAACCATGCCATACAGCCATTTGCACAGCTATCAGGGCTGTGGTGAGCTCTGCCTACTGGTTTGATTTGGATCCAAGAGCATAGCCGAGGGGACCACAGGGGTGATCCTCCTCCCAAGCTATTTCTACTCCGGCTACTATTTCATGGTCACTGTCCCTGCGGAAAGCACAACTGTCAACATATGCTTTAGGAAAACGGTTGCACATTTCTTCATCATAGGTGTAATAACAGTAGGGTTCTGTTGTTTTGGTCACAGGTTCTGAGATCAGCTCTAGTTCTTCTTCAGCAGAGTAATCATGTAATTCGACTAAATTTTGAACCAGAATGCTTTTATGTTCTTGGGCATATTACACCTCATGCAGCCAACCTTGAAGAGCGATTTTGCTACTGAAGACTTGACTGATTTTGATTTGGTCACTGGCTTAAAGGTTTATGGACTGATGGCAAGTCTCTACTATTAGTTTCTCCCCTTCCACATAGCTTCTGAAGTGTTGAAATGCCCATTTGTAGGGATGTGCAGACCAAAAGTTTATGTTCATAAGTCCATAAGTCGAAAGGGGGGGTCAATTTCGGTCAATATGGACATATGGAGAATTCCATAAGTTGAGTCTATGTCCATACGTGCAAATAAAAATTTAAACCCCTCACCCTCCTTAATCCCCCCCCCCCCCCCAAGACTTACCAAAACTCCCTGGTGGTCCAGCGGCGAGTCAGGACGCCATTTCTGAACTCCTTTGCGAGGAGCACGTGACGTCGGCGCCACGTCGGAGTGACGCGGTGTCACGTGATTCCCCGCGCGTTCGCTCCGGGACCCTCGTTGCACCCAAAAGGAACTTTTGGCCAGCTTGGGGGGGCCTCCTGACCCCCCAAGCTGGCCAAAAGGGGGTGCAATGAGGGTCCCGGAGCGAACGCGCGGGGAATTACGTGACGCCGTGTCACTCCGACGTGACGCCGACGTCACGTGCTCCTCGCAAAGGAGTTCAGAAATGGCGTCCTGACTCCCTGCTGGACCACCAGGGAGTTTTGGTAAGTCTTGGGGGGGGATTAAGGAGGGTGAGGGGTTTAAATTTTTATTTAGGATCAACAATCGCGATTTCCAACGTATTCAACATAGCTATGTTGAATAAGTTGGAAATCCGATTGTTTTCGCCTCATCACTTTTTTAAGTTAAAAAAAAAAAAGTTGCGTTTTACATTTAAGTTCAAAACGAATACACACCCCTACCCATTTGGATCACACTCCAAAGCCAAATATTTATTTTCCACCTCTGTCAGAGATTTACTGGCATATGCTATGACTTGCTTGTCGGTATCATATTTCTGGTACAAGACAGCACTCATGCACTGTGGATTGAAGGCTAGTTTCAGGAGGAAGCTCTGCCCACTTTCCGGATAAGTGAGACAGGGAGCTTTATCTAGGATTCCCTTCGGTTCGTCCATGGCTGCTTGCTGCTCATATTCCCACTGTCAGGGGTTCATCCTTCCTCAGGAGTTTTACCAGAAGCTGTATGAACTTGTCATACTGATCTATGAACTGTTGTAAGTAATTGCATATTCCCAGGAAAGAACGCAACTCTTTCAGAGTGGTGGTTGGTTTTATTTTTTGTAAGGCTTCTATTCTTTTCTTTTGTGGACATAGTCTCTCCACCAAGACTTCATATCCTAAGTAGTTAAATGACTTCCTACACCACTGTTGTTTGAGAGACAGTTTGACTCCTGCTGCCTGCAGCTGGGCCAAAACATGATCAATCATTGCAGGTTCTCCTGGAATTTAGTATTCTTAATTAGGATGTCATTCATTTTCACTAAAGTACCCCTAGCATCTGCATCATGCCTTGTGTAGGAAAATGTTAAAATCTGCTGATGAATTCAGATACCCAAAGGGTATCTAGGTGTATTGTTTCTTCCCAAAGGAAAAAGCCAATTTATATTGATCCTTAGGTTTGACAAGGAATGTCCAGAACCCTGAGGCTAAATCAAGGCTGGTGAAATATTTGGCTCCCTGAATTCTAGTTAAATTCTGATCCAAGTGGGCCATGGGCCACCTGAAGGAACTAAAAAATGAAATTTCTGATCTATTAGTTAAAATTTGTAACCTATCATTAAAATCATCCATTGTACCTGAAGACTGGAAAGTGGCCAATGTAACCCCAATATTTAAAAAGGGATCCAGGGGCGATCCGGGAAACTATAGACCAGTGAGACTGACTTCAATGCGGGGAAAAATAATGGAAACTATTGTAAAGATCAAAATCATAGAGCATATAGAAAGACAGATTGGGGGGGGGGGTATGATAGAGGTCTTTAAGATCATGAGAGATCTTGAACGAGTAGATGTGAATCGGTTATTTATACTTTCAGATAATAGAAGGACCAGGGGGCATTCCAGGAAGTTAGCAAGTAGCACATTTAAGACTAATCGGAGAAAATTCTTTTTCACTCAATGCACAATTAAGCTCTTGAATTTGTTGCCAGAGGATGTGGTTAGTGCAGTTAGTGTAGCTGGGTTCAAAAAAGGTTTGGATAAGTTCTTGGAGGAGAAGTCCAATAACTGCTATTAATCAAGTTTCCTTAGGTAATAGCCACTGCTATTAATTGCATCAGTAGCATGGGATCTTCTTGGTGTTTGGGTAATTGCCAGGTTCTTGTGGCCTGGTTTGGGCTCTGTTGGAAACAGGATGCTGGGCTTGATGGATCCTTGGTCTGACCCAGCATGGCAATTTCTTATGTTCTTTTGAACAGTGGCACAATTTTGTTCAGTTTCCTGTAGTCTATAGCCAGCCTCCATGTGCCATTCTTTTTCAAGATGGGTTATATGGGTCTGTTAAAAGCACTGTTACACTGTCTGATGATTCCACTTTCTTCTAGAGTATTTAAGATTTCTTGCACTGACTCGTAGGAAACTAGCGGTATTTTGTATTAGAGTACGAAAACCGACTTTCTTTTTGGCTCTGTCAGCACTTGAGTAACATGTAAGTCAGTCAGGCTGCAGTTATAGGTATCGATGGCAAATATAATTAATTAACAGTTCTTTTAACTGATTTCTCTCTGCTAGGTTTCTGCAAGCATCCTCTTCGATGAGCTGATTGTTTACTGTCTCACTGAGCACGGGGAAGTGTTTGTTCAGAGCTATCTCCACTCGCTCTTCTATCTCCTCTGAGATGGAGCCAGTGTGAACTGAGCTAACTGTTTGCACTCCTTTAGCCTGGATTTCACCTGTCAAACTTCCATCAAGCTCCCTTGACATTAGGAGATTGTTGTTTTCCAGTTGAATCTTAGAAGCTTGATCATCATATAGCCAAATAAATTGTAAGTTTTTAAGACCTTTAGGCAGCATTTTACACCACTCAGGGGGATCTTCTCCTGGGTATACCTCGGTGTTCCCAGGTAATTTATCTATGACCAGTAGGTTTAGCTCTAAATCGGGAAGTATTCACCCATTATGGAACCTAGGGGGTTCTTCATCTATCAGTGCAATTTGGCTTGTGCTGGTATTTGTCACCATATAAGGTGTGGCTCCCAAAGACAACCCAGATTCTAAAAATCTTGTGTTTGATGAGAAGAAAGCCAACTTGATTAACATTTGTTGATCTTTGACTATTCTGATTTTGAGGAGATAATTTTATACACTGCTAGGGATGCGGGCTTTCTCAGTGTTCACCACTTTGTATACCTGTGGGATTGCCTAGCCAGACCTGAGCGATTTGGAAATGTTGGGGCTGCATAATGGATCACCTTCCAGTCTGTTCCAGAAAACATCATTCATTAGGTCGACAAAGGCTCTTAGTCTGATTAGACAGTTTGAGCCCAAATACATCGCTGAATCTAAACCTCTAATTATGGAGAAGTTGTTTTTGAAGGTCTTACTACTTAATTTCAGCTCTAAGTTACATGATTCCATTTGCAATTTAGTTTCATATCCGGGTATCTCTATCAAAGTATTATTGTGTTTTATTGCATCCAGTTCTATCTTATGTTTCGAGGAAGAGAGACTCGCTCATAAAGGAATCCTTGCTACTTCTAGCTGGACATACATTGAAATGGCATCTCTCTACTATGGTGTATATAAGCAGGTTCCTGGGGTATACCAGGTGTATGTTTTTGGTTACAGGTGGACTTACCTCCTGGGTCTGCTTGATTCTGGTCAGTTGAAGGAAGGGTTTGGTTGAGGCAAATCTCCATTCTGTCAGTATCCAGGACAATGCTGAGTATGGCCTGCTTTTTCAAGAGGATAACATTGTTATTATCTTCCCCCTCTTTTAGCTGTCTGTACCAAATTACTAGTAGGGAGGGATCTGCTCATCTATGGACATTTATTCTGAGAATAGTCTCTTTCTGCTCCTTGGAGCAGGAACTATGAGCCTCCTTCCCCCTTTGAGCCACTCTTCCATAAGGGGGTACCTGACCTGAGTCCTCATGATCTCATTTACTTAATCAAGGACTAGGGACAGTCTGATGATTTCATTCCCAATTAGGAATTCCTCACTGGGGGTGTTGGTGATCTGAACCTAGTTCCTCACTTTCATCTTCCTTATTTAAAGGGTAAGCCATACCTTACCTCTGACCTCCTCAGACATTTCTCCAAAGGACTCTAGGCCCACTTTGCATGGGACTACTCTTGGAGTGGACCTACTTTCTAATGAAGCAGAGAGCTTGTAAAACAAGCACTGCATGATTAGGGTGACCACTGAACCCATATCTAGGAGCCCCTCACAATTAAACACATCTTGTATTCTGATGGGAATGATGTACCAGAGTCCCTGAGGCTTCAATTTCCCTAGGAAATACATATGCTTCCTGACAAAGTTCACATCCAAAAGGGGTGCAGGACTGTTCTGCGACTGGATGTCACCTGGTATTGTAGAGGTGTGGACATATCTGGTATCAAACAGGGAAGGCTCCCGGGCACATATGGTAGAGACATGGGTTGGGAAAATAGGATCAGTTAGTCAGTGTATGCTAAGGGAGGACCCAGAGGTACTGAGCCCTCTTTTGATTCCTCAGACCTTTTCTCTTTGTTCTGGGGAACTTTCGCGGGCATTGCAGGCACATTATGGTTTTGGTCGATGAACTTCTGGATGATGGCTGTGGGCTTGGACAGCTGATTCTCCACAGAAGGCCTATGGTTGTATTTTTGCCGCTGACCCAGTTGCGATTCCTTTTGGGTGACTGCGAATCTCCTGCATCCTTTTCTGGATTAGCTGCTGGGCCATCGAATTCCTCCTGGGGAGGAGGTGTCCAGGGCCTGTCAGACTTAAGATAAGAAGTTAGGGGATTAGTTTAAGAACATAAGAACATAAGAAATTGTCATACTGGGTCAGACCAAGGGTCCATCAAGCTCAGCATCCTGTTTCCAACAGTGGCCAATCCAGGCTAAAGGATCTGGCAAGTACCCAAACACTAAGTTGATCCCATGCTACTGATGCCAGTAATAGCAATTGCTATTCCCTAAGTCAACTTGATTAATAGCAGTTAATGGACTTCTCCTCCAAGAAGTATATCTCTGGACTCGGACACTTGGTTCCTCTCCTCCTTTTTATCTGTCTTTTGCTCCCTAGGTGCAGACTTTTCTTTGTGATAAATGAAATATAGTTTTTCTGTTTTCTCTATAAGGAAACTTAAGGGCACCTCCCTGTGGAGATATAAGGGAGTTTGTAGAATAGGGGAAAGAGACTCAAAAAGAGGTTTCAGAGCTCAATCCTGTCTACTTCGGTGGCACATATCTCTCTGTAAAAGAAAGTCTGCTTTAAGCAGTAGCTAAAAGCTCTGGGACTTTCTTCAGGGCCACATCTTAGATTGCAGGTGGCCTGCTATGCCAAAATGCTATTAGCATAAGTCCCAAAGTGCTCTTTGAGAGTGAACTCAAATGTATCTAAGGACCCATTTACCTCAGCAGGGATGCTAGCTATGTATTATCTAGCTTTTTCACTGAAACTCCATGGGAGTAGAGCCACTTGATCTATTCAGAATGGGCACCTATTACCTAAAAAATGTCATGTAAACTTGTTAAGGGCATCAAAATATCTGAGCTAGAATTTTTCTGAAAGGGAGTGATTAATTTGTTTGGTGAATTTTGAAGCTCCCCCTAGTGTGAGCTGGTGGTATGCCAGTTGGGGTATTGGCTTCTGGTAGGATGGGAGGAGCATCTCCCTTTCCCCATCCCAGGCCGAATTGGGGGGAAGGCAGTTGTGTGTGTATCTTGCCTTTGTACTGGAGAGAGATTTGGGCTGTATTTAGAAGTTAATCCCTCTGCTTTGTCCCATATCTTAAGCTTTTCCCATGGTTCTGGTAATTTCTCCCAGTCTTGGGAAAAAGACTGTCTGTGGCTCTGTGATGTGCATTCCTCTTACTACCCCTACCGATCCTTAGGGAGGTATGGGGAGAGGAGCACTTGGGTGGTATTGGGATAGTCTGCTGCCTGAATGCTCTGCTTTGGGGAGACATGGCTTGGCATAACATTAGCTATCTTTTCTTTCAGTAACTGGATCATACTTTGGGACAGCTGGAGCTGATACCTGGACTCATTTAAATTAAGTAACAATTCCCATTTCTCCTTTTCTAAATTACAATTTTCTTCTTATAACCAGCAAAGCCAAGCTATGTTTTGTTGCATATGTTGCTTTTCTAATGAAAGCTGTTGGGTTAATTTTTTATTTTCAGCGTTTACTAATTCAATTTCAGTAAGATGTGTCTCTTGAAGAGACATCCATTGTAGTTCAAGCTCTTGGATTCTTCATTCTCTTTCAGAGATGTGAAATTCCAACTGAGTGAACTTCTTGTTCCACTTTTTTAAATCAATATTTTGGCTATCAGTCACAGCTAATTTCAGTTGTAGGCCTGTTAGTTGGTTTTTCAAAGATTTAATCTTGTTTTCTAACTCTTTTTGCTGGGTATTAATAGCCATTTCTAATTCCTGAACCTGATCTGCAGCTTCCCCTGAATTTACCACCTCGTTTTGTTCTCTGATAATTTCCTGCAGTTCCTGAATTTTTTCTAGGTATTTAAGTAGCTTATCTAAATGAGGGTCTATGGGCTGACATTCAGCGATCTGTTTTTCTAAGGTTTGTATTTTCATTGTTAGTTCTCGATTCTGTGCTGCAATTAAATTGCAATCTCCTTCCTGCAGCAAGCATTTTTCAATGATACCATCTATTTCTGCTCTTAGCTGACTAATATCTTTTTCTAACACTTGAGTCAGTGCCTGTAAATGTGAGTTATCTTTTTCCAGTAATTCTCTTAATAAGTGTAAAGTGGTAGCATATTCAGCTAATGTCTTAAGACTTAATTTAGATTCACTAACCAAAAATGTCAGCATCGTCAGTTAAACTTTAGCAACATTCCCTAATTTAGGTATGTGTCTTTTAAATCCTAGAGAAATGGAATTGAACATCTTTCTTTCTGCATAATCTTCACTAACACTTCATCTTCAAATTCTATGAACTCTAACTGTGCATCTGACATCATTTCTGTGGATGAGTGTGGCCTATCGTGTCTCGGGGAAACACCAGACTTTAAGTAAGTTTAGGGGTTCAGGGACCTGTCTGCTACAGGACACTTTCAGTTCCCCTTCCACATCACTTCACGATCCTAAGTTCAAGAAAAGACAACATGTTCTCTTCAGAATTAGACTTTTATTTATCAGATTTGGCAGGATTTAGCATTTAGAAGATAACAAAAATTCCTGTCTCTAACATCCTGGCTACTAAGCACCAGTTTATCCTAAAGAAAGTTCTGTACCATGGGTGATTTCAAACATACCATAAACCTTACCCTGCCTATTATATTAATATTTATCACTAACTTACTTACCCTGGTCCTAACTTCAGGCAATTTCTCTCTGTTTCACCTCTGAAGCAGACTCTGGCTGGAGGTCAGAAGAACCATCTGGGAAGGAGGCTTGCATTTGGGCCTGGTACTGGCAGAGCTGCTGGACTGTCTGGGGGCTTGCTTCCATGTCTGGTACTGGCAGAGCTGCCGAGTTGCTCTCGGCTCTTCACTGCCTCAGACTCCATCTGACCCTAGGCAGGATATTTCCTCTCTCTGGTCCCTGGCCACACCTAGTCTTCTCCCTCCTTGATAGCAGGGATTGCTAGGGCTGTTTTAGGTCTGCTCCCTTCTTTTTTGCCCCATCTTATACTTTCCAATTCATAAATATGCATAAGCTCATGCATAATCTTGTAGTGGGTAGATTGTCTTTGCCACATTGCAGGTCTTTCCCTCCCCCTTCCATTTTCTTCAAGGGGTGGGGGGGCTGCCACATCTGACCTGGAGCTATATTATTATTATTATTATTTTATTATTTAAGATTTTTATATACCGGCATTCATGATACAATCACATCATGCCGGTTTACATATAACAGGGGTGTACAATGAACAACAGTGTAACCTGTGGAAGTGAGCAGTTACAAATAACAAGGGAATTAAAACTTGGGAGAAGAGAAGAAAAAAGGAGAGGATAACTTTAGATAAAGATATTTACATTAGATAAAGATATTTACAATATCTATAATATAAGCTATAGATATTACATGGAGAAGGGGTAGGACTGGTTGGATAACGTCTGGTAGGACTGGCTGGATAGCGTTTAGTTGATGGTGTGAGAATTAGTTGGTGTCCGGGAATGCTTGTTTAAACAGCCAGGTCTTAAGTCTTTTCCTGAAAGTTGGGAGGCTAGGTTCTTGTCTGAGGTCGGGAGGGATGCCAGCATATGGGTTTTTTCCATTTCAGAATGCTCCACCTTCATCCAAGGATGGGGGTGGGGGTCTCTCTGGACTTCCCTTTGCTGGTCTGTGACTTCTGCTTATGAGCTTAAGTTGTTGCATTGTCCCTCTGCCTTAGTTTTATTTACTCTGACAGATCTTGATAAGTATCCTTCAGTTCTGGTTTAAAGTTCCCATCTGGGGAAGGCTTATTTTCTTTAGACTGGTCAGCATACTTCTTGGCTATTATGATTCATATTTGTGCTTTCAGTGGTTACACATGGGATATCTCCCTACAGAATCATGTCACTGTTATCTACTTAGCAATGTTTCCTTTCATTATGCAGACATGATTGTTTTGTGATGCTGTGAAAGACACTTGTTCCATAAGACTGGTTTGTTCTGTCCAATGTGTTTCATCTGTAATTTTTCATAGTGGCCGCTATTCTCCTTTTGTAACATAGACTTTTCTTCTATACAGATAAGAGCATAAAATATGCCATACTGGATCAGACCCAAGGGTCCATCAAGCCCAACTTCATGTTTAAAATAGTGGTCAATCCAAGTTATAAGAACCCGTCAAGGACCCAAACATTAAATATATCTCAAGCTACTATTACTTATTGATTAATAGTTGTTTATGGATTTTTCCTCTGGGAACTAATCCCGACCTTTTTTAAACCCACTTATATTAGTTACCATAACCATTCCTCTAGCAATGAATTCCAGAGCTTTAACTATGTGCTGAGTGAAAAAGAATTTTCTTTGATTTGTTTTAAATGAGCTACTTGCTAACTCATGGCATGCCCCCTAGTCCTTCTATTATGTGAGAGAGAAAATAACCGATTTACATTATGATAAACCTCTATCATATCCCCCTCAGTGGTCTCTTCTCCAAACTGAACAGCCTTAACCTCTTTAGCCTTTCCTCACAGGGGAGCCGTTCCATGCCCCTTATCATTTTGGTCACCATTCTCTGCACTTTCTCCAGTGCAGCTATAAATATTTTGAGATGTGAAGACTAGAATTGCACACAGCAAGGTTTGGTCTTACATGGAATGATACAGAGGCATTATGACATCCACTATTTTATTTGCCATTCCCTTCTTAATAATTCCTAACTTTCTGTTTGCTTTTTTGGTTGCCACAGCACACTGAGCCGATGATTTCAATGTATTATCCACTATGACACCTAGATCTCTTTCCTGGGTGGTAACTTGTAAGATAGGGTTATTTTTCCCTATATGCATCACTTTTCACTCACCCACATTAAATTTCATCTGCTGTTTTGTTTGGAAGCCCATTCATCCAGTCTCACAAGATCCTCCTGCAATTTATCACAATCTGCTTGAGATTAAACTACTCTGCATAATTTGTGTTATCCACAAATTTGATCACCTCACTTGTTCTACCCTTTTCTAGATTATTTACAAATATACTAAAAAGCACCAGTCCAAGTACAGATCACTGAGGCATGCCACTGTTCATCTTTTTCCACTGTGAAAACAGACTATTTAATCCTATTCTGTTTCCTGTCTTTTAACCAGTTTGCAATCCACAAAATGACATCGCCTCCTATCCAGAGAGTTTTTAGTTTTCTTTAAAGCCTCTCATGAAGGACTTTGTTGAACACTTTCTGAAAATCAAAATACACCACATTTACCGGTTTACCTTTATCCATATGTTTATTAACCCCTTCAAAAAATATTGATTTGTGAGGCAAGACTTCCCTTGGGTAAATCCATTCTGGCTGTGTTTTCTTAAACCATGTCTATCTAAATGTTTTGTGATTTTATTATTTATAAGTTTCCACGATTTTTCCCGGCACTGAAGTCAGGCTCACCAGTCTATTGTTTCCCGGTTCACCCCTGGAGCCCTTTTAAAATATTGGGATTACATTGGCCACCTTCCGGTCTTCAGGTACAACAGATGATTTTAATCATAGATTACAAATTAATTGTAATAGGTCTGAAATTTCATTTTTTAGTTCTTTCAAAACCCTGGGGTATATACCATCTGGTCCAGGTGGACAGGTCTTCAGTTTGTCAATCTGACCTACCACATCTTCCAGGTTCACTGTGATTTGGTTCAGTTCATCTGAATTGTCACCTTTGCAAACTGTCTCCCCAATGGTTTTCTCCCCAACATCCTCTTCAGGAGGATGCCTGCCCTCTGACTAGCTATTTAATGCAAAACACACAAACTCCTGGTTTATCCTTCTGACTACCTATTTAATTCAAACACACAAAACTCCAGAATTTTTTTTTGCCTGCCTTCTGACTAGCTATTTAATACAGTCAAACACACTAAAGAATATACCCCAATAGTTTATTTCTCCCCAAAACTTTCAAGTTTTAAAATTTCCCCAAGCAGTACTTACCGATTCTCTTCAGGCACTGGCAAAGGTGATCCTCACCTCTCAGTGTTCCCACTGGATTGTGGATTGTAAGGTGTATTCCTGTTTCATCCCTCCCAAAGCAGCCTCCTCAGCAAAACACAGCCTATATTGAGGGATTGTGCCTTTGTTGAATTCTTTCCTGTTTTGATGCCTTTTAAATAAAACAGCACTTGATTGATCTGATGCTTGATTTTATCATGAAGAAAAGGAAAAATACTTTTCTGGTTATGCATTTTCTCTGCTGCCACTCAGACTCTGCTGCCATTGTTTGGCCTGTCTATCCTACAGTACCCCATTTTTGGAGAATTTTCTATCAAAAAGGCAGTTTACCAATATAAATAAATAAATATAGTTATGTTAAATCGATGCAGTAACCTTTTTTGTTTCTTTTATTAGTGTTGCTTCTGTTCTTAAGACTTTGCTAGTAGATTGATGCAAATGTTATTACCCAACTATAAAAGGTTAATATTGTGATATCATTTTTCAGATCTGTACCATTATTAACAAGTTAAATTGTCTAACAGCCTATTGTCTTTTAGAGAAATATGAATAACTGTATATATTTGTCAGTTTCATAATGGCCACTTGCATTAATTGTATATTCAGTTGCTTCTGCCAGTGTAATATACAAGAAGCTATGCATATATTGGTATAGGAATGTGAGCTTTACACTACAAAGAAGCCTTCAACACAACTCTGAAAGGGAGCATAATAAAGCAAGGTCATTAGTGCAAGTAGATGCATGTTTTGTAGAAGTTGTTTTTAGAACAAGTTCAATAAGGTGTAGTGTCCTTATCAAACTGCCACTACCAACTTTCTTGATAGGGTCCGACGTGTGAGGTACATAAACCTGTCTTGCTGTGTTAATATTGTCGACTAAATGTGTGGCATAATCTCCAAGATAACAAGAAAATGAAGGTGTGGAATGAATTGATGTAGAAGTCTGTCACTGTCTTCAACTTAGTAAGAGTAATATATATGTGCAGAAGTGTGGTAGAGTTAAGAAGGTTGCATTCTTGAAGAATCTCATTCACAAAATAGTATGCCTCCAAGATTTCTGGATTTTGTTTCATTATTATATGAATGCTCTAATGTTTTGAGAAAATGAATTGTATAATAATTTTCCAGAGGTAGTATTGACATGGAGCATTAACATATCAATACTCTCTCTGGTGTATGCCTGGCTTGAATATATTAGAATGTGCTACCAAAGTTATGAGTATTGAATTAATTTTAGATAAAGTACTGAAACTATTGTGGAACATAAGTTATCTTGTTGCACTGAAACTCAGTATCTATGTGAATAATCCAAATTCTGAAAACGTTATCTTTTATAAAAGATTTGATCTGAATCTTTGAGTTATTTACAACTCTTAGCTATTTACAGAATCTAATAAAGCAAAGGAATAGACCGAGAAGCAACATCAGAAAATATTTCTTCAGAGAAAGGATGGTAGATTCATGGAGTAGTCTCAAGTGGCGGGAGTGGAAACAATAACAGTAACAGAATTCCAGAAACCATGGGATAAACAGAGAAGATCCCTACTTGTGAAGGAGTGAGAGAAAAGCCAGAGATCAACTGGAGTCTATGGCTTTGCACCAGAACTGAAATTAGGCAGACTAGCTAGGCTTTATGATGTTTCTCATATTCTATGTTTCTAAGTAAACTCTTTCATGTGCATTGGGTTTGTGATGGCAATACAGATCCAGAAAAAAACACAGAAATGTTTAGCTGAAGCCAGGGAGTGCAATTCACAACGATAAAGTAAATTGTTAATGTTTGTTCAAACGAATTAAGTAGGCTAAAAGGGTATTCAAATCAAAAGAGAGAAAACTCCTGCCTATGATGATAAATTCATGCCTATTGGTTTGATTTTGGCCCAAGTCTCCCTATAGCTTATGACAGTCCATGTGTAATATGAATATGAGTGGCAGGTATTTATAAAATGTACAATGGTTATTTAACTATAATTCCTTCTGTTAATGAATTGTATTAAATATGGTTTAAAAATAAATGCCATACACTTTGACAACCATTAGATGGTAGCAGAAGATTTTACATGTATTTCTCTTGTCACTGCAGTGTTGTGAAAGAAATGTCCTCCTCCTTTCTTCTTCTTGTCATTGAGTGGTCTTTCCCTGGAGGCTCCTGGAGATATTTCTTCTTAAAATGTTTCTGTAGTTCTGTTTGGGATGAATGGCTCTCTCTGCAGGATGTTTTTCTTTTTTCTTAAGATAGTTCTGTTGATGCTTGTGGTTAAGAACATAAGAATTCCCAGCCTCTGTTAGACCAAAGTTCATCAAGCCTGTCTCTGACAGTGGCCAATCCAGGTTGCAATTACCTGGCAGATCCCGAAAAAGTAAATCTAATTCATGTTACTCCAATAGCTTTCATTAGTCTATCTGGCTAATAATGTTCTAGACTTTTCCTACAGGAAAATGTCCAAATCTCTTTGAACCCCTTTATGCTAGTCACCTTGATCATGTCCTCTGGCAACAGATTTTACAGCTTGATAATGTGCTTGCTTAATGAAAAAGTGCTACAATCTGTTTTGAGTCGGCTGGTTGTTAGGTTCATGTAGTATCCCCTTGCATTAGTATTATTTGAAAAGGTAAATAACTGTCCTTTATTTACTCTTTCCACCCCACTTATATTTTATAAACTTCTATCATGTCTTCTTTCATCCACTTCTTTTTCAAGCTGATGAGGCCTAGCCTGCATAGCTTCTCATCATAGGAGAGATGGGCTCTCCCCGTTAACATTTTTGTCACCCTCTTCTGCACTTTTTCTGGTTTCGAAATGATGTTCTTGAGATGGGGGGCAACCAAAACTGCACACAATACTCAAGGTGCAGTCGCACCATGGCTCGATACAGAGGCTCGATACAGAGGCGATATTTCCCATTTTATATTGCATTCCTTTTCAGAACATTCCTAACATTTTATTTGCTTTTTTGATTGCTACTATACATTCAGCAGAGGAATTCAATGTATTGTCCACAAGGACTTCAAGGGCCTTTTCCTTTCCTAGCATCCTGTACCTATAGTTGAGTTTGGCTTTCCCTATATGCATCACTTTGCAGTTTTCCACATTAAATTTGATCTGCCATTCAGTTGCTCAGTCTTTTAGTCTCACATGGTCCTTGTGTGGTTCCTCTCAATCTGTCCCTGTTTTAACAACTTTGAATAATTTTGTGTCATCTACAGATTTGATCACCTCATTTGTCATTCCCTTTTGCATATTATTTATGAACATGTTAAACAGCACAGATCCTAGAACCAATTCCTGTGGTACTCCATTTGGAAAACTGACCATTTAGTCCAGGGATGGCGAGATCCAGTCCTCAAGGACCTCAAACAGGCCAGGTTTTCAGGATATCCACAATGAATATGCATGAGAAAGATCTGAAAGATCTGCTTCCACTGGATGCAAATCTTTCTCATGCTTGCCCATTGTGGATATCCTGAAAACCTGGCCTGTTTGCGGCCCTCGAGGACTGGAGTTCTGGCCTTTTAAACAGTTACCAATCCACAATAGAATACTGCCTTCTGTCCCATGACCTTTTAATTTCCTGAGGAGTTTCTCATGGCGAACTTTGTTAAACGCCTTCTGAAATTCCAAATATACTATATCAGCTGGTTCATCTTTAACCATAATGTTATTTAGACTTTCAAAACATTCTAAAATATTGGTAAGAAAAGACTTCCCCTTGTGAAAACTGTTAACTTTTCTCCATTAAGCCATATCGATTTATATGGCCAGCGATTTTATTTTATACCATTATGCCTGGCACTGATGTTAGATTCAACAGTCTTATTTCCCAGATCATGACCTGGTTCCATTTTTAGAAATCAGCGTCACATTGGCCATCTTCCAGTTTTAGGAATCAAGGCTGTTTTAAATGATAGGTTACAGATTACTAGTAACAGGTTAGCAATTTCATGTTTTAGTTCTTTTAGAACTCAGCAATGGTTGCCATCCTATCCTAATGATTTGTTACTCTAGTTTGTCAATCTGATCTATTATGTGTTGTATTGCCACAAATATTTATTTATTTATTTAAGGGTTTTTATATACCGCGGCACGTTAGAAAACATCACCTCGGTTTACAATGAACATTAAATTAGCAACAAGCTTTACAATCCAAACAATTATAGAATGGTACATAGCTGATAAAATTAAACCTATAAAATAATTAATATCAAATAATCCATAGGAGGCGCATTTGTTATAGTTGCTCAGAATCTTCACCATTAAAGAATGTTTCAGTTAAGGGGATGTTCCCAAAAATTGATTCGTTTTTTCTAGTTTCCTTGTCCTCCTTTTATTAGTAGACTACACTCATTGCTATACTCTTACCCATCATATATGCAATTTCTATCCATAAGGATTCCAGAGTGCATTTTGTTTCCTGCAGTATTTTTATCATGCTTGATTCTATACCACTCTCTACCATCTTTGACATATAGTGCAACTCTTCCAACCATTCGATCTGCTCTATCACATTGATATAATTTATATCCTGGAAACACAGATGTCAATATTCAGTAAGCCAGCCAGCAGCAAAGTTATCTGGGTAAAGTTACCCAGATAGCTTATGCCAAATATTCAGTGGGTTGTGACTTATTAGCTGCGTATATTTACTGCTGCTCCTGATGAGGCGTACGTCTGCAGAAATCACATTGTAGGCCCAACAAGACAAGGTGAGGGGGGTCCAAGTCAACTGGGAGGAGTGCAAGATGAAGAATCAGAGGGGTCTGGATGACTGCAAGATTGATGAACAAACTGTGGACTAATTGAAAAAACTGGGAATGTTCTTCATATGAATGTGTTTTAAAATGTGCTTACCTAGGCACGTGAAAAATGGCAGTCCTAACGAAGATATGTGAAGGATGTTTGCTCAAGTAACTGCTTAAAATTAGGAGCATAGTTTTGCATGGTAGATGTATTTTAAATCATATGTGCACAAGTGCTTACATGATAAAATTTCAGTGTATATCCATTTGCAAATATATACACACATGTATGACTGCCCATGCGCTCATTTTAAAATTAGCCTGTAAGTAAACTGCTATATTGATTCTTTAATTTTTGTAATTATCAACAGGAGAACATAAGAAATGCCATGCTAAGTCAGACCAAGATCCACTGTTTGAGCATCCTGTCTCAAACAGTGGCCAATCCAAGTTGCAAGTACCTGGCAGATCATAGATTTATTTCCTGTTACTCACTCTCAGGGATAGCAATAGCTTTCTATAGTCTACCAGGCTAATAACATGTTATGGACTTTTCCTCCAGAAATTTGTCCAAAACATCTTTTAAACTCTACTATGCTAGTTGCCATGACCACGTATTCTGGCAACATATTCCACAACTTTGATAGTGCATTGAGTGAAAAAGTACTTTCTATGATTTGTTTTAAATCTGCTGGTTTTTAGTTTCATGGAGTATCCACCTGTTTTAATATTATTTGAAAGAGTAAATAACCATCCTTTATTTTTTTGTTCTACACCACTCATGATTTTATAAACTCTTATCATGTCTCTTCTCAGCAGTCTCTTTTCCAAGGTGAAGAACCATAACCTGTGTAGCCTCTCATCATATGAGAGCTATTCAATCTCTTTTATCATTTTGGTCATCATCCTTTGTACCTTTTCTAGTTCCACTATGTCTTTTTTGAGATGGCAACCAGAACTAGAGATGAGCTTCGCTTTTTTCTACCGGGTCGTTTTTTGAGTCAGATGCTTCGGGGTAAAGTTTGTTTTTCCTCGGTTAGTTTTTTTGGAAAAATGAACAAAAAACAAAACGGGCCCAAAAAACGACACGGGAAAACGAAGCTCAAAACAACCCACCCAAAGCATTAAATTTTATTTTAATACATTAAATACAACCCCCCACCATCCCGATCCCTCCCCAAGACTTATTAACATCCCTGGTGGTCCAGCAGGGTCCTGCAAGCGATTTCTCCCTCTGTGCCATCGGGCTATCTAGCCTGCCTCGCATCAAAATGGCGCTGATAGTAGAGATGTGGTTCATTTTTCGCCCGAGTTAGGAAATTCAACGAAATTTCCTAACTCTTTGTGGTTTCGGAGGCCCCGAAACCCGAAAAGAATTTTCCCCGACTTTCGGGGAAATTTCGTTTTTCGGGTTTGCATGGGGAGAGGGACACTTTTTTTTTTTTTAAAATTAAAACCCACCCCAAACATTTAAATAAACTATAATGCAACACCCCCCCCCTGATCCCGATCCCTCCCCAAGACTTACTAAGTACATCCCTGGTGATCCAGCGGGGTCCCGGTTCCATTTGCCCTCCGTGCCCGTGCTACTTGCAAGCCGTGCTCTTTAAAATGGTGCCGAATAGCCTCTGAACTACCATGTCACAGGGGCTACCGGCGCCATTGGTAAGCCCCTGTCACATGGCCATCGGCGCCATCTTGTGCTCCTGTCATGTGACTGGAGCTGACCAATGGCGCCGAAAGCCTCTGTGACATAGTATGGGCAAAGGCTATCGGCGCCATTTTGATTACTGGCAGCCGACAACGAAATTGCTTTTGGACCCCCGCTGGACCCCCAGGGATTATTGGCAAGCCTTGAGGGGGTCAGGAGGGGGCTCTTGACCTCCCCAAGGCTTGCCAATAAACCCTGGGGGTCCAGCAGGGGGTCCGAAAGCGATTTCATTGACGGCTGCCAGTAATCAAAATGGCGCCAATAGTCTTTGCCCATACTATGTCACAGAGGCTTTCGGCGCCATTGGTCAGCTCCAGTCACATGACAGGAGCACAAGATGGCGCCGATGGCCATGTGACAGGGGCTGACCAATGGCGCCGGTAGCCCCTGTGTCATGGTAGTTCAGAGGCTATTCGGCACCATTTTAAAGAGCACGGCTTGCAATAGCACGGGCACGGAGGGCAAATGGAACCCGGGACCCCGCTGGATCACCAGGGATGTACTTAGTAAGTCTTGGGGAGGGATCGGGATGGGGGGGGGTAGTTTGTAAACTTTGTATTTATGTAGAAAACTGATTTTAAATGCTTGGGGTGGGTTTTCTTTAAGCTTCCTTTGCCGTTTCGTTTTTTGGCCCGGTTTCGGGTTTCCTCGTTTCGTTTTTCAAAAAAACGAAACGAGAAAACCCGAAATTTACCACGAGGTATCAGAGTCAAAAAACGACCCGGCAGAAAAAAAGAAGCACATCTCTAGCCGATAGCCTTTGACCTACTATGTCACAGGCGCTACCGGTGCCATTGGTCAGCCCCTGTCACAAGGCCATCGGCGCCATCTTGTGCTCCTACCATGTGACAGGGGCTGACCAATGGCACCGGTAACCCTTGTGACATAGTAGGTCAAAGGCTATCGGCACCATTTTGATGCGAGGCAGGCCTGAAAGCCTGACGGCATGCAGGGAGAAATCCCTCGCGGGACCCCACTGGACCACCAGGGATGTTAGTAAGTCTTGGGGAGGGATCGGGATGGTGGGGGGGGGGCGGGGGTTTGTATTATAGTACATTTTAATGCTTGGGGTCGTTTTTTATTTAAAAAAATAAAATGTGCCCCTCCCCCCGTACAAACCCGAAAAACTAATTTTCCTCGTAGTTTGGGGAAAATCAGTTTCGGGGTTCGGGGCCCCCGACCCATGACGAATTAGGCAATTTCATTGAAATTGCCTAATTCGTGATAAATGAAGCACATCTCTAACCAGAACTACACACAATTCTCATGGTGTAGTTAACCATGGCTCGATATAGAAGCCACATGACATTTTCCATGTTATTCACCATTCCATTTCAGATCATTCCTAACATTCCAGATCCTTTTTGACCACCACCATCACACATTTCAACATATTGTCCACAAGGACTCCAAGGTCATAGAATAGAAACATGATGGCAGATAAAGACCTTTATAGTCTATGTACTCTGCCCATCCATACCAACTATTCAGCTTTACAATCCCTACCACTCCATCAGAGATCCTCTGCATTTATCCCATGCTTTCTGATCTCTGCCACCTCCACCAGGAAGCTGTTCCTTGTATCCATTACCCTCTCTGTAAAAAAATAGTTCATTAGATTACTTTTCACCATTACTTTTCACCATCATCCCATTACCATTCTTTCTAAAGCCTCCTATGCATGGAAACTTTAGAGGTATTTAAATGTCTCTAGCATATCTCCCCTACCCCACTTTTCCTCTAGGTTTATATGTTTAGATCTTTAAATCTGTTCCCATATGTTTTAGAACTAAGACCACTGCCTGTTTTATTAGCCACCCTCTATACCAGCATCAATCAGTTTATATGTTTTTTGAAGATGCAGTCTCCAGAACTGTAAACAGTATTCCAAATGAGGTCTCACGAAGAATTGATAAACGGGCCATATCACCTTCTTTCTTCTGTTGACCATGCCTTTCCACTCAAGCATCTTTCTGGCTTTTGCTATTACTTTATCCACCTGTTTGGCCACCTTAAGATTATCAGGCATATTCACCTCCAGATCACACTTTTCTTTCATGCTTAGAATTTCACCCTATACCTGGGCTTCCCAAACCTGTCCTGAGGTCTGGTAGCTAATATTTAATACTAAAAAATGCAGAGTTATGTATTTAGAATGCAAAAACACAAGGGACAGATACAGTATAGAGCAGATATTCCCAAACCTGTCCTAGGAACCACACAGCCAGTCGGGTTTGCATGAGATAGATTTGCATATGATGGAAGCTCAGTATATGTAAATTTATCTCATGCATAATTCTTGTGGATATCCTGAAAACCCGACTGGCTATGGGGTCCCCAGGACAGGTTTGGAAGCTCTGCTCTATACTGTATCTGTCCCTTGTGTTTTTGATTCTAAATGCATAACTCTGCATTTTTTAGTATTAAATATTAGTTACCAGACCCTAGACCATTCCTTAACTAGATCCTGTCTCATATCCATACCTTCCTGAGTGTCTACACTGTTGCAAATTTTTATATTATTGGGAAAAAGACAAACCTTTCCTGATAAGCCTTCTGTAATAGCACACATGAAAATGTTGAAAATAACTTGTCTGAGGAAAAATCCCTATGGCACCCCACTAATAATGTCCCTCTCCTTGGAATGAACTACATTTATCACTACTCTTTGTTGCCTCCCAGTCAACAAAGGGCATTCAATTTATTTATAACTAACCTATGCGGAACTGTGTTAAAAGCCCTACTGAAATCCAAATACACTTCTTCTAGCACTCTCCCCAATCCAATTGTCTGGTCACCCAATCAAATAAATTGATCAGTTTCATCTGACAAGACCTACCTTTGGTAGAGCCATGCTGCTTCGCATCTTGTAATCTATTGGATTCTAGAAACTGTACTATCTTCTGTTTTAGCTTTAATTCCATTAATTTGCTTACCACAATGGTCAGTTCCCAGCTTCCTCCTTACTTCTACTTTTGTGAGTAGGAACCACATCTGCCTGTCTCCAGTTCTCAGGTACTACTCCCGACACTAAAGAAGCATTGAAAATATCAGCCAGTGGAGCTTCCAGAACTACATCCAAGGTCCCTTTCACCCTTGGATGTATCCCATCTGGTCCCATCACTCTATCTAATTTGGAGCAGTTAAGCTTCTCAAGCACACAATCTTCTGCAAATTGGTTGAGGTTTATTTCACTTCCAATCATTTCTATTTGTTTTGTGTGGTCCTACTCCCGGCACTTCAACCGTGAACACTGAACAGAAATATTTGTTAAGCAATTTCATTTTATCCTCATCTGCCTCTACATATTCCTCCCTTCACCTCTCACAATGTTACTTTTACACTTCCTTCTGTCACTAACAAATCTAAAAAAATGTCTACCATTTTACCATATTTGCTATTTTATTTTTTCTTCCATTTGCATCTTTGCATTCCTGACTTATTTTGCAAATTCTTTTAGCTTTTCCAATATTGCTACTTGTTTTCCTCTTTCTCCTATTGCTTGTAGTTTATGAATACTTGCTATGTTTCCTTACCTTTTCAGTTACTTCTTTAGAAAATCACATTAGCCTTTCTCTTTCCTTTATTTACTTTCCTAACAAAATGGTTAGTTGTCTTTATAATGCCCTCCTTTTGGCTTTGCCCACTGATCTTCTACTTCTAGATTTTCCCATCCAGTTAATGAATGCTTGAGGTTCACTCTCATTTTAATAAAGTTAGATTTCCTGAAGTCTAGGGCCACCACCTTTAAATGAACCTTCAAGGCCTGCACTCTAATACCTATTAAATACAGAATCTTGCACAAAGCACTCACCATTATCCACAAATCCATACACAACCAACTTCCTTTAGTCCTTCGGTTCCTTCTCAAACTATACACATCTGCAAGACCCATCAGAGCGGCACACAGAGGAACCCTTCAAGTTCCCCCAATTAAATCCACCCGTCTAACCTCCACGAAAGAACGAGCATTCTCCACAGTTGGCCCCATCATCTGGAACAACCTGCCGACTGATCTAAGACTGGAACCCTGCCTGACTACCTTCCGAAAAAAACTCAAGACTTGGCTTTTCATCCAAGCCTTCCCTCAAGCCTAACATTGCAACAGTTCTTTCATATAGCCCAATAGACTAAATGTCCGACCCAGCCATTGTATATTCATTCGTGTTTATTCTCCAGTTTTTCTGTCCTTTATTTCCTGGCTACTCTAGCCCCCAAGTTTATTCTCCATGTTATTTGTATCTGCGCCTCAGCCTTCTTGTTATATGGTTTTCTTAAGTTAACCCCTAAGTTTGATGTAAACCGGCCTGATATGAAGCTTGTCATGAAGTTCGGTATAGAAAAATGTTACATAAATAAATAAATAAAATAAATAATACTGAACTACACCATATAGTGATCACTGGATCCCAGATTATCATCCAGTACATCATCATAAACACTGTCCTCCTCCTCCTCCTGTAAACACCAGGTCATTTTCCTGGGTGGTGACTCCCCAATAAAGAGCCCATCATTGTGTATGTGTAGTTAGGACTCTTTTTCCCTATGTGCATCAGGTTATACTGTTTCATCTGAAATTTCATCTGTCATTCAGTTGTCCAGTTTTCTAGCTTCATAAGGTCCCTCTGCAGTACCTTGCAATTTGCTGTTGTTTTAATGACATTAATAGGGCTTTTAATCTATTTGGGCCCAATATTCAGTTATCTAAGGTATCCAGATATTAATTACCCGGTTAACTTAGAATAGATAATTAGCAGCATGGCAATGCTGCTGAATACAACTGGTTAAATGTATTTAACCAGATAAGTTATATCCGGATAATATTAGACCTGCTATTGAGCTGGTCTAACTTATTCGGTTAATTTAACCAGATAAGGCTGAATATAGGCATTTATCGGGTTATGATAACCAGATAAGTTGCCCTTCCTTGATCTGCCCATTGCCCACCCTCAAGATATCTGGCTATCTACGTAACCAGATAAATACTTATCTGGCTAAATGGTGGCTGCTGAACATAACCGTATATTCAGCAGTAAGTCCTATTTATCTGGCTAAGTAGCGTTTGTTTCTAACTCTAGCAACGAAATTGCCTAATTCATCGTGGTTTGGGGGATGCGAACCACGAAACGGATTTTCCCCGAACGTCGGGGAAAATTCATTTTTTGGGTTAGTGCAGTGGGGAAGGGGAACATTTATTAAAAAAAAACAAACCAAACCCCAACCCTTCACATTTACTGTATTACAACCCCCCCACCATCCCGATCCCTCTCCAAGCCCTGGTGGTCCAGCGGGGTCCCGCGAGCGATCTCTCCCTCCGGGCCATCAGGCTGTTGGGCCTGCTATGAATCAAAATGGCGCCAATGGCCCTTTACCCTTACAATGTCACAGGGGCTACCGGTGCCATTGATCGGCCACTGTCACATGGTAGGAGCAAAGGACGGCCAGCGCAGATGCAGATGGAGCCCAAAAAGTATAAGTAACCCCAGACTGGAAGAACTTTAAAATATTTGGGATATCCAGTACTTCCCAGGATTAAACAACTTCTACTTGTAATTCCTACATAGTGTCTCTGCTGACCTACACACTTAGGGGTAGATTTTCAAAGGGTTACGCGCGTAACCCCTGAAAACCTACCCCTGCACGCGCCGAGCCTAAGCCCTGGGACACGCGTATGTCCCTGGGCTTTTGAAAATGTGTGGATCGGGGGCGGGGCCATGGGTGTTCTCAAGTCCTCCAGCACATTGGACGTGCCGGAGGTTCATGTGCTGGCAGCCCGCCGGCAGGCGTAACTCCATCGAATAAGATAGGGGGGGATTTAGGTAGGGCTGGGGGGTGGGTTACATAGGGGAAGGGAGGGAAAGGTGGGGAGATCAAAAAAAAAGTTCCCTCCAAGGCCGCTCCGATTTCGGCCTTGGAGGGAACGGGGAAAGCCATCGGGGCTCCCATTGGGCTCAGCGTGCACAAGTGTGCACCCCCTTGCGTGCGCCGACCCCTGATTTTATAACCACGCGCATGTTATAAAATCGGGTGTACATATGTGCACGCCAGGTAGCACGCACAAATGTACCCCCGTGCGTAAAATTTAAAATCGGCCCCTTGGGGGCAGATTTTCAAAGGGTTACACACATAACACGCGAAAAGCTGCCCCTGCCTGCCCCTACACATGCTGAGCCTATCTTGCATAGGCTCGGCGGCGGGCGTAAGCCACAGGACGCGCGTATGTCCCGGGGCTTCGAAAAAGGGGCGGGTCTGGGGGTCAGGGGGCAATCTGGGGGTGTGGCGGAGGTTCGGGGGCGGTCCGGGGGCGGTCCCGAGTCCTCCAGTACAGCAGCCTGTGTCGTGGGCTGGAGATCCAGTGCAGGCGTAACTTCTACAATAAAGGAGGAGGTTTTAGATAGGGCTCGGGGGCGGGTTAGATAGGGGAAGGGAGGAGAAGGTGCGGGGGGTTGGAAAGAAAGTTCCCTCCAAGGCCGCTCCAATTTAAATTTTTTATTTTTGTGTGTCATGAGCTAAGTCTTCATGATTTCGGAGCGGCCTTCAAGAGAACGGAGGAAGTCTGTGCACCCCCTTGCGCATGCCAATCCTGGATTTTATAACATGCGCGCGGCAGCACACACATGTTATAAAATCAGGCGTAGATTTGTTCGCGCCGGGTTGCGCAAATAAATCTACGCCCGCGCACACCTTTTAAAATCTTCCCCTTAAAGAGGCCCTCTGTCTTTACATGGACCTTCTGTGGGTAGTGTGGTGTGCAGTGGTCAGTACTTTGATGTAGAATGCTCCATGAATCTTCAGTATTTGCTTGCAGTTATAAAGCTACTAGGGACTAAGGAAAAAAACAATAAAAGCTTTAAAAGACGAACATGGGATGTTCATAGGAAAATATTCTTAATAGAGAAAGGTACACAGGAAATCACTTAACTCTGGTTACAAGATACAGCTATATGTATTAATTAACATAGTGCTAGGTAACTTTTCCAATCACCTGTCCCTGTGGTCAGGGTCTCTTTATGACTAAGGTGTTAATTTTAAACTCTTGCTGTCTAGTTCAGAACAATCTTCTACTGTAATATCTTTGATAGCAGAACTATAATTCCCCAAGGTTTATCTTTTCCTATGAGGTCTCTGTGGTGGTCTCTTGACAGTAGCTTAGTCAGCACATTTTCAGCCATCCTTTCCAACAGTCAGTTTTTAAGCTGTATAGTGCCCTTGTACTGTAAGTCTCTTATCAGGTAGTCATCAATGTGCTTGGTGAGAGTATTAACCTTCTTAGTCCTTGCCAACTTTATGGACCTCTGATTGCTTTCCAGTATAATGTTGGGCTTCTACATATCAAGTCCAATGTTTACGAGTAATTGGCTAAACCAAATTGATTCTTGGCTTGCTTGGGATGTTACAATATACTCTATTTCAGTGGATGAGAGTGCTACTGTCATTTACTTCATGCTAACCCAACTAATGATTCCATCTCCAAATTGGAAAATGTGCCTAGTTGTAGAATTACAATTTGTCATATTACCAGCCTAATCTGCATTTTTGTTGCTGACCAGTTTGGGGTTCTTGATTGCTGATAAATTTTATTTCTTGTAGGTCATGGCTTTCAGATTTTGTATCTTTTTTTTTTGCTGTGTTTCAATCATATTGAGGTGCTACAACTTTTCTGTATTGAATTTCAACTGCTGTGGCAATTTCAGACCTTATTATTGACACTGTGTAGAATAGTTTAAATTAATTTTTGGTAGTTTGTTGACTGGCAACAAGTTCTCTCCAATGTCATCTTTTAAGTATTCCAGTTCCATGGTACATTTTTTTTTTTTACTTTTTATTTATAAGAAATTTTCAAGTATGCAACACAAGAAAAATTAAAAATACAGGCAAAGTTGAAATAGACATTTTTCTTAGATATAGGAACAGTTTTGTTTTTATCTTGCAAACTGGGAGTTGAGACAGGAATTATGCGAGGTGTAGCAGAAGAAGAAGAGGACCAGGAGCAGATTGGCCTATTGGGTCATCGGGCATTCCCCGGTGAGCCGGTCGCACCAATCATATGGTCTTTTCTCCAGCTTCCTGGCTTAAAGAGAAATCTGCAGGACTGCAGCAGAGCCCATCCTGCCACGGCCTGAAGAGAAGCCTGCACGGTCACAGACAAGGCCCTCCTCTCCTCCACCTTGCAGGAGCCTTGGGTAGCAGTGGCCTTCTTCCACCTCCTTTCCAGTATTGAGGAGCAGCGCTGCCATCCCACAGTGGACAAAGGGAAGGCCGGAAGAAAGGAGGAGCCCTGAAAGCTATATGTTTGTATCCTTTTGTGTATGAGAGACTGCATGTGTATGTAGGAGAAAGAGCAAGCCTGGGTGTGTGTATGAGAGAGAGCCTGCGTGTATGTATGTATGTAAAATGTACCATCGAGAGACGCATTGAAGACTTCTTCTCCTCTGCTGTCTGAACAATGCTATTGGGCAGCCAGTGATAACCATGCCCCCTTGCTGACATCACAGACATAACCAATCTACAAAAGATCCTTAGCCTATGGCACGGGTAAGAGCAGCATTGAAGACTTCTTCTCTTCTGCTGCCTGAGCGATGCTGTTGGGTAGCCACCACTCCATTCTGTTCAACTGTATAAGGTACAGTGGTCTAGTGTTCGATGCCCTGTCAATTAAGATTCGCTTTTACTCCCTTGTTTACATTTATATACTCTCTTTCAGCGGCGGATTCGCCGCCCAGGCTGGCCCAGGAGATACCACATGGTCTGCCGAGCGCGGCTCTATCACAGCCGTGCCTGGCAGACCACGTGACTAGCGCGATCGGCCCACCGGGGGATGCCCGATCCCCCGAAAGGCCAATCCGCCCCTGCTCTCCTTTATTGTCAGCATGGATAGATCCAAGTTTACTCTGAAATGTATTGCTTTTCACTGCTACAAACTCCTTGAGTTTCTCCAGTGTTTTATTTTTGTGTGTCATGAGCTAAGTCTTCATGTTGTCAATGAAGATTATAAAATGTGTTCCCAAAAGTGCTCACTGTCTTAATTGGTCCACAAATATCACTATGGATTAGCTCCAATGGGTGACTTGCTGTTTTTTGGCAATGGAGCACATGTTGCTGTGAGACAACAAGGGAAATGAGTAGTGCAGTAAACACAGGGGTTGATTTTAAGATGTACATGCAGGTCCCAGCGCGTGCACATGGATATGCCTATTTTATAACATGCATGTTATAAAATGCAATGTCCTCGCGCACATGTGCGCTGGATTTGAACATCCGCGTGTGCAGGGAGGGTTATTTTCAAATTACGAGTGGCGATGCAATTGCCCTTTTTCCCAGTTCCCTCCCAGTCCGCTCCAATTAAGGAGCGGACTGGGAGGGAACTTCCATGACCCTAACCCAATCCATCTTCCCTCTTCCCCTCTCCTCCCTCACCCCTAACTTAACCCTACCCAGCCCCAATGTTTTTATTTTTGTACTTACTGCTTCTCGAGAGCAGATGTAAACTCCACCTGTTGGCGCTCACTGTCCCTGCCCGCCTTTCCCCTCCCCTCCCCTCCCCGCCCCGCCCAGACCCCACCCCTTGGCCCCTTTTTAAAAGGCCCGGCACTTCGGCATGTAACGGGAATTACATGCGAGGCTGGGTCCTTCTGAAAATGCGCTCTGCGCGCGCAGGGCCTGGCCATGTGTGTAACCCCCGCAATTCATGCGTGCAGGGCTTTTAAAATGTTCTTGACAGTTTTTAGCTTCATTGTATAAATGTCACAAAGAAGAAGTTGAAATTGTTTATAATAACCATAAGTGGTTTATTTAAATTGTAGAGAGGTAATGTTCTCAACATTTACTGAAGGAGCTGTGTCCCCCAACACGTACATGTTTCGCGGACATGCTGCATCAGGAGGGACAAATTACTGCTTCTGTCAGAACATACCGCTTGTCTGATGTTCTGTGTACAGTGTTAGTGTAAAATAGTGTGAGACAACATACATGTGTCATTATTGCAAATCTTCTGTAAAATCCTTGCTTAGTAAATCCTTTTTACATCTGAATTTCTTGCCCTGGGCACCTCTGCCATAAGTTAAGTGTATGCAGTTCTGGTGTGTGGAGTTGAGTAGCTGGTTTAACATTTCTGCTGATGAGTCTGTACAGGTTATCTTCTGCTATGCCATCTGCTATGATTTCTATGCCCTTCTGAATGGTGTATATATTTCTGCGGAAGCCCTTATCGGTCAGGCATTTACCAATAGCAGGCTTCCTTGTAAGTCTGGCAAATCTTTCACAGATGTCTCATGCATATTTCCAGCAGTGGTGGCACAACTCAGCCATTCCTGTCCCATTCCCTTTACAGGAGTGATTTTTCCATCTGCAAGGAAAATTGTTGTTTGCCCTGTAGTCAATTTCAGTGAAAAATTCTTTAGCATTCATGTTATTTGCCTCTGAATCAAGGCAGCAGCTTGTGGAGTTGACTTTCTGGTAAACTTTAAAGCTACAACTCTCTTGCTTTTCAGTGCTTTTCTCTGCTGTTTCACTACTGGCAGTCTTAGCTGTTTCTTTTGCTGCCCCAGTTCTCCTCTGGTGTTGCTCAGCTCTCCAGATGGAACAGTCTTATTTAAATATCTCATCTTTTTGCAACAAAAACACACACTGTGCTGTGCCTGCCTATTTGTTTCCTCCCCAGCTGTGAGGGCTGCTTCTAATCTCTTTGTTTCTTTTGACTCTCTTCCCGCCATTGCCTGACTGTTTAGTTTCGCTTCTGTCCTATGCTTGCGCTCATCAATCAGTTTGCCTTTTACACATTCCAATGTGAGCTCAGATTCTGGTCTAGATTCCAAGGCTTTGTAAGATTCAGGCAAGCTACTTAATAGCAAGGCTACAATTTTATTACATTTCCTCTCTTCTCCAATTTCTATTTTAGCATTTATATGCTGTAGTATTTTCTGTCCTTCCAGGAGTCTCATTGTATATAGCTTACATAGTAGATAAAGCTTACTGTTCAAATTTGCCCTTTCATGCATTTTCTGTAGCAAAATTCATATACTTTTTGCCATGGTTTTCACATTTGATGTGTATTAGCAGATTATCTTCTATGGCAATTGCATCTGTATGTTTTTTATTCCAATATTCAGTGTTCTCCATAGGTTGGTTGCTAACAGAAATTAGGGAAGCAAACAAAATTAGCAACAAAGAAATAATGAGTGATTTCAATTACCTCAGTATTGACTGGGTAAATGTCACATCAGGACATGCTAAGGAGGTAAAGTTTGTACAGAAATAAATGATTGCTTCATGGAGCAGCTGATACAAGAACTGACAAGGGAGGTGGGGGCTAATTTACACCTAATCCTTAGTGGAACTCATGATTTGGTGCAAGAAGTTAGGGCCACATGGCAATAATGATCATAGCATTTATTTATTTATAATTTTTATATTGCACATCTTCCGCATCAAGCCCAGTTTGGATTAAATAAATACACTAATAACATTTAAAGCAATGCAATAAACAATCCTCCCAAAATTTAAAACTTTAGAGTCTCTAAAATGCTTCAATAAAATAAATCACCTATAACTGTTTGCTAAAATCCTTTGTATCTCTTTCACCCCACAACTCACTTGGCAGAGCATTCCACAAAGTTGGTACAGCATAAGAGAATGCTCTATCATAAGTCATTTTCAGACCATAATTCTTTATAGCTGACATTAGTAATAAATTAGAATCTGAAGACCTAAGACTCCTGCTGGGTTCATGCAATTGTATAATATTTCTTAATAAACAGGGATCATTATTATGTAATGTGCAACAGTTAAAATCTTAAACTGTATTCTCCATTTCACTGGAAGCTAATGAAGTTGATTTAGGACTAGTATGATATGCTGCCTGCAACTCTCATCCATCAGTAACCAAGCTGCTGTAATCTGTAATAATTGTAGAACCCTAATATAGGTAGCAGGTAAACTAACTTACAGCCCATTATAATAATCTATCTCTCCAAAGACAATTGCCTGAAGGACTGTCTAAAATAAATCCCTCTGTAACACTTGTTTCAGTGGTCTCAACTGTTTAAGCGTATAAAAGGTCAACTTTGTGACATTCTTAATCTGGGTTTTAAATGTTAACTCAGAATCCAATATTATACCTCAGTTCCATGACTCCTGGAAAATTGGAATATGCATTCCAGCATACTGCCGTGATCTTAAATCCCTGATGATAAACCTATCCTAATCCATAAAAGGGAGGTCTTAGCATTATTAAGTACTAACTCATTAGCATTTAACCAACTATTAATTGCTGTGAAAAACAACACTGAAAACACCCTCTTCAATAAATGTTAAATAAAATAGGTAATAATGATGATGAAACATGATCAAATTTGACTTGATAATTGGAGGAAAGACACTAAGGAAATCTACTGTGATAGCATTTAACTTTCAAAAAGAAGACTATGGAAAAAAATGAGAAAAATGATTAGGAAAAAACTGAAAGGAGCAGCTGCAAAGGTCAAGAGTTTACATCAGGCATGGCACTGTTTAAAAACACTGGGGTAGATTTTCAAACCAGCGCGAGCACATCCATGTGCGCGTGCTACCTGGCGCACACACATGGACATGCAATTTTATAACATGTTAAAACCAGGCACACACATGTTATAAAATCAGGATCGGCGTGCACAAGGGGGTGCACAATTGTGTGTCTTGTGCGTGCCGAGCCCGCGCTGCCTTCCATCATTCCCTACCCCCCACCCCACCTTCCCTTCCCTTCCCCTACCTCCCTTGCCCTTTCCCCCTACCTTTTTCTTTTTTTCTTTTATTCCAAAACTTACTTCGGCCCTGGGGCTGAGGTAAGTTGCGTGCACCGGCACAGCAGCAAGTGGCTGCTGAGCCAGGAGCTTCTGACCCCGCCCTGCCCCCGGACCACACCGCCCCCTCCCCGCCGCTTTTTGCAAGCCCCAGGACTTACATGCATCCTGGGGTTTTACGCGAGTCCCCAGGCCTTTTGAAAATAGGCCCGGCGTGAGTAAAACCGGTTACACGCGTAAATCCTCTGGATTTACACGTGCAACCTTTTGAAAATCCAGCCCACTATCTTAAAAGTTCAGATGCATTAAAAAATGTGGAAGGAAGGCCAAATGACTGCCAGCTTGGTTAAAAGGTCAGGTGAAAGAGGCATTCTTTCAAAAAAATGGAAAATAGATCGGAATGAAAAAATAGGAAGCAGTATAAGCACTGGCAAGTTAAATGCAAAACATTGGTAAAGAAGGCAAAGACAGAATTTGAAAAGAAGCTTGCTGTGGAAATAAAAAGTTGTAATAAAACCATTTTAAGGTATATTCAGAAAACAAATACCTGTGAGGGAGTCAATTGGGCCATTTGATGATTGAAGGGTAAAAGAGATGCTAATAGGGAGGACAAGGCCATAGCAGAGAGACTAAATTAATTCCTTGCTTTTGGCTTTATTGTGAAGATATAAGGCAGATACCCATGCCAGAATTGCTATTTAAAGATGATGATTCAGAGGAACTGAAAAAATTTCTGTGAACCTGGAAGATGTACTAGGACAAATTGACAAACTAAAGAGTAGAAAATCATCTGGACTAGATGGTATATATCCCAGAATGCTGAAATAACTGAAAAATGAAATTGAAGACTTATTGTTAGTAATCTGTAAACTATTATTAAAATCAGCTACAATACCTGAAGATTTCAGGGTCGCCAATGTAAAGCTGGTTTTTAAAAAAGGTTCCAGGGGTGATCCTGGAAACTATATACCAATGTCCATTTCAGTGCTGGAAAAACAATGGTTGAAACTATTCTAAAGAGCAAAATTACTGAACATATAGATAGACATATTTTAATGGACAAAACCAACATAGATTTAGTCGAGAAGTCTTGCCTCACCAATTTGCTGCATTTTTTTTTGAAGGTGTGAATAAACATGTGGATAATTCGTATACTACATGTTCAAATGTGTTCTTGGCAATCCTCAATAAAATATGTTTAAAAAAAAAAACAAAACCATGTGGATAAAGGTGAGCCAGTTAATACAGAGTATCTGGATTTTCAAAAAGCATTTAACAAAGTACCTCATAAGAGACTCTTGAGGATATTAAAAAATCATGGGATAGGAGGCCATGTTCTATTGTGGATTGAGAACTAGTTAAACGATAGAAAACCAAAAAGAGGGCTAAATGCTCAAGTTTCTCAATGGAGAAAGGTGGAGTACCCCAGGGATCTATACTGGGGCCACTGCTGTTTAAGGGATTTATAAATGACCTAGAGAATGAAATGATCAGATTTGCTGATGATAAAAAATTATTGAAAGTTATTAAATCATAAGAGGATTGTGAGAAATTGCAAGAGGACCCTGCAAGACTGGGAGTCAGGGCATTCAAATCAGTGATGACATTTAATGTGGTCAAGTTCAAAGTGATGCATGTAAGGAAGAACAACACAAATTAAATTATAGCTACACAAAGCAAAGTTCTACATTGGGAGTCATCAGGAAAAGGATCTAGGCTTCATTATGGATAATATGTTGAAATTTTCTGATCAACTTGTGGCGGCAGCCAAGAAAGTTAATAGAATGCTAGGAATTATTAGGAAAGGAATGGAGATTAAAACAGAGAATATCATAGTGTCTCTGTATCACTTCATGGTGATTCTGTCCCTTGAGTATTGTATGCACTGGTTACTGTATTTTAAAAAACTATAGCTGAACTAGAAAAGGTACAAAGACAATCAAAATGATAAAGGGGATGGAACGATTCCCCTATGAGGAAAAACTAAAAAGGTTAGGGCTTTTGAGCTTGAAGAAGAGATGGCTGAGGAAAAATATGATAGAGGTCTTTAAAATAATAGGTGGCATGGAATGGGTAAACTTGAATCATTTGTTTACTTTTTCAAAAAGTACAAAGACTAGGGGACATTCAATGAAGTTACTAGGTAATACATTTAAGACAAATAGGAGAAATTTTTTTTTTACTCATTGCATAATTAAACTCTGGAATTTGTTGCCCAACAATGTGGTAAAAGCTATTAGTGTAGATGGGTTTTAAAAAAGGTTTGGACAAGTTCCTGGAAGAAAAGTCCATAAACCATTATTAAGGTGGACTTGGGGGAATCCATTGCTTATCTCTGGGTTAAACAGCATGGAATCTATCAACCTTTTGGGATCCTGCTAGGTACTTATAACCTGGATTGGCTACTGTTGGAAACAGGATACTGGGCTTGATGGACCTTATGTTCTTATGAGAGCATTGCTGTGCAAAGATGCTTCTTGGCAATGGACTGCAGCACAAGAAAATATCTTAAACTATATCAAGAATATGCTGACTATAGCATTAGTTTTACAGTTCTATGATCCAACTAAAATAAGTAACTTGTCAACAGATGCCTTGTTAAATGGCCTTGGTGCAATTCTACTCCAAGAACATGGAGCATTGTGGTTACCAGTCACATATGCTTCATGTGCACTGACTCTTACAGAGTGAATGTACACCCAAATAGAGAAAGAGACACTAGAACTGTTGTAGAGATGCAAACACTTTCATGTTTATCTATAGGGCTACAAATTCTTGACTGGAACAGATCATAAACCCCTGATAACCATTACATCTCCCAAAATTCAAAGACTTCTGTTAGCTTTTCAAGGTTTTAGGTTGACCTAAACTTTAAATCAGGTAAAGATGTAAAGTTGAGCATGTAAAAATAAGCATGAACGTGTGTAAATAGCATATATACTCTTGTATATACTATTTTAGAAACCTATGACATAAATGCATAAGTCAGGGTTTGCAAGTAAATATGAGTGTAAAAAGGGGATGTTCCAAAAAGGCAGGATCAACAGTTGCACATGTAAGTTACTATTTTATAAGAGATTTGCGAATGTAGATTTGGCAGCTTATGTGGATATTTGCACCTGCTCTTTATCTGGAATCAGTGATTGTAAACATCTTAAAAGTCAAATACAGACCAGGTTGGGGAGGGGGGGGGGGCCTGGGTGAAATAGGGATGTTGAGGTTGAAGCTCTAAGAGGGTCTTGAGGACCTGCAGATAGAGTGGGTGAACTGTTAAATTAATTGGTAACACTGGTAATTTCATTGCCATGCACATGTTAGAAAATCTTCCATTTTACATCTGTAAAAACCTGACATGGTGTGTAAATGTATGTAAATTAGGTGAGTAAAATCTCCAGGCATATTTTTTAAAGTTAGAAATAAAAATATGTGGCTTTGGTAGTTGCATTCAACTTATTCAAGTAAGTTCTATTACTTAGCTGCATAAGTCTCAAAAGTGCTATTAACTGGCTAGGTGAGGTTTTGGTGATGGTCTAGGGTTGGGGGCCAGTTTTACATGCACAGTCAGACGTATGAACAGCACAGCACAGCACAGATCTCGACATTCTTAACCATAGGATATCAATTTGATCTTCGAAATGTAAAGTTCTTACACTGTAACGACAATGCAATCCACAATTTATACACCATCAGAGACTTTGTTGCAACTGGCGAGACCCGATGTTCCATTGCAAGACTTAAAAGATAAATGTTCAGAAATTGTAGATGATCAAATCAGGAAATACCAATCAGATAAGAGAATACCAGTTGATCCTCTCATTTAACCCGTGGGGATCCACAGTATTTCTCAATACTCACAGTATTTCCCAAGCACTCCAACCCTCTCCAAATTTAAGATGAAACATCAGTTCATCCATCTATGAAGTAGAAAGTCCTCCATCACGTTCTCCTCATATTGTGACACCGGCTGTATATACACTGCTTCGGTTCTCCATCAGGTCCTCATACGATCTCGACGATCTTAACCATAGGATATCAATTTGATCTTCGAAATGTAAAGTTCTTACATTGTAACGACAATGCAATCCACAATTTATACACCATCAGAGCCTTTGTTGCAACTGGCGAGACCCGATGTTCTCAATACTGTGGATCCCCACGGGTTAAATGAGAGGATCAACTGGTATTCTCTTATCTGATTGGTATTTCCTGATTTGATCATCTACAATTTCTGAACATTTATCTTTTAAGTCTTGCAATGGAACATCGGGTCTCGCCAGTTGCAACAAAGTCTCTGATGGTGTATAAATTGTGGATTGCATTGTCGTTACAGTGTAAGAACTTTACATTTCGAAGATCAAATTGATATCCTATGGTTAAGATCGTCGAGATCGTATGAGGACCTGATGGAGAACCGAAGCAGTGTATATACAGCCGGTGTCACAATATGAGGAGGACGTGATGGAGGACTTTCTACTTCATAGATGGATGAATTGATGTTTCATCTTAAATTTGGAGAGGGTTGGAGTGCTTGGATTCGGATACACAGATATAAAAAAGGTGATCGGATGTAGAATCTGGTGTCTGGATATATTTTGTTGCTTTAGCCTTTTGAGGACGTGATGGAGTACTGGGCATCTGCCCGGATGATATATACACATATAGTAGCAACAGTCTTGTGAGGACGTGATGGAGAACTTGATTCCAGCTCCGTATAGGAGTAGGGCAACTTAGCGTGCTCCCGGAAGAGGAGGGAACCACAATGTGTTTCCGGAAGAGGTGTATAAAAGGTTTCCGGTCGGCCGCCATTGTTAAATCAGGCGGGTTGAAATTCAGCTCGCATTCAGAAAAGGATATGCACGGATGTAATCGCCGCGTTGGATGTAATTTCGCTGAGGAAAAAAAGGATTGTTCCTGTTGAATTGGCTTCCAATTTTTCGAGCTGTTCCCCTGAAGCAGGACTCCGGTCCGAAACATGGCCATGTCAGGACGTTTGGGACCTTTTCATCGTGGATAAGTATCTGCATTAATATTACCCGTGTGACTTTATTAGTTGGGAGTTTTCCCCATGAATTTTCATGAAGATATTTTAAGAAATTTTGAAAATTAAGTAAACAAAACATAGGTAGGATTCATAATTAAAGCAATTAGACCACTTATGACAAACAAAATGGAAGTATATATGCCTGCTCGTGAATTGAGGGTCTTACAAAAGTTTATCGGTGACAGTGTGCTGTATAAATATAGACCAGTACATTGGTTGGTTGGATGTTGTTTACATATTTCTCCTCCATTTAAAGCAGCCATTGCAGAGACAGACCTCTGCTCAGGGCCACAAACCATGACTCCTTCCAGAGCCTGACTAATGCAGACTCAGTTCAGTCACTAGATGTCACTGTGTATATGATAACTGAGACTCCCTTCCTCACCCTGCCCCCTCCACAAAGGGCTGTGAATCAAACCCAGGTCCCCTTGCTTGGAAGTGCCACTATAAATATAATTCAAGGAAGCTGGTGTTGCCAATTGATAGATTTGCTTTCCCCTCCCCGTCTCCCTGAAGTCATTAGTGTGGCTGACCCTTTGGTTCACTACTAGATGGCTCTAGGTCCCTTACCATCAGGGTTAGTAACAGCAGTGGGATTTTCCATCCTCTTTCAGTCTTTCCACTGAGCTGACTGGATTGGTTATCCCAAGGTGGAACTAGAGGTAGAGAGAGCGTGGTCATTTTGAGTTCATTTTTGAGGAGTAAGGAGCTAGTTTTACTTTTCCCCTGCTAAATTGTGCCCACTAATCCAGCTTAGTGGGTTTTTTTTCTTGTGTTCAGAGGAGATTCCTCATCAATAAACACCCTATCTGAGAGGGTATGCCTCCTTTTGAAGAGAGAGAGAGATTTTTGTAGATTTTGATCAGCTTTTGGATTAGTTTTTCTTGTTCTGGGGAACACTCTGTACTCTTTGGAGTGGGGCAAAACCCCCAATCCAGAGAGCAAGAGCTGGAGACCTGTGTGTGACCCCTCTATTCCATACTGGAATCATGAAATATTTAGCACAGAGACATTTTGATTTTTCCCCTTTTGTTAGTGTGGTTTTTTCCCCACCTCTCTGCACAATTTGGAGAAAGGAGATAGAAAGTTGTGTCAAGACTGGAGCATCATGCTTCTCTCCCAGAGAAGTCATACAGAGAAATAGGAGAACATAAGAACATAAGAAATTGCCATGCTGGGTCAGACCAAGGGTCCCCCAAGCCCAGCATCCTGTTTCCAACAGTGGCCAAACCAGGCTACAGGAACCTGGCAATTACCCAAACACCAAGAAGATCCCATGCTACTGATGCAATTAATAGCAGTGGCTATTCCCTAAGGGGCAGATTTTAAAAAAATACGCGAGCGCGTACTTTTGTTCGCGCACCAGGTGCGAACAAAAGTACGCTGGATTTTATAAGATACGCACGTATCTTATAAAATCCGGGGTCGGCGCGCGCAAGGGGGTGCACATTTGTGCAACCTGCGCGCGCCGAGCCCAGCGCGAGCTGCATGTTCCCTCCGAGGCTGCTCCAATTTCGGAGCAGCCTCGGAGGGAACTTTTCTTCGCTCTCCCTCCACCTTCCCCTCCCTTCCCCTACCTAACCCACCCCCCCCCCCCCGGCCCTATCTAAACCCCCCCCCTTACCTTTGTTGGCAAAGTTACGCCTGTCGCCGGGAGCCCCGCTCCGTCCTCCGGTCCCGGGGGCTTGTCCGGAGGCCTCGACCACGCCCCCGGGCTCGCCCCCGAAACGCCAGGGCACGCCCCCAAAATGCCGCGTCGTTTCGGGAACGTCCCCGGACACGCCCCCTCCCTCCCCTTTTCGAAAGCCCTGGGACTTACGCGTGCCGGCGGCCTATGCAAAATAGGCACGCCGGCGCGCATGGGCCTTTTAAAATCCACCCCTAAGTAAACTTTATCAATAGAAGGTAATGGACTTCTCCAAGAACTTAAGCAAACCTTTATTAAACCCAACTACACTAACTGCACTAGCCACATCCTCTAGCAACAAATTCCAGAGCTTTATTGTGCATTGAGTGAAAATGAATTTTCTCTGATTAGTCTTAAATGTGCTACTTGCTAACTTCATGGAGTGCCCCCTAGTCTTTCTATGATCTGAAAGAGTAAATAACTGATTCACATCTGCTTGATCAAGATCTCTCATGATTTTAAAGACCTTATCAAATCACCCCTCAGCCGTCTCTTCTCCAAACTGAACAGCCCTAACCTCTTTAGCTTTTCCTCATAAGGGAGCTGTTCCATCCCCTTTATCATTTTGGTCACTCTCCTCTATACCTTCTCCAGTGCAACTATATCTTTTTTGAGATGTGGTGACCAGAACTGTACACAGTACTCAAGATATACGGTCTCACCATGGAACGAAACAGATGTATTGTGACATTTTCCATTTTATTCACCATTCCCTTCCTAAAAATTCTTAACATTCTGTTTGCTTTTTTGACTGCTGCAGCACACTGACCTGACGATTTCAATGTATTATCCACTATGATGCCTAGATCTGGATCCCAGCTGGATGTCTACCCCTAAGGGTTGAGGACACAAGCTGTGGGCATCAGACTGAACTTTGGACTCAGGTAGGATCTTTTCATGGTGTGGGGCTCCCTTCTAGGATTCCCAACTTCCTGGGCTGTTTGCATAGATGAGGAAACAGTGGAAACCTCCCTCTTAGGAGCTAAGGAGATGGCACAAGCACCCCAGTAGAGAGGCAATGTAAATAGTTCAAATGTACAGTTTCATTTGTGGAAATGTGTGGGACAGTGATTGATGTTTTGGAAATAATCAGTAAACTTAAGTTGAACAAACAGTCTGAGTCCAGCCTGTTTGTTCCTGAAGAGGATTCATCACCAGAAAGATACACACACAGGCAGGAGAAATACTCTATAATCTGGGCCACAAAGAATTTCTTTTACCCCCGCAAAAAGAGCTCACTCCCTGGGAGGTGCAGAAAAAAAGGGAAGGATGGCAAGAGCAGCCCCAACTAACAAATACTTTTATGGCCCTAGGGGACACTACAAACCCCCCCAACAAAGGGTTACATTAGTATAAACCTTAGCTGACTGAATCTAATCATAATCCTCCATTTTATACAGCAACGAAATATTAAGTGTCTTGTTTACATTATTTAGAACCATGAAAAGCTGTCTTCTGAATGACATTACATGTTTAACTTCAGGTGATTTGCAGCCAAGTGGAATTATTCTAACAGAATTGGTCAGTTTTCCATAGTATGCCAGGTCCCCTGTTAACAGCTCATTGCTTATAAAAAGTGGAACATTGGAAGAAATAACTTTTACTGCTGGTGTGGAGAGAGGTAGAATTAAATATAAATCATCCCAAACTATAGTTCCCTTTGTAAAGACTTTATTTGCCAAGGACTCTGAACTCATGAAAACTATAACTATTCTGTTCATTCTAGACTGACACTTAATAGTCTCACATCTCATCACCTTAGCTATAGCCAGGACACAGTCTACCACACTCACATTCTTCCTAAGAGTAACTCTGACTCCACTCTTGAAAGTCAACCTTTCCACATTCACATTTTGCCCCGATTCACTAAAAGGTAGATTTTAAAATGTGTACACGGTGGCCATGAACGTGTGCATGGTATGGCACATCGCAAGGAGCACACATTTTGCAATGCTCGTGCAAGGGGCACGTAATTTGCAATGCTTGCACATATGCGCGCGAGCTATGCAAAATACGTGCATGTTTCAGCCACAAGTTGTGCGTGTCCCTTGTGTGCAGTGCACGTCCTTGTGCATGGCCCTGGGAAGAGGCCTCTGAGCTGGGTGGAAGAAGAGGATGAGAGAAGGAAGGAGCTAAAGGTGAGAATCTTTGTGGAGGACGTGCTTCGTGGGCGCGTTGCTGAAGACGTCTATCAATTCTCCCTGCAAGATCAATCAGCTCGTCCAATGAATCCGGTAATTCCCTTGCCGCTAATTCGTCTTTGATGTGTGGTGACAATCCCTCAAGAAAAATGGCCCTTAAACTGTCTTCACGCCAATTCAATTCTGACGATAAGAGTTTGAAATTCAATGGCGTAGTCTATCAAAGGCCTGATACCCTGACGAAGGTGAAGCATATCTGTGCTTAACATAGCTGATCATCCAGGGACCTCAAAAGCCTGTTTGAATATTCATAACAAAATTTGAATGCCCTGGAGCATGGGATCAGCCCTTTCCCATAAGGGTGATGCCCAATCAAGCGCCTTGCCATTCAATAATGAAATGATGAAAGTGGTCTTGATGGCGATGGTGGAGAACTGGATCATTTGTTGTGAAAAATGCATCAAACATTGATTCACGAATCCTCGACAAAGTTTTGAATTCCCATTGTACCTGGGTGGTACTGGAAGATGCAGAGGAGCAGGAGCTGCCACCAGAGCTAGAGGTGCCGGTATGAGTTGGGCTGCAGCTGTTGTTAGAGCGTTGAGACGTGCGTTGAGATGATCCATGGTGGCTGCCACTACCTCGAGACATTGCTGTTGCTGCTAAAGCTTCTGGGCTAACCCAGGGATGGCCCGGAGTCCAGAGAGGTCTGCCGGGTCCATGGCCTTGTAAACTGTTAGCTGTAGCCAGCCAGAATGTGGACCCTAGACCGAGGTGAGATGCAGCTATCAGAAGATGATCCCACGAACCCTCACCGTCGGAAGGCAGAATCAACAGTGAATAGGAAATCCCCTCACCTGAATAGTTGGAATCCGGGTGTGGACTGGTGTCAGTGACTGGCAGAAGGAAGACAGAGTCCCGTGTAGTTGAGATCAGGGCAGGAAGCAGGCAAATAGGCTGGTTGGACAATCCGAGCCAAAGGCAGGCAGCGGGCAAGCAGGCAGTCCAAAAGGTAATCTGAATCAGGGCAGGCAGCAGGCAAGCAGGCAAAGTCCAAAAGGTAATCTGAATCAGGGCAGGCGGCAGGCAGGCAGAGTCAGGCAATCTGGGTCAGAGGCAGGCGGCAGGCGGGCAGACAGAGTCGGGCAGTCCAAGTCAGAGGCAGGCGGCAGGCAGGCAGGCAGAGTCAGGCAATCCGGGTCAGAGGCAGGCAGACAGGCAGAGTCAGGCAGTCCAAATCACAACCAAGGCAGAGAGACAGCTAGGCAGGAAGACCTGTTGCAAGGCAAAGATCGGCAGGCAGGTCCCAAGCTTTAAAGGAGGCTGTCTCTGATGTCACTTTCTGGGGCTGGGACACTTCCTGGTCCCTGGCCCCTTTAAGAGGTGAGGCGAGCATCTGGAGGGCTGCTCATGCCCACGTTCAGCAACGTCAGAGATCATGCTGGAGGAGATGTCCCGGATGCCTCGTTGCACGACCGCAGATCTGCCCGCACTGGTAAGCTGAGCCGGTCGTGCGGCTGCACGGCTGTGCCGCGCAACAGTCAGTTTCCCTCTCCCCCCTCAAAGATACTTCTTGATCTCTGAACTCTTCTTGCTTTTGAACATCTCTAACAGAAATATGAAAATGGCCGCAGCACAAACCTAAAATTAAACATAATACATATTGGCAAATAAATAACTTTTACATACATGGTTTGAATCAAAACCCCTTTTTAACATAAAAAATACTGTGCCTGAACTAGTAACCCCACAGGGTGACCAGCATTGCGTATATCTTGGGAAATGGTTACTGCTGGTTCTCAAACTTTCACTGCTACTTGGCCCGAGAAGCCATTCTGTAGATGCCTTTTACACATCACGTGGTTGTGACCCAGTTTTATAAAAGTCCGGAGTCGTGGATTGCTCGCTGCAGTTATCGAATTTTCAGCTGTCGAAAGCAAAGAATTGCCATTGTACTCGGGGTGCCAGTGCCTTGTCTGCCGGTGGGCAACAATTGAGTTGGGGCTGTTCCCTTTCCTATCTGCTGGCCACCCCTCCTGTTCATGCTACGACATCCTAAATTAGCTAGGCATCGTAAAGTGGGTTGGGAGGGTAGGTAAAAGCTGGTCCAGTGCAAAAAGGAGGGTAAGATGGTCACAGTCAATATCATAAGGGGATTTGGGCCATCCTTTGCTATTTCCCTGCCTTCTCACACCTTCGTAACATCCCCCTAGCTGTTCACCCCCTTCTCCTCCTCCTACTACCCTTGCCTTTTTCCTGCCTAAGCTGTCCTTTTCCTCTGCTTCTCACCCTGACTCCCCCTTCCCTCTCCCTTCCCATTTATCTTAATCCTGGATCTCGCATGCGCACCTGTATTGTGACCTGCACCCAGCAGGAGGTGCACAGAGTCTTTGTCTTTGACCTCTGTACTGTGACACAGATTTCCACAGAGCTGTGCCTAACTAACTCGCCAAATAACTCAAGCACATATGTACATGTAAGGAAATTCATGTCCCCAAGATTTCTTTTAGCTGTTGAAAGTCCATGGAGACAGTGAGCCATCCTGTGAAGGAAGCAGAAGAGAATGGAATGGGTTTTATGCTTGCTCAAAAGAGTGATAGTTTCATAAGTGCATGCTTCGGAAGTCACCATAAGCATTATATTGTGACACTTTCAGCTGTATTTAAAGAGAAGAATCTGTATGGGCAGATCCCCATTCAACTTTCATTACATGATTGTGGTGATGGATGCAACTTTTGTCCATCATACAATTTTAAAATGCAAAATGTTTAAAAAGCAATTGAATTTCCTATCTCTAAGCAGCTTGTATTTGGAAAAACTGCTTCTCTTGAATAAGACTTATGCTATATGCAGTAGCTCTTTACTTTGCTCAGTCTAGTCCTCTTATTTCTGTTTAACTCTTTGTTTTCTGTTTTTATTGATGTTTTTGCATTTTATTATGTATGTACAATTGTTACCCGCTGCGAACTGTGGAGCATGCAGGCTACAAATCTTTTAAAATAAATAAATAAATAAATAAATAAATAGGGATTAACTTGATTTTTAGAAAAAAAATGTATTTGGATTTTGTTTTTATTTCATTTTTATAGTTTTTTTTATTGGTATTATTTTTTTAAATTTCTGAAACCTGCTCCAAAACTTCACTGATAGAGTGAGAAATCAAATGAAACTTTGACTTGTCTCAATTTTATTTGTATGCTAATACGGCTGCAGATGCTATTTTGCTTAACCAATTTCAGTACCCTGATTATTATATAATATCTAAGTTGCAGATGCAGAAGCAAGGTGGAGGCCTACTCATTACCTATTAATGGAAATATAACTTGTCATTGATAGATTTACAAATTCAACAATCAAATGAGCTGCTTATATTATCTTTTCCCACCTGTAGCATAGGCCTTGTCTACTGCCTTCCTGGTCTTTTGAGCTATAATTCCTTTCCTTTAATTTAAGCCTTAGCAAATCTTAATGTTAACCTACAAAATTTGATTATATGTGGAGATTTAAATATCCATGTAGATGAACAGTCACTATTCACTAACTGTATGACTTTCTTAGAAACTGTAGGGGCACTGGGCTGGGAACAATTGGTATGAAGTTCTACACATGAGCATGGTCATGTGCTAAATCTTTGTTTTTTTCAACCAAAGTATGTATTTACGTATTCGGCCAGATATTTTGCTGAAAAAAAGTCCATTATCTGACCATGTTGTATTGATAGTCTAATTACAGCCCTTAAGAAGATTTAGGTCTCCACTGGGAAGCGTTACTCATATAACTAAGAACGGACACCTTCACGCTGATGTAATGCTTGCCTGTTTGGTATCTGAGTTTCCAAAGTTAAATCCAACTGATACATTTTCTGCTGTTAGTTCATGGGAGCAGACTGTGTAAGACCTGGTAAACAAGCTTGCTCCTGTGAAAAAAAATACGCCACCGTCATTCATATTATGTCTCCTGGTATTCTCCATATCTAAGGACATTTAAATAGCTACTATGTCAAGCTGAATGTAGGTTTCATAAATCACATCGCACCCAGTACTTAGAAATTCATAGGATGTGCATGAGAATCTATAATGTTAGGTCTGCTATCAGGCCAATACAGAATGGTGCGCTCGGCCGAACGCACCATTATCCCCCCATTTGGACGTGCGTTTTTGACGCGCTATTATTACCCCTTATACATCAGTAAGGGGTAATAGCACGTGGAAAACATGTGGCCAACTCCCCCGAAACTAAAAGCGCTCACCACATGCAAATGCATGTTGATGAGCCTATTAGGTATTCATCCGCAATACAGAAAGCAAAATGTGCGGCCAAGCCGCACATTTTACTTTCAGAAATTAACTCCTGCCAAAGGCAGGAGTTAATTTCAGATGGCACTGGGCAAGTGTACAGAAAAGCAGAAAAAAATGCTTTTCTGTACACCCTCCGACTTAATATCATAGCAATATTAAGTCGGAGGCCCCAAAAATAAAAAAAATAAAAATTTTTAACTAGCGCTAGGGATGTGTTAGTGTCCCTAGCGCCTCCTTATTAGCACGGGCCCTAATTTAAATACTGAATCGCGTGCCCAGGAGAGGTGCCTGGGCGCACGTTGGGAGAGCGGGCGCTTGCCTTGGAGCACCGGCTCTCCCGTGAGGTTTACTGTATGGGCCTGATAGTTAGAAAGGTAAACAAAAGTAAGAGAAATAAGAAACTGATCTGTTTCTCAAAGGAGGTAGCTGATAAATTAAAAGCATAAAGAACAGCATTCAAGAAATTTAAAGGATCCCAATAAGAGGAACATAAAGAGGAATATCTGGTGAAACTGAGGGAGACGAAGAAAGCAATCAAGAAAGCAAAAAGTCAGGCGGAAGAAAGGATTGCCAAAGAGGTAAAGAGAGGGGACAAAACATTTTTCAGATACATTAGAGAAAGGAGAAAGCTCCAAAGTGGCATGGAGAAATTGAAAAGTGACAAGGATCAATGTGTGGAAAGAGACAAAGAAAAGGCAAAGATATTAAACAATTACTTCAGTTCTGGGTTCACTAAAGAAGACCCTGGAGAAGGACTGTCACTAATTAAGAAGATATTGGAAGGGGGTGGAGTATACGAAACTCCTTTTACAGAAGAGAATGTATGGGAAGAGCTAGGAAAACTGAAAATGGACAAAGGGGCCTGATGGGGCCTGATGAGATTCATCCCAAGATACTGAGGGAGCTGAGAGATGTGCTGACAGGTTTGCTGCAAGACCTGCTCATAGATCCCTGGAAATGGGAGTGGTGCCGCATGATTGGAGAAGAGCGGTGGTGGTCCCACTTCACAAGAATAGGAGCAGAGAGGAGGCCGGTTAGCCTCACCTTAGTGTGGGAAAAGTAATGGAGACTCTACTGAAGGAAAGGACAGTGACCTAGACCTATCTACAGTCAGGAGGGTTGCTGGACCACAGGCAGCATGGATTCACCAGGGGAAGGTCCTGTCTGACATATCTGATTGATTTTTTTGATTGAGTGACTAAATAATTGGATCGAGGAAGAGCAGACATGTTGACTGGAGCCTTGAAAGAAGAATATCATTATTATTTCCCCTGACAAAGAAATTTAATTTTTCAAAACATGTCTGTGTCGGATGGAACACTTTTTAAGTTAAGTACAAAAGCAATGGAGGATTTCTGAAGCTATGTTATCGAGCAAAAGCTTTTTTGTGTTTGGTGATATGAGCAGAATGGGACGTGTGAGTTTATAAGCTGTTTGAGCGGCGTTTGACTTTTTCAAGTATCTTTTACAATTTTACAAAGAAGAAAAATCATATAAAAGAAAACAAATATATTTTGTAATCAGTGGAGTTTCTGGCTCATCACATGGAGGGAGGTGGTATGTTGATGATTATATAAACAAGCAAGTCCAGAAGTCAAACCATGAATTTGTTGTGTTGCTAAATGGTCAAAATATGAAACTACCACTTTTCCACTTCACTAAATTTATTTTGGGTTTATTAAGAATATTTTTTAAGAGAAATTTTATACCCCGGGATTTAAGGTAGGAGTGGGGGTTAGCGTCTATAATTTTGGGTGACATTTGTTGTTAACCCCTGAAGTGGAGAATTACATGATAGTGTTGATCATGGTATGAATGTGCATACTAGAGATGTGAATCTTGTGATCGATCGTCTTAACGATCGATTTTGGCTGGGGGGGAGGGAATCTGATCGTCGCGGTTTTGTTTTTTTTAAAATCGTTTAAATCATTAATCGGGGTAGGGCGGGAAAACCGGCATACTAAAACAACCCTAAAACCCACCCCGACCCTTTAAAATAAATCCCCCAACCTCACAAACCCCCCCAAAATGTTTTAAATTACCTGGGGTCCAGTGGGGGGGTCCCGGTGTGATCTTCCACTCTCGGGCCACGGCTGCGTTAATAGAAATGGCGCCGGCGCTACCTTTGCCCTGTCATATGACAGGGCAAAGGTAGCGCCAGCGCCATTTTGGTTCCTGTCCCCCGACGTCACGAGCGCAGGAGATCGCTCCCGGACCCCCACTGGACCCCCAGGGACTTTTGGCCAGCTTGGGGGGGCCTCCTGACCCCCACAAGACTTGCCAAAAGTCCAGCGGGGGTCCGGGAGCGACCTCATGCACTAGGGCCGTATTGCAAAATGGCGCCGGCCGTATTGCCATATTGCAAAATGGCGCCGGCCAAAAGTCCCTGGGGGTCCAGCGGGGGTCCGGGAGCGATCTCCTGCGCTCGTGACGTCGGGGGACAGGAACCAAAATGGCACCGGCACTACCTTTGCCCTGTCATATGACAGGGCAAAGGTAGCGCCGGCGCCATTTCTATTAACGCAGCCGTGGCCCGAGAGTGGAAGATCACACCGGGACTCCCCCACTGGACCCCAGGTAATTTAAAACATTTTGGGGGGGTTTGGGAGGGTGGGGGATTTATTTTAAAGGGTCGGGGTGGGTTTTAGGGTTGTTTTAGTGTGCCGGTTTTCCTGCCCTCCCCTTTCCCCTCCTCCTCCCCCTCCCCCTCCCCCGATTTACGATTTTTGACGATAAATCAGGGGAATTCCTATTGTATCGCTCCTCTAACGATTTTTGACGATTTAAAATATATCGGATGATATTTTAAATCGTCAAAAAACGATTCACATCCCTAGTGCATACTGCTCTGCAGTATGTCCTCCAGAGAATCAAATTTGTCTGCCCTGACAGTGAATAAGCTAGGCCCAAAAATGTCTACGCTGCAGCTTCTGGTTTACCTGTGTGATGGGAAGATAAACTTTGCCCGACATCCTGGCTGAATCATCACTAACAGGGCACACCTGATCTGGGAGTGCCAGCAGTGGGGATACTACAAGGTTGGGATTAACCTGTGAGATTTCTACTGCTCCAAATGGGAGGATCAAAAAAGGCTAATGCTTTATAGCAAGTGCATTGTTTTGGCCTCAGAACATTAGCAGGCCTCCTGAGCACAGGGAAAGAAAGCCCTGGCCCTAACTCTACAAGCCACTTGTCATGTCCACGATGTTTGTACAACCCCCATGCCCCCCCCCCCCCCCATGTCCATGTCATTTGCTGCAAACACATAGCCAGAAAAGGAATAGAGAAAGAAGCATCTCTTTTATCTACGAGCCAGCTGTCACTGTAAAGGCCATCCTCAAAATTTTCAAAGAGGCCTGATTGCCTAGGTATAAAGAAATCATGTGCAGCTCCCAGGGACCTGGTTACCACGTCGAGGATGTGCAGTCAAGAGTCACAGACTACTTGCACATTGAGAGAGTGGAAAAACTTTCTGTTGTGGAAGATCTCCTCTCTGTCACGGAGTGGGATGATGGCTACGTGAGTGGAGTCAATAGCTCCCAGAACATTGGGAAAGTTAGCTAAGGCATAAAAGCCTCTCTTCATTTCCATCAAGTCCTGCCTGTCCTGAGGAAATTCTATATAGTGATTAATGCGGTCAGATACAGCTGTTATGACCTGGCTCAATTAGCAGGAAAAAGTGATTTGGGACATGTAGGGTGGCCGATAGTTTGGTGAGCCCCGGTATAGCATGGGACCTTTTCGTGACCAGATCCAGATCCCCTTGGATTTCTTCATATAATTCAGGATAGCCTGAGAGCTGAGGTGATATCTGCTAACCACATAATCTTCTGGCATAACCAGCAATGAAGCACATGGAGGAAAGATGCGCTCCCTGTTTCTCTTCCGCCATGCCTACCTGCATGCCAAGTGCTGCCGTAGGCCATGACCCTCTCCCTGCAGGACCAATGGCTCAGGATCCAGTGCAAGGACTTCCCTAGGAGGGGTTAGAACTTCCCTTGCCTGATCTTATGTTTGTTGTCGCTGTTCTTGTTGTTATCTGCAATGAGCATTCTGAAGCAGCCAGTATTCCCCAACAAGTGAACCTGACACAAACATAGTAGGTTTAGGAAGACAGGCCGGGTAAGAAAAATTGTTTTTATTGTTTTATTGGCCTGGGAGGGTGTGGTAGGTGTATCTGATAGAAGGCCTCATATTATCGCTTGCGAATATAGCTCCGATAATAGCTGTGATCCACGATAAAGCTGGGGTTGCACAATAAAACCTTTTTTCCCCTTCTACCAGAAAAAAATGTTATACTTATTTCTGACTTTAAATCATGTGTTAATCTGTAACGGAATGTGGTAGGACACCTTAATTTGCGTTAACTCCTCCTGCTTGCATACTAAAATTAAAATTTGCATGCTAATTTGCATTGCGAAATTTATCATGCATGCAACATGCATTAGACCCCATTTAACGCACATTAGGGCCCAAACGCATTTTGATAAATGGCCCTGTAAAATAATATAAATTAAGTCTTTTTAGCTTAATATTATATATCTGTGGAGCTAAATTTGACAATCCTCCCCTCCCCCCTCACCACCAAAAATCAGATGATAAGCTGCTTGAAGTCCAAAACTTTGGTGGTTTTCTAGCACTGGGGTTCTATAGAATTTCCTTCTTTCCTATGGATCTGATTTAGCAAGAATTTTCTTACATTTCTTACATGACACAAGCTTGGATAAACCAGGCACATGAGTGATATCAGAAACTAGTTTCTTTCAGCAGCAGCACTGCAAGCAAAATATTTTAGAGCAGAAAGAATAAACTAGGAATCAGAAGGATGCCCTTCCTTAAACTGCAATATTGCCAACCTCTACAGTAGCATACTCATCGGTGTCAATTGTCTTTGTTGCTGCTGCTGCTGCCACCAACCTGAAAGCTAGAAAATGTATCTCTATCAAACTGCAAATATGTATTTTAACCTTCCGCAGGGTAGCCAGCAAAAAATGTGATAAATACAAGCTTTTCTATATTTTTGGGAAGAAGGAGCAAAAGGGATGCACATGCTGGGGCAGATTTTATAAATCTGCGCACACGCGTACTTTTGTTCGCGCACCAGGCGCGAACAAGAGTACGTGGGATTTCAATAGTTACGCACGTAGCAGCGCATATCCATTAAAATCCGGGGTCGGCGCGTGCAAGGCTGCCCAAAATCGGCAGCCTGCGCGCTCCGAGCCGCGCAGCCTGCCTCCGTTCCCTCCGAGGCCACTCCGAAATCAGAGCGGCCTCGGAGGGAACTTTCCTTCACCCTCCCTTCCCCTACCTAACCCACCCCCACGGCCCTATCTAAACTCCCCCCCTACCTCTATCACGAAAGTTACGCCTGCACGAAGCAGGCGTAACTTTGCGCGAGACGGGCCGGCTGCTGTGCTCCATGTTCCGGGGGCTGGTCCAGGGGCCGGAATCACGCCCCCGGAACGCCCCCGGGCCGGAATCACGCCCCCGAAACGCCGCGTCACTCCCGACACACCCCCGAAATGCCACGTCACTCCCGGCATGCCCCCCAACACGCCCCCCGACACGCCCCTCCATGCAAGCCCCGGGACTTACGCGCGTCCCGGGGCTTGCGCGCACTGCCGAGCCTATGCAAAATAGGCTCGGCGCACGCAGGGGGGGTTTGGAGTAGGTTTTCGGGGGGTATGCGCATATCCCTTTGAAAATCTACCCCTTTCTGCTTTAAGTAGTTCTGACACCTGTCAGAGGAAGAATATGCTTCAAAGACAGACATAGCAGCAGTGTCTTCTCCAAATTTCTTCATGCCCACAATCAAATTTGAATTCTTGCTTTCCTGTTACACAGCTACTAACAACGTAAAATGTTGTGTGAGCAGGAGAATTTTATTGCAACCGATACAGAAATAACTGAACTATATCAGAGACAGAACTTGTCCCCATTTTTGAAGAGCTGCTTTCCACAAGCAAGATCTTTTGCCTTGTAATGCCTATACTAAAGGGGAAAGAGGCCACAGAGTTCACAGCTAAATCTAATTCTCTCCCTAGTTGGATTATGTCAAACTAGATTTATTGAAAATCTGAGATTGGTAACTGTCAGATGACACACAATTTTCACATAGATCATTCCAAAGGCAAACCTCTAGTTGGTACAAGCTGCCCAGAATTCACTAGCATACAGTAACTGCACTGCACAAACTTCATAAATGATTTGAAAATACAGATTATAAACATTTCCAAATCTTGGTCTACAAGCATACTTGCATTAAACTGCCATTTGTTTTGCTATTGGTTTCATCTTCAATGAGGCAAGCATGCTAAATGGCAGCTTGTTGGTGATTGCCAGCAACATAAAAGCTTTTGTAATTTAATATCAAGGTTTTCAAACATATATCCCTGGAGTTTGAGTGCTACAGTAACTTGTTTTAATGTCAGATTCCTTTCTGGTAACTCCATAGTATCACACTAAATTGAAGGCAGGCAGACATAGGCCTGGATTTTCTAAGTTTGCAGAACTTAGAAAATCCGGCGGTAACCAGGGGCGGGCCTGCGAAAGCCGGCAGCGATGGCACCTCGGCGGTGCCATCGCTGCCGGCTTTCACACCCAATAGCACGCTAGTGGCAGCAAAAAGGGTTCTTATCTTTTCATAGCCAGTGAGCTTTCCGCCGCGTCCGCCCCGGTGCAGCCCCGACTTCTCTACTTCCGGGGCTGACGCTACCTCTACTCCGCCCCGATTTAGTGATTGCATGAGAAAAGGGACTTTTCACGTGCGATCCCTTTTGAAAATGACCCCCATAGTCTTGCTTGCTCCCATAACATGGACTTGGGCAAGTATCGGAGCCCTTAGTCTATTATTGTTCTTCTTTCCTTCCTATGTTATGGGGAAGGGGTGGATAGTGGTGGGGTTGCGTGCCAGTTTAGTGGCTTTTGTCCCATCATTCTCCCTTCTCCCTCTTCCTCACATCCTCCTGCAATTCATTATTTTCTCTTGGAGCTTTGCATTCCCTTCTTGCAATTTAAACTAAGCAGGGGCTTCATTAGCCCACTGGTTGTCTAGCTGCCATGGGGATTAAGTTGGTAGGTGGGGCAGGGATTATTTTAAAGAACAAAGTCCCGCTTAACTCTGTGCCTTTACTCACGTAATCATGTCTTTTCTTCCCTCCCTACTTTCCCTTTTTCATATTGGTTCTTTTGTTGTTATTGTTTTTTAGTTCCAGAGATCCCAGCCCTAAGGGGTTAGGATGTATAAACTGTTGATGCAATTATTGCGTAATGGATTTGGGTTAACACCCTGGGGTGGGGTGGGGGGATGGAATAACTCAGTGCAGCAATGGCACGGAAGGGTCACCAGCCAGGCTGAGGGACCTCCCTTGTTGGGATGTGGCAGGGGGTGACTCGGTACAGCAGAGGTCCATCAATGCCACTTGGGAAGATGGGGTTGGTTGTTGGTGGTCCTCAATGGGGTAGTGGTGAGGGTTGCCCTGCAGCTTGGCAGGGGTGGGTGGCAGTTAGCCCAGGTGGCAATTTTGATACTGGTTAGCACACTATTGACAATTTGTATTGGGCTCAGGTTATGTTTGATTGGAATTAATAAACTGCAACCTTGTTAAATGCAATCTTAGTGTTCTGTTACTTTGTTCTTGGGAGGGGGTTGGGAGAAGGACATGGACGAGGAGCCTGAGAGATGCCCAATGATCCCACATACCCATGTTATTTGAAGACATGATTGCTGTATATTTAGTTGTCATGAAGATGCTTAAGTGTCTTTCTGTGTTTGAAATTTTACAAGGAATATATATAAAATGTATATACTATTAATATATATATTTATTATTATTATTATTATTATTATTTGATTATATATTATTATTTAATTTTTTTTTTTTCCAGTGGCTCCTAATCATTTTAATGGAGCCAAATCCCAAACCATTTATGGTAGATAAAGGATGTCTAATAGTTGTAATGATCCTGAAAACAAACTGGTGTTTTAATAGGATGATACCTTTTTAAAGAATCAACAAAAAAGATGTTTTATAGGAGCCTTCAAAACCACTCAAGTTCCCTCTAGAGTTAAAAGCTCAGGTACTACACTATCTTTTTTGCTGGTCCTTTAAAAGTCATTTCAACCTACTAAAACTTTAAATAGAGCGACATGTCAAGGTTGTTCTAATCATTGCTATTTTCTCTTTTGTTAAAGTCCTTAACTGAAACCAAGCAACATTTGGACATAAAAGAAGTGAAATACAATTTTATCTCTCTGTGCTGATGCTATTTTATTTTATATGGTCTATTCCAGATCTACATTTCTTCATATTTTGCAACTGTTAGAAGACTTCATGAGTTCACAGCTTCACTGCTTTCTGTTTGGATAAGCAGTTATAAGAGCATGCCATACTGGGTCAGACCAAGGGTCCATCAAGCCCAGCATCCTGTTTCCAACAGAGGCTAATCCAAGTCATAAGTACCTGGCAAGATTTTATACAGCTGAAATTTTGTTATTCCAGTGTACTTGAAACAGAAACACAAATGTCGCCCGACCTACGCATTGAACCCTGAACACAGAAATTAAAAAAACAAAAATTAAAACGTGGCTCTTCAAGCTAGCCTACCCCTAATCCCCACCTTCACCCCTTGTCGCCTTTCGCTCTCCTCCCCGCCCCGCCCCTCATCCCCATTTTCATTCATTTACCACCCACGCTGCCCCCCAAAACATCTGCTAACTTATCTGCTTGAGATGACACAATCCCCTTCATGTCTATTCTTCACTTTGTACAAAGTTACTCCCTTATTTTAAATTGACAACTTGTATATAGTTACTAATATATACATATTTATTTCAACAGTTATGTACTCTCTTCTTAATGTTATGTACTTTCTCTTACCATGCTATGCAACCCAATTGTTCCATGTAATTTCTCTCTCATTATTATATGTTCAATGTAACGATGTGCAAACGGCTATCGGTATATAAAAACCTATAAATAAATAAAACGATGTGTAAAGACCATAAGATGCATCTAATTTGCTCTTTTTTAATGCAGTATCCCAGACCCTACATGATCTCTGACTTTAACCTTTCTTCCCTGCCATTTTCAGGCCGATACAGTACAGTGTGCTCTGGCAGAGCGCACTGTTAACCCGCGTTTCGACATGCATTTTTGATGCGCTAGCTTTACCCCTTATTCAGTAAGGGGTAATAGAGCGTCGAAAATGCGCGTCCAACCCCCAGAAACTAATAGCACCCGCAACATGCAACTGCATGTTGATGGCCCTATTAGTTATTCCCGTGAGATTCAGTAAGTAAAATGTGCATCCAAGCCGCACATTTTACTTTCAGAAATTAGCGCCTTCCCAAAGGTAGGCATTAATTTCTGCTGGCACTGGGAAAGTGCACAGAAAAGCAGTAAAAACTGTTTTTCTGTACACCCTCCGACTTAATATCATGGCGATATTAAGTCGGAGGTCCCAAAAGTTAAAAATAATTAAAAATTTAAAAACTAAAATCTTAAATCGGCCCGCGGCTAGTGGGTTGAAAATCGGATGCTCAATTTTGCCAGCGTCCGGTTTCTGAACCCTTGGCTGTCAGCGGGTTTGAGAACCGACGCCAGCAAAATTGAGCGTCGGCTGTCAAACTCGCTAACAGCCGCCACTCCAGTCAAAAAAGAGGTGCTAGGGGTGCGCTAGGGTCCCTAGTGCCTCTTTTTACCACAGGCCCTAATTTGAATATTTTTTTTTACTGAATCATGCGCACAGGAGAGTGGCCTGTGCACGAGCCAGGAGAGTGGGTGCTTGCCCGCTCGCCCACTCTCCCGCGAATTTTACTGTATCGGCCTGTATGGGAGCTAAATGGTAAATTTTCTCAATGGAGAAAGGTGAATAATGGAGTACCCCAGGGAACAACGAGTGAGATCATCAAATTTGCAGATGATAAAATTATTCAGAGTTGTTAATTCATAAGAGGGTTGTGAATAATTGCAAGAGGACCTTGCGAGACTGGGAGACAAGACATCCAAATGATATATGACATTTCATGTGAACAAGTGCAAAGTGATGAACCTTGGAAAGAGAAATCTAAATTATAGCTAAACAATGCAAAGTTCCACATTAGGAATCGCCTCTCAGGAAAAGGATCTAGGCCTCATCCTAAATATTATTTTGAAATCCTCTGCTCAGTGTGCAGTGGCAGCCCAGAAAGCAAATAGAATGCTAGGAATTATTAGGAAAGGAATGGACAATAAAACAATGAATATCAAATTGCTACTGTATCACTTCATGATATGACCACATCTTACGTTTTGAGTGCAATTCTGGTTACTGTATCTCAAAAAAGACAGCAGAATTAGAGAAGGCCAACCAAAATGATAAAAGGGATGGAACATTTCCCCTATGAGGAAGCTAAAAGGTTAATGTTCTACAGCTTGGAGAAAAGACAACTGATGGGAGATATGACAGAAGTCTATAAAATAAAATAGTGAGCAGAATGGAATGGGTGAACACAAATCAATTGTTTATTCTTTCAAAAGTACAAAGACTAGGGGACATGCAAAGAAGTCACAAAGTAATACATTTAAAACAAATAGGAGAATTTTGTTTTTACACAATGCATAATTAAGCTCTGGAATTCATTGCCAGAGGACGAGGGGAAAGCTGTTAGTGTAGCTGGGTTTAAAAAATGTTTAGACAAGTTCCTGGAGAAAAAGTCCATAAACCATTATTAAAGTGAAATTGGGGAAATCCACTGTTTATCCCTGAGATAACCAGCATGGAATCTATTTATCTTTAGGGATCCTGCCAGTAACTGCAACCTAGATTTGCCACTGTTGGAAACAGGATACTAGGCTTGATGGGCCTTTGGTCTGACCAACTATGGCATATCTTAAGTTCAATGCCATGTTTGCCCCCAACTGGGCCATTGGGAGGATATTTATTGAATGTATCACTATATGTAAAAGTATGCTTTGGTAATCAGTATGATTATTTCAGATTTGGAGAGTTGGAAAGTTTCGCCTATATTCTTACTGAAAAAAAAATTGCTGTTAAGATAAACATTCTAATAATAAATCACGGGATCCCAAAGAACATGTGAATGTCCAGGACTATGGCAGATACTAAGGGCCAGATATTTGTACCTATGCGCGGGCGTAGATTTGTGCGTGCAACCCGGCGCGCACAAATCTACGCCGAATTTTATAACATGTGCATGCAGCCGCGCACATGTTATAAAATCTGGGGTCGGTGCTCGCAAGGGGGTGCATACTTGTGCACCTTGGCGCCACGAGCCCTAGGGGAGCCTCGATGGCTGTCCCCTCCGAGGCCACTCCAAAATCGGAGCGGCCTCGGAGGGAACTTTTCTTCCTCCCCCCCACCTTCCCCTCCCTTCCCCTATCTAACCTGCCCCCCAGTCCTACCTAAATCCCCCCTACCTTTATTTTTTTATTTACGCCTGCCTCCGGCCATGCCCATGCCCCGCCCCTGGACCGCCCTGCCTTGCCCAGCCCATTTTTTCAAGCCACGCATCCCGGGGTTTGCGTGCGTCGCCGGGCCTATGAAACATAGAAATGATGGCAGAAGAAGACCAAATGGCCCATCCAGTCTGCCCAGCAAGGTTTCAGTTATTTTTTTCATACTTATCTGTTACTTTGACCGCTGAGGTCAGGGCCCTTATTGGTAACTTTTTTGGTTCTAATTTCCTTCCACCCCTGCCATTGATGAGCAGTGCTGGAGCTGCATAAAAGTGAAGTATCAAGCCTAATTGGTTAGGGGTAGTAACCACCGCAATAAGCAAGCTACTCCCAATCTTGTTTACCCAGTCTGTGCAATTTAGTCCTTGTTGGTAGTTGTCTGAATGTAAATCCTTTTATCTTCATTTCCCCCTGCCGTTGAAGCAGTGAACTGCGCTATATGGGGTGGATTTTAAAAGGGTTATGCACATAATATACGCGCGTAACCCTTTTAAACCCGCACCTACGCGCGCCGAGCCTATTTTGCATAGGCCTGGCAACGTGCGCAAGCCCCGGGACGCACGTATGTCCCGGGGCTTGAAAAAAAGGGGCAGGGAGTGGGTGGGGCAGTGCGGTCTGGGGGCGGGGCGGGGGCTGGACCGAGGCATCCGGCAGAGTGGCCGTGCCGGGGGATTGCCTGCCGCACTCGGCCGACACGCGCAACCTACACCTGCCCGGAGGCATTCACAACTTATTTAACAAAGGTGAAGGGGGGGGGGTTTAGATAGGGCTGGGGGGTGGGTTAGGTAGGGGAAGGGAGGGGAAGGTGGGTGGGGGCGGAAGGAAAGGCTCGGTGCGCACAGGAGCGGGGATTCGCGGTTACGCGCGTAACCCTTTTAAAATCCGCCCCATATTTTTTGTTTTTTATATTTGACACTGAAGCCTCAACTCAGAGCAAACAGCGTGCATACCTAAGTTAAGTTGGAATCACTCTTAGCAAATATAAAAAACAAAAAATATATGTTCACTTAAAACTGACCTATGATTATAAATAAGGCCGAATCATATAGCGATACTGCTCCCACGATGAAGCCTATTATGAATGGTCAATCGCGTAACTAAAAGTCTTTCACTAATGTACTGCTGGCACTTTTGGCAATCTGTTTGATATACTAAGATAAACATTCTGCCATATATTAAATTTTTGATATACTAAGATTAAACATTCTTAAACAAGAGCTTTTTTAGATATGTTAAACAGTTTCTGAGGAAAGAGGACTGACCTAATTTAAAAGATCTAAACCTTACCCTTAAAATCTCAAGTTTGACTCCATAACCTTTCTATGTTTAATTTATGTTCCTTTATTTTATGTTCTAGAAAGAGGTCTGTGATTAGATGTAAAAATGTTAAATATATTTGATTTAAAAGGCATATCTGTTGCACCAAAAAGTTGACATCATTTGATTCATAAAAAAGAAAGCAATCTAACATATTCAAAGCTTGATTCACTTAAGTTTGGGACTTAGAAAAATTTATGGCCACAAGTTAGTCCATGACCTTAGTGAATAAAAGTAATAGCATCCTCTGGGCCTCATTTACTAAGTGTCTTTCCCATAGGCACAGAATAGGAGAAAAGCCTTAGTATATCAGTCACTCTGAAAAAGCATGGCTAAAGGGCACTCAGACACTGTGCGCCTTGGGAAAATGAATACACCCTCTTACATGTGTTTTTAGGCTGATTCACATAATATATTACATTATCAACCTAATTTCATTACATATGACCCTCATTATCCATTTTCAACAGCAAATGAGGCAACCACCTCAGGTAACTCCCTCAGCATTTCTCAGAGAGATAGACTCCAGCTGGGAGGCTTAGGCAGTCTTGCAATGTCATTGGCAAGGCTCAAACTGGAAACAACCAGTAGATGAAGGGTTGGAGCCTTAGTAATAGCACTAACTGTAAGCAAACAGGGCTGTGGGGCTGTAAGAGACAAAGAAAGGAAATGGTGAACAAACAACTCCCCTCGCCTGAACTGGATTGGTCATAGCTAACTTAAAAGGGGTTGTTGGGAACTAGGAATTTGTTGAGGTGGTGGAGACAAAAACAGTAACTGAATTAAAAAAAAATGTGGGATGAACACAAAGGATCTCTAATGGCAACAGAATGGTGATTAAACATTGGGGTAACCTGCACAGAGCAGCAGTTACAGTTCAAAACATCAGTGATAAGACAGCATTATGCATCCCAGAAAACATGAGGTAATCTGCACATAACTGCAGTTACAGCCCTAAAAAGCAATGGTACAACTTTGAGAGCTTGGGTGGGGGAGATGGGAGAAGTGGGAGTGAGTATTGGATTACATATAGGCATTAGTATGTACATCTCCTAAAAATGGCCAAATTGCTAGTGGACAGACAGGATGGGCCATTTTGGGCTTTATTTGATATCATTTATTGTTACTGTTTTATTAGAGGCTACCCAATCTTTCTAGTGAGGTGAATTTTCAGATCGTGGCCAAGCTCTGCCCTGGTCATAGGTCTGATTTCACTTTCCAGCTAGTCCAAGTCCTGGTTCCAGCTCCAGCTTGCAGTTTTAGCTCCAGTGAACCAGGCCTTCTCCCACTGTAACAACCCAGCTCCTAACTATGAGAACTGGTATGCCTGGAAGACTTGACATGCAGAGAGTTGAACAGCAAGCTGCCTCAGTCTCTCTCTCAGGTGTTAACTCCAGCCTAGAGGTTTAGCTGGTCATGCAGGGAGTTACTCCACCTGAATTCAACATACCTCTATTATGCTTAAAGATGGATTAGGATAACTTGTGATTGCTTTATAGACTGTTACTCTTCCATCCTGTCCTGACACCACAAATGGTTTATAAGGCCATCTTCTAAAACTTTAAATAAAAATCATATGCAATTACTACATGCAGGGGGTTAAGCATACTTCATTAGCATCTCTCCTCAACTTGGCATCAGCAAACCTTTTCAGGCTACCCAGGTTGCTTTCTATTTAGGGAAGTATTTGCTCCTGGCCAAAGCAGGTTGCTAGTGGAAAACATTGCATGAAGTCTGCAATAGTAGCACCCTCAGCTTCTTTCCAATCGGGATCCTTCCACCTACTCAGCATTACATTGTTGTTCATTACTAGAGTTCTTCACACTTACTCATGCCAAAATCCTTGGGAAAGATAAATATAGATTTCTTCTGGGTTAATGTGACTTGAGATGACTCTTATCAAATTTCTTTCCCAGGAAACAGGGCAATTTCTCTCTGCCTCTACCTTTTCTCCTCTCAGATGACATTCTCATCCATAACAACTGTGAAAAAGCCCAATCACGTCTGGAATTATTGCTCCAGTGATCTCACCAAAGCAGTGTCTCCCTTGTTAGGTCTTTTTATGGAGATCAAGGTACTCAAGAAAACCTTTCAATAATTATGCTAGGGGTGATAACTTTCAAAGAACTCCAAGTGGGCTCCATAAACGAATGAATATGGGCATGCGGAGATCTACTATAGCATTTTATAACCTGTAAGTATCTGGTCCTCGCAGATTAAATATACAATACATGTATGTCCATCTCTCAACATATGCATGCATGTTTTAATACTCACCAATATCAGCATTGCATTGAAAGCTCACACTTACTCTACTTATTTCATAACCATATGCACAAATATTTTATGTGCGGAAAAAAATAGAACTTGTTCACATAAAACCCTGATTTATACATGGAAGTAGGTATATTTTAAAATATGTGTGTGTACTTGAAATCACCAGTTTGCAGATACCTCCACCAATACACCCAGTACATCTACAGTTCATTGAAACCCTCCTAGCACTTCATCGTGAACTCATCCCAGTGCACCCAGACTTCCCACGCAACAATAACAAACAAGTCTGATATTGATTGCACTAGATAATTAGCAGGTGTAAAATTGTGTGAAAAATCCCCCAATTTATTTACATAAATCTCTTATAAAATATCAACTTATGTGTGTATCTCTTGGGCCCATCCCGGAATGCACCTAGACCAGCCCTTTTTTTTCACAGGTAAATATGCACGTGAAACAAAAAATATATGAACACTTTTGATGTTATAAAATAGCATGTATATGAGTACAAGCTATGTACAGGCATATGTGCTAATTTTGAAAACTAATCTGTGACAATATTCTCCATATCGAGTAATTGGTGAAATCCCTCCAATCAGTATTTTACATTTAAAAAGTGACTTTCTGGGTGTTCCTCTAGCAGAGATTCCTTGTTTTCGTTCCCTTTTATCACGAGGCTCTTCTTGAGGCAGGCACAGTCACCATGCCATGCTGCATTCAAATAGCTGTAGGAGGTAAATTGTGGACTGGAATTCACTTTTCCATGTCCATGTGGTGTCACTCCCCAGCAGTGCCCAACTCTAGAGTTTTCTTCATCCAAATAAGTGTCCCTTTTGCAATCTAAGGTGAAGGAGATCTATCCAGGGAATCACAATATCTCTGCTACTTCCATGTTTAACCCAGTTTTATTTTTATCAACTTCTTCTTTCAATTTCCAGTGGAAGTCTCACTTTATTTATTCTCCCCCCTACAACAATTGCAATGGCAATGCTGGACCTTTACTTTTGGGTTTGCGGGGGTCTTACAAAATGTCCCTGAATCTCCTTAATTGGTAGAGGGATTTTCCCAAGGCTCCCTTTCCTTTCATTTTATGCCTCCATTTTGTATTAAAACTCCCTGGCATCTATTGGCACAGCACAGGCACAGCACAGGCACACCACAGGCACAGCACAGGCGCCAAGATGCACAATCCTGCATCTTGCCGCCTGTGCTGCTGTTCAGCTGATGCTCTTCTCACCACTTTAGGCTGCCTCTTTCACTCACCTTCCTGTCCTCTGTTGCTGGACTTCTCCAGCCTTGGGGCGCAGCAGCACAAACAAACTAATTTAAAATCTCTGGCTTCAAATTTAATGAGGCCTCTCCTCATCAGTTGCCACTGGGCTCCAACAGCCCCACCAAACATATGCTAGTACCTGCTGGCATCTTAGGTAATTTTTATTTATTTATTTATTTTTTTTATATATTCCCATTTGCAATTCCTGGCTGTTCAGTAGAAAATCTTGTCTGGATTACCAAATGCTGTAATCCAGTGTAACAGTCTTGATCTTGTTGTACAAGCGTGGAGCTCTAAGGAGGAATATTCTTTTTTCAAGCAATGCGTCTCTCCATTCAACAAATCTGAGGTCTTATTCTCCCCCTCATGTCATCAAGGAAATCATAATCTTGATACCTTAAAGAGCATCCTGCTAAAAGGTGTTGTAGGAAAAGGGAATAAAAAAAATAGTGGGCATCTGAACAGGACACCAGAGCCATCATCTGGCAGAAATCTCAAAAAGGATGTGACTTGGAGCCGAAAGAGGGAGAGCGGAGGACCCACCGAGTCCTGCAGGCGCCGGCAATTGTGAGAACTGATCGCAGCTGTGAGGGCTGCGTGTGCCGGGTGTCATCAGCCTGTGCCGGGGCTTTAAAACCCCGAGAGAGCCAGAGTGTGTTGGAGCCGAAAGAGGGAGAGCGGAGGACCCACCGAGTCCTGCAGGCGCCGGCAATTGTGAGAACTGATCGCAGCTGTGAGGGCTGCGTGTGCCGGGTGTCATCAGCCTGTGACGGACTATAAAAGCTCGCGAGAAGCGGCGCTTAGACGCTGCTGGCGCATCGCCTAAGCCGCGCGCGCCGAAGGGGTGCGCGCGGCTTAGACCGGCTTTGACTGTCTTTGGCTGGTTGGCGTCTGAATCCTCCTTAAATTGGATTTATGGGGCAGAAAAGGAAGGCCAGAGCTTATACATCTTCTCCGGTCACCTCCAGAATCGGACCGATGGACACTCTTCTAATCAGACTCAATAGGCCATCAGAGGACGTGGATAGAGACTCTTTTGAAGTCTCATTAAGTCCTGGCCTGAGACCCACACCCTCCCAACCCCCGGGTGCAGCAACCGTGGAAGGATCCACAGGAAGTGAGACTGCAAACGTAAGTAGAGCTGAAACCCCTCCCGAAGTGGAGGGAGCGGAAGCTCTACACCATTTGTCTTCTTTACAACAGGAAGGTGAAAGTGGAAATATATCTCCACTTCAAGTAAGCATCCAAGCTGTTGACTTGGATGCATCCAAAGTTACGTTAGGGGATCTTTGGAGGATGTTATTGAGACTTGATAACAATGTTACTCAGATGAACTCCTCTCTTTCAATGATGGTTAATAACAATAAGGTATCTATTGCTGAACAGGGTAAAAAATTATTGGATATAAATAAGAGAGTGAATAATTTGTCAACTAATGTTCAAAGTATACAGAGTGTAGAAACAATACGAGTAGCTGATAATGTAATGTTGCATAATGACATTGAAAATTTGGAAAATTTAATGCGGATTAAGAACCTCAGATTTGTTAATTTTCCATATACAAGACTATTATCCCCGTATGAAATGTTTGTTAAATATCTTAAAGAAAATCTAACCTGTAGAAATGAAGAAATACCTCTTATATCTAAGATTTATTATTTCCCATTTAAAGTTGATAAGCCAGGTGGACTGGAGGACATACAGTCCCCAGGCATATCAACATTTCTAGAAGAATCCTTAGACATAGTAAATAAAAGAACAACTTTGTTTGTCTCTTTTGTTCAGGAAAGGGACAAGGAGCTTATTTTTGAGAAATCTCTAAAAAACCGAGAAATGCTATTTTGTGGTCAAAAGGTGTATACCTTTCCTGATGTTTCCAAAGCTACACAGGCTCGCAGGAAACAGTTTTTAATGTTGAAAACTAAAACATTAGAGCTAGGGGCAACTTTTTATTTAAAGTTCCCCTGCCGATGTTTTGTTAATTACCAAGGAAATAAGTTTATTTTCTCGTTACCTGAACATATGGAGAAATTTATAAGAGATAAAGAACTTGAAAAATTGAATCAAGCCTCAGTAACTACAGTGGGTTAGAAAAGTAATGTGTCCTCCTTATCTCCATACTTAAAATTTCCTAAGAGTTTATTGCTATTTGGCTCCCATTATATTTTAAATAGTGCAATAATTGTATAATTTTGTGGAAATTTATTGTGAGTTTATGTAATTTCACATTTATTTACTTTTGATTGTGTAAGAAAATTATTAATCATGTAAGAATGATTAAAAATTAATAAAGATATAAATTATATTAAAAAAAAAAGGATGTGACTTATATTCATAAAAGACCAGTGGCATCTCTTGATTTTCATGTATTTTTTTAATTTATTAGACGTACTTGAGGAATATAGGCAAACATGGTGACTACAAAGAAGTGGACACTTGTGAACATAGAACAATAGCAAATGTCAGTTGAGTCTTCTCCTATCACCTCATCTTAGCCATTAGGAAGGCTCTCTTTCCAAGTCTGCTCTTTCAGTTTTACTGTGTGGTGTATGGATTTCACATTTCAGAATAAGGGCCAAACTTTCAAAGGGTTGGGAGTCTGATATTAATTAAGTGCTTTAACTTTGGCACCTAAACTTGGGGAAATTTTCAAACTGGCCACAAATGGACAAAGATGGCTTATACTTTTTACCCAAGGCCTTTGCATCAATTTTCAAAGCAAAAGTATTTACTTTCACTTTGAAACTTGCCATGGGTACAAAGTATGCACAGTCATTTCCACCTGCTTTTTCTATGGATACATTTTTGCTGGCAAAGCAGGTATACAGATTTGAAAATGCCATCTGCATAAGTACCCTTTTTTAAGTTATATTTATTAATTTCATACATTTGAAGAAAGAATACACTTTACTTATGGAAAAAGAAGATGAATGGTTATACGATTTTCACACAAGAAGCAATACAAGTTCAGAAAAAAAAATACTTAATTCCAAACCATTCATCAAATAAAGCAACAACAAAAGAGGAGGGTGGAAACAAACAGGAGATAAAAAGGAAATAATTTAAAAGAAACTGGCATTAACATGAGAATCAAGCAGTAATACATCTCAAAGATCAACCCCTGGACCAGTGGTTCCCAACCCTGTCCTATGGACCCCCCAGCCAGTCGGGTTTTCAGGATATCCACAATGAATGTGCATGAGAAAAAATTTGCATGCACTGCCATCATAACATGCACATTTTCTCTCATGCATATTCATTGTGGATATCCTGAAAACCCGACTGGCTGGGGGGTCCATAGGACAGGGTTGGGAACCATTGCCCTAGACCTATTAATTCCTGGAAACGGAAGACAGAACACTTCTGGAATTAATGAAAGAGTTAAGTTGCTCAAGAAGGAAGAATACAAAACAATCATTATGATATCTGATAACACATTTACAAGGATGTTTAAGAACAAAAGAATACCCTAAGAATATAGCCTGAGACCTAAGAGCAAAATAGTCTTTTCTTTTCTCTTGTATAGAATGAACAAAATCAGGAAAAATACAAATCATTTGTCCATGAAATAAGGAAGAAATGTTCCTGAAATATCTTCTCATCACCTTGCTCACATCCTGTTCAGAAATGAAAGAAACAAGCAGCTCAATAATCTCAGCCTCAGCCCTAGGGTCCTCAAGAAAATACAATTTTCAATTATATTAGGCAATTGAGCAGACTGAGATTGCTGAAAATTCACTGTTAGGAGAAGGGATAAAACATATTTTATTTATAGAGAGAACTTTATCAGGCTCAAAGTAAAGATTTTCAAAAAACTACTTCCTCAGAGTGTGGGAGGAATTCTCACCAACCATCTTAGGGAAACTCAAAAAGCATAAATTTAGATGCCTGATATGATTTTCAAGAAACTCGAGCCTGCGAGAAAGATTATTTCGATCTTTAACAACTGCAGAATTAAAGGTCTGAATATTTTGGATAGCAGTCTCTGCAGCAGAAATCTTGGATTTTATTTCACCAAACTGGATATCATAGATATTCAACTTAATTCACATGAACTCCTATATCAATTAAATTTAGTGTTAGTACTGAAGTGAAAATACCACACTGTCATCAATCAATAATTCACCAGTACAGCAATATATAGAACAGACGCTCAAGGTAAATAATGACCTGTCATAATAGGCTTCATCTCATATGTGAGTTTGTAAGATGGTTAGCCTTATATTTAATCATCGGTCATATGTTAATTTTTTGATATTTTTCTTTGCTTAGTGAGATTCGTGTCACTTAACTTAATATAGTCGCTGAAGCCATCAGTACGCCCGACATGGTTCCATGTTTCAAACGCTCCTCGTTCTTTGTCAAGGGCTATTGTTCAGCGTTGTATATGTAGTCCTTTGGAGATCCAAGATTCAAGATTTCAATGATGGCGAATCTGTTTCATTTCCTGTGAAACAGATTCGCCATCAGGAAATGAAACAGATTCGCCATCATTGAAACCTTGAATCTTGGATCTCCAAAGGACTACATATACAACGCTGAACAATAGCCCTTGACAAAGAACGAGGAGCGTTTGAAACATGGAACCATGTCGGGCGTACTGATGGCTTCAGCGACTATATTAAGTTAAGTGACACGAATCTCACTAAGCAAAGAAAAATATCAAAAAATTAACATATGACCGATGATTAAATATAAGGCTAACCATCTTACAAACTCACATATGAGATGAAGCCTATTATGACAGGTCATTATTTACCTTGAGCGTCTGTTCTATATATTGCTGTACTGGTGAATTATTGATTGATATCATAGATATTCCCCATAACATCAACTTTATTAGAAAGAATATTGATTTTTGTATTACAATCCTTCAAAGAGTAACCAAAGCCAGTCATCAAGTCGCAAATTGCATCTAGTGTGACCACCTCCGGCTTAGGTGGTAAAACTAGAGACTCACCAGGGGGCCCAGAATGGATAGGACCTGGAGCACCAGTCAACATCAGAGCCAAAGAATCCACTAACTGCCCTTGATTCAAGAGGGGATGCAGAAGCCAAGCACGCAGCAAAGCTAGCTCCCACCATGTTCACAAGTAATGAAGGAGGTAGTGGCTGGCTGCTTAGATGCTGAGTCTCCACGCACTCTCATCACTGTTGGCGCTGACAGCGCGGCATTCCGCAGCACTGTGGATTGCAATGGGGAAGCGAGTCTCTGAGCCGGCAGGAAGATTCAGGGGACATAGAGTGACCTCTCCTGGCGAAATGAGTTCTCCTTCATCTGCAAGCACAATAGAGCCAACAGTCCCCCCCTTGTACTGCTGAACTGGACAAGAAAGCTGTCAAAAACTGCTGCCCAGGTTAGAGGAAAGACATCCAGAAGAAAGACACGAACCTCACCTTTGTGTTTGGATGGCATAGCTATAGAAAAACAGATTTCAAAAGGAAACGGGGAGCAGTGTCTATCTCTGGTCTCATGTTGCCATCTTGCACTCCTCCTTTTCTCACATGCATACCTTTAAACATGGCCCTGGGAATGTCTCCTCTGAATGTGGTTAAAAGTCAGTGCACAGCCATATTGAAGGAGGGAAACTTACAGGATTTTTCGAGGTCAAACAAGGCAGAGGGAGGGATGGGGCTAGGGAGCAGAGGCAAGAGCAGGTACTAGGGCTTAAAGCAAGGCTGAGTCTGGAGGCCAGGCTAGAACAGGACCTGGAGGCATGGTAAGCTCAAGAGCTGGAGAGACAAAGAGGAACAGGAACTGGAAGCGACGACAAAATCAGGCGAAGGAACATGCACTGTGGAGCAGGAAGACCTGTTGCTGAGGTGTTGACTGGCTGCAAAATGCATTAATTTATTTATTTATTTATTTATTTGCCGTCTTTCCGATTCATTATCTCAGTGGTTTATAAAATAAAACATGCATAAAATGATGAAGACAATACATAGGTATCTAAAACAATAAAATAAAGCATAATAACTTTACACATACTCTCCAAATAAACTCTGCTTCAAATCATTTATATTCAATTAGTTTCTGCTCCGTATTATACTCCATGGGACCCAGTGATCAAAGATATCCAGTTATCTACGTTATCTGGATATTAATTATTCGGTTAACTTAGAATGGATATTCAGCAGCATAGCTATGCTGCTATTGAGCTGATCTAACTTACTCTGTTAACTTAACTGGATAAGGCTGATAACCAGATAAGTTGCCCCGCCTTGATCCGCCCATTTCCCGTCCCCAAGATATTTGACTATCTACTTAACTGGATACTTATTTGGCTAAATGGCGGCTGCTGAACAAAGCCAGATAAGTAGCCCCATAATATTTCTCTTACGTTCCAGTACTTAAACACATCTTTTAAAAAATATGGTAGATGTCACAGCAGAAATACACCATAAAATGTGTCAAAAAGAAGATAGCCTTTAAAACCTCATCAAAAATATTACTTTCATTCTTTGTACAGTAGTAAAACTTGCTGTCAACAGCAATACAGAACCATTCCAGAGCAAAGTCAAAATTCCCGAGTTTTATAGAATAAATACTAAGGTATGTAATTAAGCCTGTGACCTTGTATGGACATCTCTTCCCATTCAATTGTGTAATAGAGCTCACATATGTACTTCAGCTGTGATAAAATACAAAATAAAGCAAAAGGAAACCTAAGCCACATTTGTACTCTCTGTATATAGACAAAATCTGCTTTAAGTCTTAAAAAAAACACAAAGCCCCAAGGATTCTTGGCAAATATATTTAATGGGAGAAATCCTTTCTGGACAGAGCCCTTAGTGCAAGGAGGAGCACACTTTCTGTTTTTTTACTGCCAAAAAAAAAACAAACAAACCAAAAACTCAGACAGAAATATACACAGATACTATTACATCAGTGATGGAAAAAACCTTGCTGTGAGCAAAAAATAGCAATTTTTTTTAACTTCAAGTTAAATGCATGGCACAAAGACGAATAAGTGTATGTCTTTTTTTCCTGAGTGCGAAGGAGATGACACAAAGCTTTTGTTCAAGGGGATACCCTCCTTATGTGGTAAGAAAAGCCTATAAAAGAGCCCGGTGGGCAAATCGGGATTTACTTTTACAACCATCACGAAGACAAGAAAATATGGATCGGATGATTTGTGTTCTACCATATTCCCCTCAAATATATCGTATACAACATAGTATAAAACGCCATTGGCATGTTTTGAATTTACATCCTATATTTACAAATGGCCCATGTTTTGCCCTCAAAAGGGGCAAAAACATTCGAGATACTATTGTACATTCTAATTACAAGGATGATGTGGATAGTATTAGAAATAATGACAGTTCAAGAGAACTTGGACATTATCCATGTAATAAATGTTCGGTATGTGAACAATCTTATAGTGGCCAATTTTTACCCTTCTTTAAGGAGGGTTCTTTTAGATTTAAGGCACGTACAGATTGTTCTACAGTGGGGGTGATTTATGGCATATGGTGCTCATGCCCTTTGCTTTATATTGGCAAAACCAAGAGGTGTTTGAGAACAAGAATGGTGGAACATAGAAGTTCAATCGTAAGACAGAAGGTTGAAGCACCGCTGGTTCAGCATTGCATGTCAGAGGGACACGATTTTTCTGATTTTAAATTTGCAGTCATAGAACGGCCAATATATCCACAGAGGGGTGGTAACTTTGATCTGATTCTTCTACAAAAGGAGCAAAAATGGATCCATTATTTTAAAACAGTGACCCCTGGTGGGTTGAATAAAGAAATTGACTGGTCGGTATTTTAGGAGGATGTCCTCTGATAAAGTGGCTCTTGAAAATGATTGACAACATCAAGTTCCGGGGAGGAACGGTAAAAACAAGTGGGCAGGAAGTGGAGGAGACAAACGCTAAGAAGGAACATCGTATTGAGTAAAGCTGTTTTGAAAATGATTGACAGCATCAAGTTCCGGGTATGATAGGTATAAAGAAGTGGACAGGAAGTGGAGGCGACAAGAAACGCCGAGGCGCCATTAATGCATGAAAAGGAATAGGCACTAATAATACTGTGAGTAAAGAACTTTGTTGAGTTGGAAGGAAAGTGTTACAAAAAATTGTTATGAGGGAATTTGCAAAAAATCTCTTTGGGAAGGTTGAATAAACATGTATCTGTGATGAGATTTATTTTAAAAAAATTTTAACAACATGTTTTTGTATGTCCTAGGTCAAATTAACTGACTAGCGCTGGAAAGGCAGAAAAACAAAAATTGTTTTGGACCCGTGATTAAAACATACTAAGTATCCCCTGAGGAAGACTGGAAACAGTTGAAACATGGCCCATGTCAGGACAATTTGAGAAACAATACATCTACAGTGGGGCTAAGTATAATTTATCCTAGGATTTCATTCTAGGATTTCAATGATTGAACAAACTAAATGACGGTGGACATTTAATTTATGCAAGGATAGTATATAAGATTTTAGAAACACATAAATAAATGAGTTTTTGGGTTTTTGGGATAAAATGAATTTTGAAAATAAAATATAAAAACATTTTTTAGTGGATAAGAATCAAAAAATTGTTTTGGAATAAATAAAGGAACAATACCAAATGATTATATACCAAGTGCTTGAATAAATGCTGAATTTGCCTGGGGCCCATTGCATGGCGAGAGGCGATGGATTAAATACCATTTGCACTAATACTGATGGTATTTGTTCCTATGTGAAGAGTTGATAAGGTTAATTTATTTAACACTTTAAAAATCATAAAAGAGAACATAATACATCCTCCTTTTTTGTATCGAGTTTTTTTCCTGAGTGCCATCATATTGAGAGTACAGTAACTGGAGCTAGTTTAAAATGAGACTTTAGAGATAAAAGTTATCTTCTAAGAATTAGAGATGAGTTGAAAAATGTCAACCTTAAGAGTATATTTACTAAGCCACAGTATTTTCCTAGGAGGGGAAAATACCACGGATTTACTAACCTGTGGTACCAATTACTGAAGGTTATCAATTCCCCTACCAGAGAGAACATGCAATGGTAGAGCACATCCTGGGGCTGCCATTTTTAAAGTGTCTGACATACAACTCCCTCCTCCCTCCCACTCCTGTCCTAGTAGAGTGAAAATCCCTGAGGGTCTTTTGAGATCCCCTGCCCAATCCCTGCCCTCTCACTGTCCTGTGAGATGGCCAAAGTAGAAAAGAACAAAACAAAAGTTTAATGTCCCCAGCATGACCAAGACCCTGACTGTGCTTTCAGAACCCCACCCCCTTTGAGTAAAATAAGTTCCCCCCACCCTGTAGCCCATCCAACCTTCCCAACTCTACCCGCCCACCCCTTGAGTACTTACAAAAAATATCCAGTGGTTTAGTAGAGCCCAGGTTGCCCTTGAGGACTCTGAGCCTGGTATCACCATTTTAGAAATGGCACCAGTCAGCCGCATAGAAACCTTTGCCTCTATGAAGTGATCACTAGGGTTTTTGAGTCTACAAAGTCAGGGAGAGCCATATGCAGGACCTGCCTTTGAGCAGGGTAAGCTGAACGGTCACACATGGTGCTATTAGAGAAGGGGGTACCTTGGGCACTGGCAGCATCGCCAGTAAAGAAAAAAAACACAACGGGTTGGCGGCTGAAGAAAAACACAGCGGCTCATCAGCACTCACTTGCTTATAAGGAAAAATAAGAACCTAAAGCAAGTTGTAAGGTAAGTGCTTTACTTACTGTCAGGATTAAAATCACAATTGAGAACGTATGAAGATGTTATCTCCGTTCACCCAATAATTGCAAAGTGTTATTGTAAAGTCGGGCAACACAGCTTAAAAGAGAATGCTGTTTAAATGCTCAAGTCTTATGTTCAGAAGTTGTTCATAAATGAAAATCTTGACAAGAGTAAAGATATTCATAGAGGATTCAAGAAAAGGATTTTTACGTAAAAAAGTTATCAAAAGACGTTATCAGACTGGTGATTGCAGCATCTGGCCAATTAATTTCTGTAGAAATCAGATTCTTTGCCAGTACTGAGGTCTTTTCCTCTTATAAAAAATATATCAAAATTATTTAAAATAAGAAAAAAAGAAAATACAGTTGTGATTATAATAATAAAGGAAAGCATTTTAACTGTTTGAATCAACGTCATATATTTGTTTGAGGCAGCTATGATCATGACACAAAGCTTGAGGAAGCTAAACTCCCCAAAGCCTGTTGGATTGGGTATTCCTCCATGCCCACCCCTGCCACATATGTGGCTGGCAGGAGAAGAGGCACTTAATAGTTCGTCAGCTTCCTCTGCCATGCTGGTTGAATAAGAACATAAGAACATGCCATACTGGGTCAGACCAAGGGTCCATCAAGCCCAGCATCTTGTTTCCAACAGTGGCCAATCCAAGCCATAAGAACCTGGCAAGTACACAAAAACTAAGTCTATTCCATGTTACCATTGCTAATGGCAGTGGCTATTCTCTAAGTGAACTTAATAGCAGGTAATGGACTTCTCCTCCAAGAACTTATCCAATCCTTTTTTAAACACAGCTACACTAACTGCACTAACCACATCTTCTGGCAACAAATTCCAGAGTTTAATTGTGCGTTGAGTGAAAAAGAACTTTCTCCGATTAGTTTTAAATGTGCCACATGCTAACTTCATGGAGTGCCCCCCAGTCTTTCTATTATTCGAAAGAGTAAAAAAAACGATTCACATCTACCTGTTCTAGACCTCTCATGATTTTAAACACCTCTATCATATCCCCCCTCAGCCATCTCTTCTCCAAGCTGAAAAGTCCTAACCTCTTTAGTCTTTCCTCATAGGGGAGCTGTTCCATTCCCCTTATCATTTTGGTAGCCCTTCTCTGTACCTTCTCCATCGCAATTATATCTCACAGTATGAGATTAAGATTATGGAATCTTGTGGTTCAAGCCATGAGACTGGCCTCATGTGGCAGAGAAAATTGATGTGCTATAAAGCGCCATTCCTTATGTTCTTATATTCTTAAGTGCCTCTCCTGCCAGCCATGTGGGAAACCAAAGAAAAGCTGAAAGTACAGCCTTATGCGGGGAGGAGAAAGATTGAAAATATCAGGAATTGGGGGCATGGAGCAGGAGGCTTACATCATAGGAGAAGGTATATGAAGTGGTGGGCTGGATAAGGAGACCTACATAGGGTAGTGAGGAATAGGCAGGGGTGGTTCTATCATTAAGCAGGGTGAGCTGACTGCCTGAGATGGCAAAATTTTGGGGTGGAAACCGGTGCACCCCCAAAATATCCCTGCAGTGACCACCTCATTTCCTGGCTAGTAGGGGTGTGCATTCGGATTGACCGCATTAGTAAAACGCAACTCATATTTTTTTTTTACTTAAAAAATTGATTCGACATAAACGATCGGATTTCTCACATATCGAACATAGATATGTTCGATATGTGGGAAATCGCGATTGTTGAGCCAAAATAAAAATATAAACCCCCTCACCCTCCTTAATCCCCCACCCCGACTTACCACAACTCCCTGGTGATGGAGCGAGGAGTGAGGACGCCATTTCTGCAATCCTTGGCGAGAAGCATGTGACGTCGGCGGCACGTTGAGTGACGCCGGCGTCACGTGATTCCCGGCTCGTTCGCGCCGGACGGCTCGTTCGGCCCAAAAAGAACTTTTGGCCAGCTTGGGGGGGTCAGGAGGCCCCCCCAAGCTGGCCAAAAGTTCTTTTTGGGCCGAACGAGCTGTCCGGCGCGAACGAGCCGGGAATCACGTGACGCCGCGTCACTCGACGTGCCACCGACGTCACATGCTTCTCGCCAAGGATTGCAGAAATGACGTCCTCACTCCTCGCTCGATCACCAGGGAGTTGTGGTAAGTCTGGGGGGGGGATTAAGGAGGGTGAGGGGGTTTAAATTTTTTTTTTGCACATATGTACATATACCCAACTCATTGGATTTTTTTTATGTCCATATTGGCCGCAAGTGGGACCCCCTTTCGGACATAAAAAATATGAACATAAAATTTTGCTCTGCACATCCCTACTGGCTAGACAAGAGTCCAGACACCTATTGATGAAATTCCAGTGGGGGTTCCCACACCCCACTGATAAGAAGCGAGTTCCACACAGCTTGGCCCACTGGGGAAGAAAGCCACTGGTGGGGAGCCAGGCCCCACAAGTGAAAGAAGATCTGATGACCTCGCTGTGGAAGAAAGCTATTGGCAGGCACACCTGATCCCACCAGCTAAAGAAGACTTGATGGCTCGGCCAGGGAAGAAAGCCACTGGCAGGGATGACAGGCCCCGCCAGCCAAAGATGTCCTAGCAGCCTTGCTTGATAATAAAGTCACTGATGCAGAGGTCAGGACCCACCAGTCAAAGAAAAGCCAGTGGCCCACCAAGTGAGGAGGACAAGGGAAAGGATGAGAGGGAAAAGAAGGAAGGAAGAGAAGAGCAAGGGATGCATGAGAGGGAAGGGGATGAGAAGAAAGTGAATAAGAGGGAAGGGATACAATAAATGAGAGCGGGTGAGAGGAAAAGGATGGAATGAGAGGTAAGTGGAGAGGACAGAATGAGAGGGAAAGATGGAGACTGGGAAGAAGAAAGGGACTGAATGAGAGAAGGGAAGGAATATGAGTAATGAGTGAAGGGAGAGGACAGAAGTAAGGTACACATGCTGGTGGGGTCCCGTCCCCCCCACACACCAGGCACAATGACAACATAGAGTGGTGGTGTCCTAATGTCCAGTAGGAGGATGAAGAAGAAGATGTCAGGGTAGAGGAAGTTGAGGGTGTGAGAGGGGCGGGAAGGAAAGGGGAAGATTGTGTGGGTGTATGAGAGAGAAGGGAAGATGGAGTCAGGTCTGCTGTTACTGGATGTGCAATTGCAAGGGGATGTCAGCAGCAGCAGAAGAAGGGGACAGGCCTGGCAGGACAGCTGCAGTTGAAGGAAGGAAGGAAGAAAGAAAAAAAGAAAGAAAGAAAGAGAGAGAGAGGACCCAGTGGCTGAAGAAACAAAGATCAGAGTGAGAGGCCCTGATGGAGTCACCAGTGGACCCTATCCAGATGGTAGAATAAGAAAGGAAGATGGAAGAGAATCCCCAGCATGAGTGAAAGTGTGTGTGAGTAGGCTAGAGAGAGAAAGCACATGTGAGAGAGAGCACATATGTGTAAGCAGGAGAGAGAGAGAGGGAGTGTGTTTGAAATATCATATGTGTGCGAGTAGGAGAGAGAGGGAGGGAGTATTTAAGAGAGCATGTGTGAGTAAGAGAGAGAGAAGGAGGGAGTGTGTGAGAGGGAGCACATGTATATGTGTGTATGACAGGGAGGGAGAGAATGTGTTAGAGGGAGCACGTGTGCATTAGAGAGTGTGTTTATATGATAGAAAATGGAAAGTTTGTGCATTCCCCTCCTTCCCCTACAAGTCCATGACAATCTATAAGTGACTGGAAACCAAATGTTCCCAGGTATGGAAAGCAGGGAATTTTTTTTTTTATCCTCATTCGGTTTAATTATTGAGTATTAGTTGATATGTCAACTGCTATGAAATATTTTTCTGGTGTTTAGGAAATTTAAAAAAATGTTTATGATTGTTTAATTATTGGATGTTTTATTCATCATCTGCTTAAAAATATTCCTTTTATTAGTATTAATTTATTTTATTATTATTGACGATTTATATTTCTTGAATTTGTCTGATGTTTTATGAGGAATGATGTTTCTGTTTTTCCATTTTAGGTTTTTATCTGCACATTTCTATTTATACTTTATGGTCTCTAAGATGCGGGGTAAATATACAGATATTTTATAAATTGCACTTATATCATTTGCATGGGTTATAACATAGGGAAAAGTAACCCTCATTGTAGTTACATGATGTTAGATTCTATATTAGGAGTTACCTCCCAGGAAAATGTTCTGGGTGTCATAGTGGACCCTACTTTGAAATCCTTGGCATACTGCTCCTTACTGGTCCTTTATAAGGAAAGGCTAAAGAGGTTAGGGCTGTTTATCTTGGAGAAGAGATGCCTTAGGGGGGATATGATAGAGATCTACAAATAAAATCATGAGTGTAATGGAACGGATACATGTAAATCAGTTATTTACTCTTTAAAAAAATACAAAGACTATGGACACTCCATGTAGTTATTAGGCAGCACATTTAAAACAAATCAGAGAAAATTATTTTTCACCCAACACACAATGAAGCTCTGGAATTCATTGCTAGAGGATGTGGTTAAGGCAGTTGGAGTAGCTGGGGATAAAAAAGGTTTGGAAACACACAATGAAGCTCTGGAATTCATTGCTAGAGGATGTGGTTAAGGCAGTTGGAGTAGCTGGGGATAAAAAAGGTTTGGAAATCAGATTTTATTAAACAGTGGATAGTTTAATATTAGAATGCCATAGAGAGCATATATTTTGTGTCAATAGCAGCAGAGCAGTCATAAATAAACTAAGCAGCCTAGGCATGAGCTCCAAGTGATTGACTAGATTAGAAACTTGTTGGGTAATGGGAAATGGAGTTCACATTGAATATTGACATCTGTATATTTTAGAAAAGCCCTTATGCAATGTTTGAAATGCTAAACACAATATTTTGAATTTTACCCTGTACAGGATTGGTAGATAATGAAGGTACTCCAGCAATGAAATAATGTGATCAGATTTCTTAGAGTCAGAAATCAATTTTGCCACCGTATTTTGTAAAAGCTGCAAACATTTAATAGAGATTAAAGGCAGGCCCTATTAAAGTGCATTTCAATAATCTAGTCTACTCAGTGCAAGCAAATATATCAAAATTTGAAGATCTTGATGACTTAAAAAAGATATTAATCGATGAATGTACCAAACATAATGCAATGATTGATGCTCAAAAGATAATATTTGATAGGAAAATGAAAGACTGGTATTGATTTTTCTACCAAGATTGATGACCACCTCTTTTGGTCTAATGTTTGCATCTGCCTTATGTGGGGGTAGCTTTGGAGAGGATGCATTAGCAGAAGATTTAGCTGTACCCTGGAGAAATTTGCTGAACTGTCCTGGTCCTAAAGATTAGTCAACGGAATAACATTCTCCAAAATCTCACTGAACTTAGTCTAGGCATAGATTTGGATGGTTGTTTAGCTCTATAACACGCGCACTCTATAACACGGTTGTTTTAGCTCTATAACACGCGCACGCAGGTGCACGCATGTTATAAAATTGGGGGTAGGCCCGCGCAAGGGGGTGCACACGTGCATCTTGCGCATGCTGACTCCTGCGGCCTTCACCCATTCCCTCTTAGGCCGCTCCAATATAGGAGCAGCCTCTGTGGGAACTTCCCTTCCCCCAACTCTATCCTTCCTACCCCTTCCCCTAATCTTCCTACCCCCTACCCCTATTCTAACCTTCCCCCCCCCATTTCTTTAACTTATCTCTTGTGCCTGCCTCCGGGCAGGCGCAAGTTGTGCGCGCCAGCAGCCTGCTGCCACACGATCCTCCAACAAAGTGGCAAATGGCTGCAGTGCCAGGGGCCTCTGGCCCCACCCTGCCCTCGGACCACCCTGCTCCGCCCCTGCCCGCCCCCTCTTCGCCCCTTTTTCGAAGCCCTGGGACTTAGACGCGTCCTGGGGCTTTACGTGCATCGCCAGGCCTTTATAAAATAGTCCCAGTGCGCATAACCCTCCCTACGTGCGTAAGGCTTTGAAAATCTGCCCCATAGTTTTTAGCAGACACATTAATCACTAGGTTTAATACTGATGTAGTAATTTTTCATAGCAGAAAATAATAGTAAGGGATAGTCCAACCATCAAAGATGAATAGCCAATAAGAGGAGGAAGGACATCAAAAATTCAACAATGTCTATCAAATTCAAAAATTGTTATTATATATGGGCAAACAGAGGAATTCAATTGTCAGCATCAAGCCAAGTACTTGTATCACTGAATTTACGGTCCCTCAACATGGGCCATGTTTTGAAAAGACTGCGTCGGGAGGGAACCCACAAATGATAAAAGATTCCTCTAAAAAATGAGAGGTATGTCATAAGTACTGGAACCCCGAAAAAGTAGAGATATATCAAAGGGATTTCTGAACAAAGCTTAAAGGTAATTATTTAATTCGGTAGAGCTTTCACAATAATATTGTCAGAGATAGTGCAAAGCGGGATTTAGATTGGGCAGGTAAGTGCTGACAAAGCTTTGTGAGGCTCCATCCCAATGCAGTTTTTTCAAAACATGGCCCATGTTGGGGGGACCGTGAATTCAGTGATACAATTATTTGGTTTGATGCTGACGATTGAATTTCTCTCTTGCCTTTATACAATAAACATTTTTGAAGTTAGGGGCATTTCAGGGGCATAACTAGGAGGAGCTGAGTTAACTGGAAAAGGTATCTGCCTAACTGTTTGGCGCATAGGGCCATCCTTTTCCTGGTTAGTAACTCCTAAGATGGAACTTAACATCGTGTAACTACAGCAAGGGTTATTTTTCCTTATAAGCATCACCTTGCACTTGTCCACATTAAATTTTATCTGCCATTCAGAAACCCAATCTTCCAGTCTCACAAAGTCCTCCTGCAACTTTTCACAATCCGCTTGAGATTTAACTACTCTGCATAATTTTGTGTCATCTGCAAATTTGATCACCTCATTTGTCATACCCCTTTCCAGATCATTTATAAATATATTAAAACACACTGGTCCAAGTACAGATCCCTGAGGAATTCCACTGTTCACCTTTTTCCACTGTGAAACAGGCAATTTAATTCTACTCTTTGTTTCCTGTCTTTTAACCAGTTTGCAATCCACAAAAGGACATTGCCTCCTATCCCATGACTTTTTAGTTAGAACATAAGAATTGCCATACTGGGTCACACCAAGGGTCCATCAAGCCCAGTCTCCTGTTTCTAACAGTGGCCAATCCAAGTCACAAGTACCTGGCAAGTACCCAAACAATAAATACATCTCAAGCTACTATTGCTTAATAATTAATAGCAGTTTATGGATTTTTCCTCTAGGAACTTATCCAAACCTTTTTTAAACCCAGCTACACTAACTACTGCAACCACATCCTCTAGCAATAAATTCCAGAGCTTAACTATGTGCTAAGTGAAAAAGAATTGTCTTTGATTTGTTTTAAATGAGCTACTTGCTAACTTCATAGAGTGCCCCCTAGTCCTTCTATTAACTGATAGAGTTATAACTGATTTACATTAACCTGTTCAAATCCTTTCATGATTTTGTAGACTTCTATCATATCCCCCCTTAGTCGGCGCTTCTCCAAACTGAACATCCCTAACTTCCTTAGCCTTACCTTATAGGGTAGCCGTACCATGCCACTTATCACTTTGGTCACCCTTCTCTGCACTTTCTCCAATACAACTATATATTTTTTTAGATGCAGCAACCAGAATTGCAAACAGTATTCAAGATGCGACCCCACCGTTCTTAATAATTCCTAACATTCTATTTGCTTTTTTGATTGCCACAGCATACTGAGCTGACAGTTTCAATGTATTATCCACTATGATGCCTAGATATCTTTCTTGGGTGGTAACTCCCAAGATAGAACCCAACATTGTGTAACTACAGCAAAGGTTATTTTTCCTTATATGCATCAATTTGTGCTTGTCCACATTAAATTTCATCTGCCATTTGGAAGCCCAATTGTCCAGTCTTGCAAGGTCCTCCTGAAATTTATCACAATCCACTTGAGTTTTAACTACTCTGCATAATTTTCTGTCATCTGCAAATTTGATCACCTCACTCATCATACCCCTTTCTATTTCATTTATAAATATATTTAAAAGCTACGGTCCAAGTACAGATTCCTGAGGCACTCCACTGTTTACTTTTCCCACTGTGACAACAGACCATTTAAACCTACTCTCTGTTTTTGTCTTTTTACCAGCTTGCAATCCACAAAAGGACATCACCTCCTATTCCATGATGTTTTAGTTTTCTTAGAAGCCTCTCATGTGGGACTTTGTCAAACGCCTTCTGAAAATCCAAATACACCACACCTACCAGTTCTCCTTTGTCCACATGTTTATTCACCCCTTCAAAAAAATGTACCATATTTGTGAGGCAAAACTTCCCTTGGATAAATCTATGCTGGTTGTGTCCCATTAAACCATGTCTATCTAAATGTTCTGTGATTTTATTCTTTAGAATTGTTTCCACGATTTTTCCCAGCATTGAAGTCAGGCTTACCAGTCTATAGTTTCCTGAATCACCCCTGGAGCCCTTTTTAAATATCGGGGTTAGATTGGCCATATTCCAATCTTCAGGTACCATGGATAATTTTAATGATAGGTTACAAATTAGTTTTCTTAGAAGCATCTCATGAGGGACTTTGTCAAACGCCTTCTGAAAGTCCAAATATAATATATCTACCTGTTCACCTTTATTCACATGTTTATTAAGCCCTTCAAAAAAATGTACCATATTTGTGAGGCAAAACTTCCCTTGGATAAATCTATGCTGGTTGTGTCCCATTAAAACATGTCTATTTATATGTTCTGTGATTTTATTCTTTAGAATAGTTTCCACGATTTTTCCCGGCACTGAAGTCAGGCTCACCAGTCTATAGTTTCCAGCATCACCTGTGAAGCCCTTTTTAAATATTGTGGTTACATTGGCCACCTTCCAGTCTTCAGGTACAATGGATAATTTTAATGATAGATTACAAATTCAGAACCCTGGGGTATATACCATCTGGTCCAGGTGATTTACTACTCTTCAGTTTGTCAATATGGCCTACTACATCTTCCAGGTTCACCTTGATTTGATTCAGTTCATCTGAATCATCACCCTTGAAAACTGTCTCCATAATGGGTATCTCCCCAACATCTTGTTCAGTAAATACCGAAATAATTTATTTAGTCTTTCAGCAATGGCCTTATCTTCCTTAATTGCCCCTTTAACCCCTCGTTCATCTAACTGTCCAATCAAATGCCTCACAAGCTTTCTGTTTTGGATATATTTAAAGAAATTGTTATTATGAATTTTTTCCTCTATGGCCAGCTTCGTTTCAAATTCTCTCTTAGCCTGTCTTATCAATGTCTTATTTTTAACTTGCCAATGTTTATGCTTTATTCTATTTTCTTCTGATGGTTCCTTCTTCCAATTTTTGAATGAAGATCTATTGGCTAAAATAGCCTCTTTCACCTCACATTTTAACCATTCTGGTAATTGTTTGGCCTTCCTTCCACCTTTCTTAAGGCGTGGAATACATCTGGACTGTGCAAGATGGACTTTTTTTTTTAACAATGTCCACACCTGTTGTACACTCTTAACTTTTGTAGCTGCACCTTTTAGTTTCTTTTTAACTATTTTTCTCATTGTATCAAAGTTTCCCTTTTGAAAATTTAGTGCCTTTGAAAGTTTAGTGCAAAATTAAAATTTGATCATGTTATGGTCACTATTGCCAAGCAGCCCCACTATTACCCCTTTCACCAAATCCTTTGTTCCACTAAGAATTTGATCTAAAATAGCTCCCTCTCTCATTAGTTTCTGAACCACTTGCTTCATAAAACGGTCATTTATTCCATCCAGGAATTTTATCTCTCTAGCATGTCCTGTTATACTTTCTCAGTCAATATTGGTATAATTGAAATCTCCCATTATTACTGCACTACTAATTTGGTTAGTTTCCCTAATTTCTCTTAGCATTTCATCATCCATCTCATTATTTTGGCCAGGTGGACAGTAGTATACTCCAATCGCTATACTCTTTCCCAGCATACAAGGGATTTCTACCCATAAAGATTTGATCATTCATTTAGTCTCATGGAGGATCTTTATCCTGTTGGACCCTATGCCATCTCGGACTTAAAGCACCACCCCGTCACCATGACGCTCCTCTCTATCATTGCGATATAATTGGTACCCTGGTATAGCACTGTCCCATTGGTTATTCTCTTTCCACCATGTCTCTAAAATGCCATTAGGTCTATGTCATCATTCACTGCTATACATTCTAATTCTCCCATCTTATTTCTTAGACTTCTGGCATTAGCATACAGACATTTCAAAGTGTGGGGTTTTTTTTGTTTTAAAATTCTGTTTTTCAGTTGACAGGGATAAATTGGAATCTTTTAGCTCAGGTGATTCATGGATTACTTTTCTTATTATTGGAACTTCTTTGTTGGGATGTCCTAACTCTAATGCTTCAGTAGTATCCTTTGAAGATACCTCCCTCTGAAACATGACTGCTGAGTGTCTGCTGGCTTTCCCCTTTGATTTAGTTTCAAAGCTGATTTATCTCCTTTTTAAAGCTTAACCCCAGCAGCCTGGTTCCACCTGGTTAAGGTGGAGCCAGTCCCTTTCAAAAAGACTCCCCCTTCCCCAAAAGGTTCCCCAGTTCTTTACAAAACTGAATCCCTGTTCCTCGCACCATCATCAGGGACAGATTTAGGTTTTTGTCACCCCTAGGCATTGTGAGTGGTGTCACGCCCCCCCCCCCCCCCCCACATATAGGACATTACCAATGAAATTAACATTGACCAGCTCAAAACAGAAATAAAGTAATGGAGTGTCTCAAACTTTTTTATTTCATTGCACAATTTCAAGTTTGCTCAATCCTTGTGGTAAACCAAATTTTGCACGATTCAGACCCTACTTCCCACTTTTCACCTCTATGTGCTTCATTCTGCCAGCTTCAGTCTGACAGCTAAACAGGCAGACCCAGCTGATTGCAAAGCCTGACACATTCAAACATCAGATTGACTCTGGCAGAGGCTATGCACATACGGAGAAAGAGAGGTTTCAGGCTCAGATAGCTGATGAGAGCAGAATGTTTTAGTTAGATAAATTGCCCCGAACATGGTTTAGTAGCTAGATTGGCCACATCATTGTTGGTGGACCCCTTTGCTCAAGGTGCCAACTACTTTGTCCACTGACAGTTCTGGTTCTCACAGTGAAGGCTTTTTGCCAAAATGTTCCCCGCTTGAAAAGTAGTGAAGAACACTCAGAAAGCTGTGAGTAAACTGAATTCCGATATAGAAATTTCCCATACCAAAACAGCATTAACTGCCAGCATAAACAGTAACAGCCCATGCGTTAGGGTTCCCGGCCGCATGAGACCGTGACCGGGTCCCCTCAACTGGGCAGGCAGGAGGCCCATGCCAGCTTCCCCTGTTGCCGTCTCCTCCCACTGACGTCGAACACAACAGCCGTGGCCCACTCTCGCAGCACCTCCACACACCGCTGATACTGAGCTCCATGTCCAGCCCCCTAAGCGCACGCATCCCTACTGGGAAATTAAAGGGCCAGTGGCAGGAAATCTCTCCTCATCCTGAGGAGATGATGTCAAATGCGCTGGGTATTTATACCCTGCCCTGCCACCACCACTTCGCCTCAGCAACGGGTCCTGCTCATCTTTGTGTGAGTTGTCTGTGTTCCTGATTCCTGCCTTGGTTCCTGCATTCCTGCCTTGTCTCCTGATCCTGATTCCTGCATTCCTGTTCTTTGCCTCCAGTTCCTGCCTCACTCCTCGTCTCCTTGGATTGATTCTCTGGTTCTGACCCTGCTTCGTTGACTCCGCTTGATCTCCGCCTGCCCTGACTCCACCATGGTATCTTGTCTCTGCTTGTTCTCTGCCTGCTCTGACCTCCGGCCTGGTCTTTGTCTCTGTTTGTAAGCTGTCTTTCCTGACCTCCGGCTTGTTCCTGTTCCTGCTCATCCGCCGCCTGCCTCAACCCTGGGCCTGTCCAACACTGCTTCCACTTCTTGACTCACAGTCCGATGTCTTGACAGAGAGAGAGAGCCCCGTGCCTAAGTCCTGCTGGTCCTGGTACCCAAGGGCTCTACCTGGAGGGAATGAGGACTGGTATAGGTGAACGTCCTGTGAGTCTTCTCCGAAGTCGCCTCCTGACGACAAGGACCAGCAGGGGTACTTCTCTGGTGGTAGTGACAACCTCGTCTCGGCTCAAGGGTCCACATCGCCAACACCATGAAAATCAAAATTGCAAATATTACACCTGGCCTAAAAATACCAATACACCTCCTATTAGGAAAACAGAACAAGAAACTACATGCTAGCAGAATACCTCACCTCAGTCACAAATGTAGAATACAGATAGACCCTTACCAAATAAAAATAAAGAGACCATAAAGTATAAATAGAAACATGCATACAAAAGCTGAACTGGAAACACAAACCAGATCCCGGCCGCGGTAGGCCTATGCCCGGGCCTACTCACCCCAGGATTTCAGCTGCTACCTCCGGTTTACCTTCGCTCATGGCAGTGGACAGCCATTTCTGTCCCCGAGTGCCTGCAGTCTCCTCTGCCGCTTCTGCGCAGCTCCTTCCTGCGCCCGGCGGGCCTCCCCGTGCGGACTGCGGAGTGACGCCACCGTCCTGCTTCCTCCGGGCCCCTGGCTTAGGCACACGCGAGCACGCAATGCCCCAATTCTTAAAGGGACTGCGGCGGGAAAATAGCCCACGGCCCCGGATGATGATATCACTGGGCTCTGTATAAAAGGCAGGTCCCAGCCATTTGTTCCCTGCCTTGGCAACAGGTCTCCATGATTGCTCGTGTGCTCGTTGCCCTCCGTTCCTGGTTTCTGTTGTTGTTCCTTGTTCCTGTCATTGTTCCTGGTTCCTGTTCCTGTCGTCCTTCCTGACTCCAGCTCCTGACTCTGTTCCTGGTTCCTGTACTTGTTTGCTCCTTTGTCTTCTCCTTATCCTTTTGGACAGGTTTTGACTCCTGCTTCGTTGGACCAAGCTTGGACTGACTCTCTGGCTTTGACTGTTGCTTCATTGGACTATGCTTGGACTGACTCTCCGGCTTCGACCTTTGCTTCGTTGGACTATGCTTGTATAGATCTCCTGGCTCTGACCCTGGCTCCGCTTCCTTATACCTTGCTTGTTTGCCACCTGCCAATACTTCAGCTTGCCTTGCACTACAGTTTCCTAAGGACTTGGCCTTTTAGGCTTTCACCTTCTATTACCTGGATGCCCCTGTCCTATGCTGTTCCATTGGCGTCCAGGTCTTCGGAACCCTGCCTCGTCCGGACCTTCCCTGGTCCTCTGTCTCCTCTGCTGGTCCTTGGCGCACATTTGCTAATATCTACTGGGAGTCGTCTCACGAGGCCTGCCTAAGACCAGCCGGCCCCGGCACCCAAGGGCTTAACCTGCGGGGAACAAGAGCTGGTATTGGCGAAGCTCCAGTCGGCCTCCCCTTCCTAGCCTGCTCTGCCTCCCGACAGTGGGGGCCCGTAGGGCTTGCTCTGCGGGTAGCATCAACCCCACCTCAGGCCAAGGGTCCACCACCAGCACAACAGATCCTGTACGCAGTGCAACAATGGAAAAACAGAATCACTACCACTCCTCAAACAAAATCAAGAAATATAAATCATAATAGTGAACCATTCTGATAAAGAGAATATTTCAAAACAACTGAGAAACTGAATATCTACTAATTAAAACTAAAGGATAAAAAAAAAAACTTTAAAAATTTCCCAAAGACCAAACTAATTTTCAAAATAGCAAACATATCAAATAATACCCAATAAATACAATTAATAGTAGAGATGTGAATTGTGTGATCGATCGTCTTAACGATCGATTTCGGCTGGGGGGGGGGGGAGGGAATCTTATCGTCGCGGTTTTGTTTTTTAAAATATCGTGTAAATCGTAAATCGGGAGAGGGCGGGAAAACCGGCACACTAAAACATCCCTAAAACCCACCCCGACCCTTTAAAATAAATCCCCCACCCTCCCGAACCCCCCCAAAATGCCTTAAATTACCTGGGGTCCAGAGGGAGGGTCACAGTGTGATCTTTTACTCTCGGACATCCGGTGCGTTGTAGAAATGGCGCCGGCGCTACCTTTGCCCTGTCATATGACAGCAGGGCAAAGGTAGCGCCGGCGCCATTTTGTTTTTTTGTCCCCCGACGTCAGGAGCGTAGGAGATCGCTCCCGGACCCCTGCTGGACCCCCAGGGACTTTTGGCCAGCTTGGGGGGGCCTCCTGACCCCCACATGACTTGCCAAAAGTCCAGCGGGGGTCCGGGAACGACCTCCTAAACTCGAATCGTTTTGCCGTACAGCAAAATGGCGCCGACCATGCCGTACGGTCGGCGCCATTTTGCTGTACGCCAAAACGATTCGAGTTTAGGAGGTCGTTCCTGGACCCCCGCTGGACTTTTGGCAAGTCTTGTCGGGGTCAGGAGGCCCCCCCAAGCTGGCCAAAAGTCCCTGGGGGTCCGGGAGCGATCTCTTGGATGCGTGACGTCGGGAGCTAGGAATCAAAATGGCGCCGGCGCTACCTTTGCCCTGTCACATGATAAGGGCAAAGGGCCACCGGCGCCATTTCTCTTCACAGCAGCCGTGGGCAGAGAGCGGGATATCGCGCCGGGATCATCGCGCCGGGACCCCAGGTCATTTAAAACATTTTGGGGGGGTTCGGGAGGGTGGGGGTTTGTTTTAAAGGTTCGGGGTGGGTGTTAGGGTTTTTTTGGTGTGCCGGTTTTCCCACCCCCTATTTAACGATACAATACAAATGCCCCTGACGATAAATCATGGGCATTTGTATTGTATCGTGCACTCTAACGATTTTGGACGATTTTAAAATTATCTGACGATAATTTTAATCGTTCAAAAACGATTCACATCCCTAATTAATAGAGATAAAGACATTTCTCACTCTCCCTACCTGGGAACTTTAGATTTCCAGTCATTCTGAGATTCTCTTGGAGTAGTGAAGAGGGAGGGAGAGGAGGAGTCACACAGTCTTTCTACTCTCTCATACATAAACACATATACATATATATATATCAGAGGGATAAGTAAGGGGAAGGAAAGGGGGTGTGAATGAGAGGAAGGGAGTTGTGTGACAAGTGTGAATGAATGGGGTGAATGAGTGAAAGGGAATGTCCCTTTCCTCTCTCACATCCCGTTTCAAACACCCACTCATTCATCCCTTCCAATCCCTTCCCTCCCCTCTCACCTCCCTTTCCTTACTCTTACCCCTTCCATCTCCCCTTTTTTTCTCACTCACTCCCCTTCCTTCCCCTCATTTACACCTCCTTTTCCTTACCTTACTCTCATCCTATAATCATACCTTCTGTCCCCTCCACTCCCTTCCCTCTCTTACCCTTCTTCCCGCTTGCTCTCCTTCCTTCCCAGTCAACCTTTTCATCACCCCCTTCTCTTGCAATCACTCTTTCCATTCTCTCCCAGAATCCTAACTCACACCCCACCTTCTCTTCCCTTCAGTCACCTCATCTCCCATTTGATTCAACCTTTCCAGTTTTCTTTCTTTCTGCCCTCAGGTCAGCACTGGGCCCAGCACCGCACATCAGCACTCTGCCGCCACGCTTCCTCGGCAGCTGAGTGCTGATGTGCAGGTAGTTTTCTTGCTGGTGGGGTGTGGGAAACTCGCCAGCATGTTAACACTCGATGCCGCACTACAGTTTTTGGTTTGGTTTTTTTTACTGCTGGCGGGCATGGGAACCCTACCAGCTTTTCATCTAATGCTCATTGCTGCACAGAAAGGTCCACCGCAGGGGTGTTTGCGGCCAGCGGAGCACTTCTGCCATCCTAAACGTTTGCATGGTTGCCTCACCTGCCCTGCCTAATTATGGAACTGCTGGAGGGAGGCATGATAGGAAAGCCTACAATCCACCACGTGGCCATTATCTGGTCCCGTGGTGGCACAGCTCTAGTGCAAGACCAGCCCACCATCTTTCCAGCTTTTCTGGTCTCCGGCCGCCTCCCATTTCTTGACTCATAGAGAGAGATGACGAGTTGCCAACTGAAGAACGCGGGAAGATGATGGGTCTGCACTAAAATCATGTAAATATGGGGTCTGCAGCACAGCAGCTGCAACACTTTTTTTTTTTTTTTTAAGGAGGCAAGCCACAAACCTACACTAATTTTACTGGATGGAAAAAGCAAATCCAGGTAAATGAGTGGTCAAGTTACTTACATGTTGCCAGCCACCAGTTTTGGGGGAATGTAGTGGCAGAAATCAGATAAACCGAGTACAGCTTTGCTGACATTGCTCACCACTACTACGAGGGGACACAGAGCAGCAATTCAAAGCTGGAGGGGGCGGGGAGACCACATGGCTGGCTGAATCACTGGGTCCAATGTGAGAGAAGATGTTGACGCCACAGGGAAACAGGCTGCAAATGGCCTGACATATCAGAGGGGCAGCAGAGGCTTTTTCACTACTGGATGCAAAAAAGTTTTTTCTCTCTGCCTGCTGCCCCCAGATTTCTGCCACCCTAGGCAAAGGCCTAGTGTGCCTAGTGACAAATCCAGGCCTGACCATCATCTCATCCACACACTGAGACTCCGGACTCTGCCTGTCTCATATCAGAAGGTTGTATTTTAAAACAATACATTTTCATAAAATTAAGCTAAGGGAGAATATAAGGAGGTTGATATTCAAAAGTCATTTAGATGGATAACTGAAAGGTTATCCATCTAAATGAAGAAACAGTGTTATTCATTGCCATATGCAGGTACATTTTAGCCGCATAATGAGTTATGCGTCTAGAATGTAGCTGCATGAATTGGGGGCGGTCCTGAGGCATTTCTGGGAGGAGTAAGCTGCTTAACTCATGCGCCTAACTCTGTTTGCATCAATCGGCTGTCCTACAGTTAGCCAGATATATGTATCCGGCTAACTTTAAGATAGCCAGGAATATTCAGAGGTGCTGCCGCACCACTGAATATCCCAGTTAAGTTAGCCGGATAGGTGTATCCGGCTAACTTAACTAGCTGCTCTGTGGCTGAATATTGGCCTCAAGATGACTGATGCCTAATCCTATCTGCTGTAGAAGCTCTGTCAGATTTAATTGTTCCAAACACAGCTAAAGGTATTTTCGTAGGTAGAAAAGAGATTTGCGTGAGATAAACTGTTAATCTGACAAATACAAGTATGGAATATAGACTTTCTTTATCTCTCTTTACTTCTTCAACTCTCATGCTCCATATGAAACATAAACTGAAATAACTTATTTTTTTTAATGAATTTAAAGGTAATTTTAATTTAATATAATAGTCTTTCCTTACCTATTGCAACTCTTCAGCAACTAGAAGGTGGATTAAGTATTAGAGGCTAGTTAATTTAGAACATTATATTACAGATTAGGAAGGAGTATGCAGCACTTGTTGCGCGTCCCATCCGTGCTTGGCCCGTGTCCGGGCCTTGTCACCTCACCGAGACTCCCACGGGTCCCGGGTCGTCCTCCCCTGCTTCAGCAGTGAGCTCAGCCAGGTTTTGGTGTCCTGTGGCCGTGGTCGCCGGGCCTTCCACCTCCAGCCAGGCTCAAGGCGAGGCTTGGCATCCTCCGTGCGTTGGCCCCGCCCCTAGGCGAGCGCACACGGACTTCCCAACTCCTTATAGGGCCAGGGGCGGATCCCAACTCCACGGCGTGCCCTGATTGAACGCTGCTTAAAAGGAAGTGCCTGCCTGCACTTCCTTGCCTTGGCAATCGGGTCGATCACCCTGTGATTTCTAGTTTGCCTCTGCGTTTCCAGTATCTGTTCCAGTCTTGTTCCGGTCCTGTTCCAGCGTCCTTCTGTTCTAGTGTCCTTCTGTTCCTGCGTCCTTCTGTTCTTTCGTCTCCCCAGGTAGTACCTCTCGGACTGTCTTCTCTGTACTGATCTCTGCCTGTTCTTGACTATGTTGATCGCCACCTGGATTTGACCTTCGCTTGTTTCCTCGACCACGTCTGCACACTGCCTGGAACTGACCTCTGCCTGTTCATTGACCACATCTGCACACTGCCTGGAACTGACCTCTGCCTGTTCATTGACCACATCTGCACAGTGCCTGGAACTGACCTCTGCCTGTTCATTGACCACATCTGCACACTGCCTGGAACTGACCTCTGCCTGTTCATTGACCACATCTGCACACTGCCTGGAACTGACCTCTGCCTGTTCATTGACCACATCTGCACACTGCCTGGAACTGACCTCTGCCTGTTCATTGACCACATCTGCACACTGCCTGGAACTGACCTCTGCCTGTTCATTGACCACATCTGCACACTGCCTGGAACTGACCTCTGCCTGACCACTGACCACGTCTGACTGCTGCCTGGAACTTGACCCCTGCTTTGGCTGACTATCCATGGACTGACCACTGGTATTGACCCCTGCTTTGGCGACTACTCTACCTTGACTCTGACCTTGATCCTTGCCATACATTCAGAGACTTTATTCTGGCCTTCTCTGGCATCCTGGACTTCCAGCCTGAACATCGATCATGCACCCTTGATCGTGGTGGGCCACACCTCTGAACTTTCTCTCAAGGAGATCCTGTGAGGCCCACCTAAGACCAGGTGGCCCGGGTAACCAAGGGCTCAACCTGAGGGAACCCAGGGTTGCTATTGGTGAAGCTCCAGTTAGCCTCTGTCTCCTCTTGTGTTCCGCCTCCTGGTGGCAGGCGCTCTCTGGGTCCGACCAGGGAGCCTACCAATCCTGCACTAGGCCAAGGGTCCACCTCCTAGCGCAACAGCACTATATTACAGGCTTAATATTGCATAATAATGTTTTTTTTATCAGCTATAAGTAAAGCCAGATAAACAATGCAACATAAAATTTATTACACTTTTTCTGTGCCAGAAAACTCATGTTATACTATGTAATGGTAATTGTTTTTGAAAACAGTTTCAATATCCTTTTTTTAAAGCATAAGGAAAGAAACAAGAAATTGCCAGCAATTTTGATCAGAATTATTTTTGCAGTGTGTGAATTGGTGAGCTCACATGTCCTGGGCAATGAGGTAATTTGGCACTGCTCCAGAAGCTTTAGCCCCACAAGGTTCACCTTGACTCTCAAAGTCTGCAAATAAAACAACTCTCACTATATCAAAATTTTATTACATCACCTCCTTTACCCAACATATGTGAGAAATCTTCTGCTCGGACCCTATCACACAGTATGCCTATCGCAAAATCTGTGCACTGTTTTGAAAATGTTTTATTACCTAAAATAAAATCCAAAATTATAAAAATCTGATCATTACTCTACTTACTTTCATATTAACTCACAATACTTACAAAAATATTAATAAGCTTTCCCTATCTACTGGTACACGAATTCTTTTAGGCAAGTCACTCTTGTCTGCAATCTTCATCACCAACTTCTTCCAACTCCTCGCTTTCCACCTTGCTGCATCATATACTTGAAATAGACTTCCTAAGTCAGTGCATCATGCTTTCTCTCTAGCAATATTCAATTTCAGTCTAAAAACTCAACTCAGCAGCAGTAGTTTTGGAGAACTGGAGATAGGCAGATTTGTTTTCTCTTCACAAAAGTTAAAATAAAGAGGAGGCTGGGAGCAACAGGCAGGTTAGTCTGACCTCCGCAGTGAGTAAATTAATGGAATTACTGCTAAAGCCGAGGATAGTGCAGTTTCTGGAGTGCAATGGATTATAAGATCCGAGGCAGCATGATTTTACCAGAGATAGGTCTTCTCAGACAAATCTGTTCAATTTCTTTGATTTTTTTGCTCAGCGAGTTAGGTCAAAGGAGAGTGATAGATGTAGTATACTTGGATTTCAGTGAGACATTTGACACATTTCTGCATAGGCAATTCATAAATAAACTGAGTGCGTTTGGAATGGGCCCTAAAGTGACTGACCAGGTTAATAACAAGTTGATTGGAAGGCAACAAAGATTGGTGGTAAATGGAGTCCACTTCAAGGAGAGGATTGTTAATTGTGGTGCACTAAAGGGATTGATTCTTTTTAACTGTTGTCAAGCCAGAAGTCCAATCCAAGGTCAAAGCCAGAGGTCCAATCCGATGAGACGAGGAATGAAGAGGACGAAGGAGAATGAGGGACCACAGGAGCAAGACAAGATGGTGAAGACCGATGAAGGAAAGACTGGCCACGAAGACAAGAACTCAGAAGACAAACCACTGCCAAGGAACCAGGAATAGGACACAGGAACTCAGGAACGACACACAGAGGAATCAGGAACCAGGAACGCAGAGGCAAAGCACTTTTTCAATGGATTCAACCTATTGCTGAGGCATTGGAGCTGTGATGTCATTAGGAGGTGCCTCTGCTAGATTCCTGCAACTGGCCCTTTAAATAGGAGGCTATCGGCGCATGTGCACCCTAAGTGGAGCAGGACCAGGGACTGCAGCGATTTGCCGCATGTACTGTGTGACGTACTGCTGAGATGTGGCACGGCCTGCCACCGCGTTTAGGAAAGAAGGCCAGTGTGGGGCATCTCCAGGCCTCCTGGGGCAGAGGTAAGCGCGGTGGTCTGTGGGGTGGAAACGCAGACCGCTGAGCGCAACCCAGAGCTAGCTGAAAAGAGAAAGAGAGTTAGTTGGGGCCTCTTAGCAACTTTTTTGAAGTCCAGATAATGATTATTTGTATATTTATTTATTTACTTATTTATTTATTTGTTGGTTTTTATATACCGACATTCATCGGAACATCATGCCGGTTTACATTGTAACAAATTAACAAGAGAGTGAAATACAATAAACAGGGAAGGGGAAGGGGGAGCAGCAATGAAGGAGGAGAGAGGACAGCAGTAGGAAGGATAGAGAAAGAGAGATTTTATAGGAACATTCAAAATATAAATTAACAATAGACAATATATGTACAGGTGGGCTGGTAGGTACCAGGCCATTGATGTCAGTGAAAGGGATAGAAGGGGGGGGGGGGGGACAGGGAAGGATAAGCTAAGGGTGGAGGAGGGGAACTAATAACACATATGCCTCTGGTGATAAATACATTTTTTTTGCTGGGAATTTTTCTAAGTCATGCATGTGGATTAATTAGTAACTAAATGCATTTTAAAACTTCTTTGAGAAAAAGTTATATACAGATTAAAATTCAAATAGAATGGATTTCATACCAGTTTTGGAGAAACTTAAATGAGAGTATTACCAATGATACCACCATATTAGAAAAGGAGTAGTGTGTACACTAGAGAATGATAGAACTATAATTTTCACTGTAACTGTTCATTTCTGGTTTATAAAGGCTGAACAGCATAAAGTGTTGATTTGGTGGAAGAGTTTGCAAGAGCTATCAGGCACAAGAAGCTGGCGATTTTCCAATTCAGCACCTTAAGTTCAAACATTTCTGTGATGTCATACTTTGATCTCTACTTGATTAATACCACCATTCTTGCAATCTAAAAGTGATTGTGTGGTTTTCAACAGAAGTGCTGACATATGGCAGGAAATGTCTGAAGTTCTTCTCTGCAGCAAGGCAAAGCTAAGTAAAGTTTAGTATGAAAACAATTATTCTGGTGTGAGTGTGAAGAAAAAATGGCTGGTAGCTCTGACTGTGTGCATATATATGAGCTGTTAAACAATGGGAAAGGCTATGTGAAATGAATTAATATGAAAGCTCCCTCACTTTATTAAATGATAAGTAAGGGAAGACAATCAGAAAAATGGTTGCTAAAATATTTAAGTTGAAGGAATTCTTTTTTGTTTTGTAACCCTTTCCCCCTCTGGGATCAACTTTATAGCATTTACCTGGACTGGAGTTATTTTATGTATGTTTAATTATACAGAGAAACTTTGGGATATATTAATGTGAGGCATCATACATTGACATAGTTCAATGTCTTTGATTGATCAGAGATTGGAGGAGGCATTCATAAAGTCATGGATTACCTCGAGAGAGCGGAGGCTCCTGACAGTTGAGTTCCCAAAAACACTGGTGTTATATGTCCTGCCAAAAATACATAAAACTCTACATAAGCCACCTGGAAGACCTATTGTCTCCTCTAGGGGTTCGTTGTTAGAGTCCCTTTCAATCTTCATAGACAAGTTCTTGGCACCCCCTGGTGAAATCTTTACCATCATTTGTGAGGGATTCCTCAGATATGATGATTTTTCAGCTAAATAGTTTGGCTAAAGAGATTTTTCCTTGTGGAAATGTGGCATTAGCCACTGTGGACGTGGTTGCTTTGTATTCAAATATACCACAAAATGATGCTAGTAGTATCAACAAGAACATTTTGAGGGAGACAATGTCTGATAATCGAATACCAGTGGATTTTATAACATCGTTAGCAGATATGGGTTACCCTATGAATGTCCTGAAAAAAGCCTATAAAAGAGCCCGGTGGGCCAATAGAGATTTACATTTGGTTCCATCTGTTAGATCTAGACAGAATGGTTTGTGTGTTGCCTTATTCTCCTTATGTCTATCGTATACAGAATAGTATAAAGAGACACTGGCACCTATTGGGTTTACATCAAATATTTAATATCACCCCACGATTTACCCTTAAAAGAGGTAGAAACATCAGAGACAGTGTAGTACATTCGAACTTTGGCGATGAGACTGTTCTGCTACAGAATATGGGAAAAGCTTTCTTAATAAAGAAAACCTCACAAATTACCAGGAAAGCCACATTGATAAGAGACGATTGTCATGTTCTGATTATGACAATTCCACACAGCAGAAAGTTCAATTTCAAGTAGGGAATGTAGCAAAACCTTATATCACAGAAATGATACTGCTGACAGACATTCTCTTCAGCAGGAATACAGATATCTTCTATGCCATTCTGCCTTGCTGCTATACCCTTTATCTTATACCTTAGGAGTCTTTCTTCCATTCACTATTGCTGCCATATCCAAACTTTGTACTTTGAGGGTCTTGATGTCACATAGTCTTGCTATCATACCCCAGACTCTACACCTTAGGATGTTCTTCCTACTGTGGTGCTTTGCACCCCTTATGGTGCCTTGGTATGTTGATGTCACTTTTTGTGCTGCTTTGTCTCTTTATCAGTGCATTGGGGTTTTTTTCTGCCAACATTTCAGATTCCTTCCTCCTTCTTGATGCTGAGGGATGCTAATTTCAATTGGTGCCACTTGGCCTTTTATGCTGCCTTTGAGAGTTCATGCCACTGTTTTTGAGGCCCTCCTTTGAAGCTTTGAGGTGTTTTTCCTACTCTTGCTGCTTCTTTTCTTCTCTGATGGTGCTTTGGAGAATTCCTGATGCTGCTGTTACCCATATGCCTCTTTACTATGCCTTAGGCTATTCATGCCTCAATTGGTGCTACTTTGCCAGTCTAGATGCCTTGGAGTTCTTTCTCTTCTAATAATGTCTTCCTACAGGTTTCATTAGAATTAATGAGAAAATCCAATCCTGGAGCCCCAAATAGGCTATAGTGTTTTCCCCATTGATATTAATAGCAAATAAAAGAACAAATAGAAGAAATACATTAAATTATCTTTTTTTGTTTGACACAAACCATATTGGAGGTGATCTATGAAACAAATTAATGCACCAAAAAATAAAAATTTGCCTCTGCACATCCCTACTTCTAACCAAGATATAAAAGTTACCCTATTAAACCTATATCTGGTGAATACCTGCTCCTCAGACGGGTCCAAAAAAGAAATTCTGTACCTGTAGACCCATTCTGCAGAATAGCTCCTCTTCATCCTGTGTTGTCTCTGCTACTTGCCCTGCCTACTCTACATGCATGACTCCAAAACCACAAAATGTGAATTATTCTCCCTCCACTAACCTATCATTAAAATCATCCATTGTACCTGAAGACTGGAGGGTGGCCAATGTAACCCCAATATTTAAAAAGGGCTCCAGGGGTGATCCAGGTAACTATAGACCAGTGAGCCTGTCTTCAGTGCTGGGAAAAATAGTAGAAACTATTCTAAAGATCAAAATAGTAGAGCATATAGAAAGACATTTAATGGAACACAGTCAACATGGATTTACCCAAGGGAAGTCTCGCCTAACAAATCTGCTACATTTTTTGAAGGGGTTAATAAACATGTGGATAAAGGTAAACTGGTAGATGTAGTGTATTTGGATTTTCAGAAGGTGTTTGACAAAGTCCCTGATGAGAGGCTTCTAAGAAAACTAAACAGTCATGGGATAGGAGGTTATGACCTTTCGTGGATAACAAACTGGTTAAAAGACAGGAAACAGAGAGTAGGATTAAATGGTCAATTTTCTCAGTGGAAAAGGGTAAACAGTGGAGTGCCTCAGGGATCTGTACTTGGACCGGTGCTTTTCAATATATATATAAATGATCTGGAAAGGAATACGATGAGTGAGGTTATCAAATCTGTGACGAAACAAAATTATTCAGAGTAGTTAAATCACAAGCGGATTGTGATACATTACAGGAGGACCATGCAAGACTGGAAGATTGGGCATCCAAATGGCAGATGAAATTTAATATGGACAAGCGTAAGGTGTTGCATATAGGGAAAAATAACCCTTGCTGTAGTTACACGATGTTAGATTCCATATTAGGAACTACCACCCAGGAAAAAGATCTAGGCATCATAGTGGATAACACTTTAAACGTGTCGGCTCAGTGTGCTGCAGCAGTCAAAAAAAGCAAACAGAATGTTAGGAATTATTAGGAAGGGAATGGTTAATAAAACAGAAAATGTCATACTGCCTCTGTAATGCTCCATGGTGAGACCACACCTTGAATACTGTGTACAGTTCTGGTCGCCGCATCTCAAAAAAGATATAATTGCAATGGAGAAGGTACAGAGCAGGGCAACCAAAACGATAAAGGGGATGGAACAGCTCCCCTATGAGGAAAGGCTGAAGAGGTTAGGGCTGTTCAGCTTGGAGAAGAGATGGCTGAGGAGGGATATGTTAGAGGTCTTTAAGATCATTAAAGAGGACTTGAACGAGTAGATGTGAATCGGTTATTTACACTTTTGGACAATAGAAGGACTAGGGGGCATTCCATGAATTTAGCAAGTAGCACATTTAAGACTAATTGGAGAAAATTATTTTTCACTTAACGCACAAGTAAGCTCTGGAATTTGTTGCCAGAGGATGTGGTTAGTGTAGTTAGTATAGCTGGGTTCAAAAAAGGTTTGGATAAGTTCTTGGAGGATAAGTCCATTAACTGCTATTAATCAGGTTTACTTAGAGAATAGCCACTGCTATTAATTACATCAGTAGCATGGGATCTTCTTAGTGTTTGGGTAATTGCCAGGTTCTTGTGGTCTGGTTTGGCCTCTGTTGGAAACAGGATGCTGGGCTTGATGGACCCTTGGTCTGACCCAGCATGGCAATTTCTTATGTTCTTATGTTCTTATTGTCTTAATAATCAATTCACTCAATGTTATGGCCAGGTCGTTTTCAAAGCCTATTTGTTATTCATTTATTAATATTTGATAATTAGCCTTTTTTGCAAAGTTGGTTTTAAGGCATATTACAATACATTTAATTAAAAAGAGGCATTAGTGCACTTTACAAATGAATCAGAATTTGCAATTAGTGTAACATTGGTATCCAGCATAGGAAAACCCATTTGTGAATACTTTAAAGACCCATTTGTGTTCCTGTCATCTATAACTTAGTCCCTCATTGGGAGTTCAGAAACTTGGACCAAAAATGTGGATCTTAGGGGAAGAAATGAATATAAGATGCATTGTTTCCAATTCTCACCACTTACATAAATGGCCTTAGAGCTGGATTTAAAATAGTCATGGTGGGGGTTGGGAAGGAGGAGTTCAGAGAGCACTCATTGGGGAGAGGGGCCCCATCAATTTCCCCTGCCTGGATCCTCCCTCATCTGAAGAGGTTCCTGAGCTGGTGCCCACAGCAGCAGCAATATGTCAGCACATGTCTTGTTACTAAGGAAAACCATGATAGAAATAGGGCTTCCACAGGGCCTGTAAGCCCAGGCTGGCTCACAGGCCTCACACTATTTTTCTGTTGCTGCTGCCTTGGGTCGCAGCCAAGAGCACAGCAAGCAGTTGGTGGTATGGTGCCTTCAAAATTTAGTGCTGTAGACAGTTGCCTTGGTTTCCTATGCCAAAATACAGGCCTGCTTGGCCTTAAGATTGTCAGATAAATGTCACTGTATGAGAGTCTAGAAATTGTTGAGCATTTTCCACCTGGCCCCATGTCATAAAGAACAGGCTATTCCAGTCCTGGTATTACCCCATTGCATGCAGGTATTTGTAATTCTGATTGTCTTATTGATTTACTTAAGAAAATCAAAGCTATAGGTCCCTAAATGCAACAAAGTAAAACCAGGACTGGATTAGCCTGTTCTTTATGACATAAAACCAGGTAGAAATCCTAGACTAAAAGAGACTGATGTTTAGCAGTACGTAGTAGGATAAATAGGGACTTATTTGGCTAAGTGGCAGCCACTGAATATATAGCTATGTTCAGCGGCTACTACTTAGCGGGCTAAATATATATCTATATTCTTTTTCACTCAACGCACAATTAAACTCTGGAGTTTGTTGCCAGAGGATGTGGTTAGTGCAGTTAGTGAAGCTGGGTTCAAAAAAGGTTTGGATAAGTTCTTGGAGGAGAAATTCATTAACTGCTATTAATCAAGTTTACTTAGGGAATAGCCACTGCTATTAATTGCATCAGTAGCATGGGATCTTCTTAGTGTTTATTTATTTATTTATTTAGCACTTTTATATACCGATTTTCCAGTAACAGAATTACTAATCAAGTCGGTTTACATTCTAAACAATAACCATGCCAAGAGGATGTCTTACAATAAACAGGTAGATTGAACTTGGATAAAAATAATTGGGGTTAACAACATAAGGTAAAAGATATGGGGCCTAATGTAGGCTGGAGTTAAGAACGGGTGTTGGGCATAAGGCTAGGTTTTTAATATTGCTCTCTGGGGGTTTTGGTTGCTATTGGTAATTGTTTAGTGTTTTGGTAATTGTTTAGTGTATTGGTAATTGTTTAGTGTTTTGGTAATTGCCAGGTTCTTGTGGCCTGGTTTGGCCTCTGTTGGAAACAGGATGCTGGGCTTGATGGACCCTTGGTCTGACCCAGCATGGCAATTTCTTATGTTCTCAGCTATGTAGAAAGCTGGATATCTTGGGGGCGAGCATTGCAATGGGCAGATCAAGGCGGGGCAACTTATCAGATAAGTGCCTATATTCAGCTTTAACTGGTTAAATTAACTAAATAAGTTAGACCTGCTCAATAACAGTTATCCGGATATAACTTATTTGGCTAACTATAACTTATCTAGTTTTATTCCGTGGCATAGTCATGCTGCTGAATATCCCTTCTAAGTAAACCGGATAAGTTATATCCAGATCACTTAGATAACTGGATATCTTTGATAATTGGGTCCACTATGTCTTACACATAGGAGCCTCTTCTTGGTCAGCTAAAGCCACTCAGCACATGCTTGCTGAAAATCCATTTTAGATGAATGTAGCCTATTTAACCACCTAGCTTCCTTTTTAAGTTGCCTAAAGCTCACCTAAAACTTTGAAAATTAACTCAATTATAATAAATTTTGTGTTTTAGGTAATTTGGATTATCTGTCTCTCTCACATTTAATTTAGTTTAACTATTTTAAATAAAACAGAAAACATCAAAATAAAGTAAAAAAGAGAGACAGAATCAAGTGCCTTGGTTTGAGTTGTATTTTTATAATTACAATCAATGCCCCCAGGCTCTTACGATTTTATGGCCCTATGAGAAATCTAATAAAAGCTGATATTTAGCACCATTTAACCAAATAAGGGACAGCAGCTGAATATCCTGCTCCATTTAGCAGTTGGCACCTAGACAGATAAGTACTTACCTGGATAAGTATTTATCCAGCTAAGTGATGGGTGGGAAATGTGTCGGAGCGAGTTACTTATCCAGTTAACTTTAGCCAGAAAAGTAGAAATATTTATCAGGTCTAAAGTTAGCCGGATAAGACTTATCCATCTAACTAGTGTTTTTTACAGGGATATTCAGCAGCATAGCTGCCTAAGTCTTATCTGACTAACTTACTTAGATGTTTATCTTTGAATATCTACCCCTTAATTAGCCTGTTACCACATAATTTACAATCTGCTACACAATCAACAAATCTGAAGCTGCCCTACCTCTTAATTCAATCATCTGAAGAAAGCTACATTATACTTACCTTCAGTCTCCAACCCCTACCCTCTAGCAGGCCAGTGCAATAAAGTAAGCTCAGCTGAGCGCACAGATTTACAGGCGGTTGGACATGTGTTTTAGACACACTAGACTAGCACCTGATGCAATAAGGAGATTAGCGTGTCCAACACGCACGACCAACACACACTTTTTTTTTTTTTTGTCAAAATACTTTTTATTAATGGGGGGGCGGAAACCGCTCCCAATCAGGTATAGTACCATACAACACAAAGAAAATTACAACAACAAGAGTAACAACTCAGAACCAGAAGCACAGTATACCAGCCTCCCCAATTTTCATTTCCACCCCTAACCTCCCCCCTGTACCCCACCCCAACCCTTCAACACCACAGTCATCCCACATTCACACTCTAACACTCCCCCTCCCTTTTCCCCCCTCCAAATTTAACTCCAGCCCTGGAGCTGGCGTAAAATCAATCTGCGATTCAAGGGCTCAGAAGAAATTTAAAAAATAGTGTCCTGTGTGGTTCCTCCCTTTATTCATAAACACCTATTGTTTGTGGTGTTTACGAATAAAAGTATAATGTAATGGCTTGCTGAGAAAAAAATTCTGGACACTTTGGGATATATTTTATAAATCTACGCGCGCGCGTACTTTTGTTCGCACACCAGGCGCAAACAAAAGTACGCTGGATTTTATAAGATATGCGCGTAGCCGCGCGTATCTTATAAAATTCAGGGTCGGCGCACGCAAGGGGGTGCACATTTGTGCAACTTGCGCGTAAAATCAATCTGCGATTCAAGGGCTCAGAAGAAATTTAAAAAAGTGTCCTGTGTGTGGTTCCTACCTTTATTCATAAACACCTTCCACCCCCCCACACCTTCCCCTCCCTTCCCCTACCTATCCCACCACCCTGGCCCTATCTAGACCCCCCCTTACCTTTATTCGAAAAGTTACTACTGCCTCCGGGCAGTTATACTGCCTCCGGGCAGTAGTAACTTACGCGCACCAGCTGTCTGCTGGTGCGATAGGCCACGACACAGGCCGCTGTGTCGGGGCACTCGGCCACGCCCCCGGACCGCCCACATGTCCCCAAACACGCCCCCGAGCCGACACCATGCCCCCTGGCCACGCCCCCGACCGCCCCTTTTTGCAAGCCCCGGGACTTACGTGCATCCCGGGGCTTGCGCGCGCCGCCGAGCCTATGCAAAATAGGCTCGGCGCACGCAGGAGCGTTTTAAAAGGGTTATGCGCGTACCTTATGCGCATAACCCTTTTAAAATCCGGCCCATAATATGCATGCACAATAGACATGCTCTAGGCTAATTTCACCCCTTGCTATTGTGCATGAATATTGGGTGTCCAGAAATTGACTTGAGGCAGGAATAACATGAATGTTCATGTTGAGCGCCTGTTGCAATTTTGGGTGCACAGCCATGTCTCCTGGGCAACCAATGCATTTGAGTGCTAGGGATGCATAATTCTTCCCTAGCACGTCCTTTTGAACGTAGCAGCTCATTAAAATACAGCATTGGGTGCCCAGGAGACATGGCTGTAAGCATGTTAAGAAAACAGGTGCTCAATACTAGCGCCCATTTTAACGCATGTCTTAATGCATTGGCCCCATAGGCAGCCTAGAGAACAGAAGAAGAGGGGGATAAGACTAATGCTGGACCAGACAGGGAGAGAGGAAGCACTCAGCTCCCTAATCTATTCCCCTCCCCCGTCCTGAAGGGAACAGGAGTGGAAAGATGAAGTTGGAGTGAACAGAGCAAGCAATCAGAATGTTTGATCCCAAAAAAATCTCTTAAATCAAATGAAAGATGATTTTGATGCAAATTCTGGATGATGTCCCTTTAGAAAAATTTCATCTTTATACAAAGGTCCTTGCACCTTCAAATGCAGTCAACCAACACCATTTTCAGGATATATTTTGGAAGTCTACAGCTGATGATGTCCCACACTTGGCAGAGATGGCATTAATTTCAATTCATAGAAGCCTTGATGATTGACATTGCTGCTCACAAGTTTCAAAATTGAGCCAATTCAATACCTTTTTGTGTCTGTTACCAATATCCAATATTTACACACATAGGGACAGATTTTCAAAGGGATATGCACGTACCCCCTGAAAACCTGCCCCAAGCTCCCCCTGCGCGTGCCGCGCCTATGTTGAATAGGCTCGGCGGCGCGCGCAAGCCCCAGGACACGCGTAAGTCCTGGGGCTTTCCTGGGGGGGGCATGTCGGGGGGTGTGTCGCGGCGGCGCGTCATCCGGGGGCGAGCCGTGGGCGTGGTTCCAGCACAGGGGCATTTTAGGGGCATGGCCAAGGCCTCTGAAACTGCTCCCGGGCCGGGGAATCGTGCGCCGGGCAGCTGGCCGGCGCCCGCGAGTTACACCTGCCTTGGGCAGGCGTAAGTTTTGCAATAAAGGTAGGGGGGGTTTAGATAGGGCTGGGGGGTGGGTTAGGTAGGGGAAGGAAAGGGAAGGTGCAGGGGGGGTGGAGGTAACGGAGACAGGCTGCGCGGCTCGGCACGCACAGGCTGCCGATTTTGCATAGCCTTGCGCACACCGACACCGGATTTTAAAGGATACTCATGGCTATGTGTGTATCTATTAAAATCCGGCATACTCTTGTTTGCGCCTAGTGCGCGAACAAAAGTACGCGCGGGCCTACTTTTTTAAAATCTACTAGGGATGTGAATCGTGTCCTCGATCGTCTTAACGATCGATTTCGGCTGGGAGGGGGAGGGAATCGTATTGTTGCCGTTTGGGGGGGTAAAATATCGTGAAAAATCGTGAAAAATCGTGAAAAATCTAAAAATCTAAAAATCGCAAAACCGGCACATTAAAACCCCCTAAAACCCACCCCCGACCCTTTAAATTAAATCCCCCACCCTCCCGAACCCCCCCCAAATGAGTTAAATAACCTGCGGGTCCAGCGGCGGTCCGGAACGGCAGCGGTCCGGAACGGGCTCCTGCTCCTGAATCTTGTTGTCTTCAGCCGGCGCCATTTTCCAAAATGGCGCCGAAAAATGGCGGCGGCCATAGACGAACACGATTGGACGGCAGGAGGTCCTTCCGGACCCCCGCTGGACTTTTGGCAAGTCTCGTGGGGGTCAGGAGGCCCCCCACAAGCTGGCCAAAAGTTCCTGGAGGTCCAGCGGGGGTCAGGGAGCGATTTCCCGCCGCGAATCGTTTTCGTTCGGAAAATGGCGCCGGCAGGAGATCGACTGCAGGAGGTCGTTCAGCGAGGGTTCCGGCGCCTCGCTGAACAACCTCCTGCAGTCGATCTCCTGCCGGCGCCATTTTCCGTACGAAAACGATTCGCGGCGGGAAATCGCTCCCTGACCCCCGCTGGACCTCCAGGAACTTTTGGCCAGCTTGTGGGGGGCCTCCTGACCCCCACGAGACTTGCCAAAAGTCCAGCGGGGGTCCGGAAGGACCTCCTGCCGTCCAATCGTGTTCATCTATGGCCGCCGCCATTTTTCGGCGCCATTTTGGAAAATGGCGCCGGCTGAAGACAACAAGATTCAGGAGCAGGAGCCCGTTCCGGACCGCTGCCGTTCCGGACCGCCGCTGGACCCGCAGGTTATTTAAGTCATTTGGGGGGGGTTCGGGAGGGTGGGGGATTTAATTTAAAGGGTCGGGGGTGGGTTTTAGGGGGTTTTAGTGTAAAGGGTCACGATTCTAACGATTTATAACGATAAATCGTTAGAATCTCTATTGTATTGTGTTCCATAACGGTTTAAGACGATATTAAAATTATCGGACGATAATTTTAATCGTCCTAAAACGATTCACATCCCTAAAATCTACCCCATATTTTTCTTTGAGATCATCAGCATGACAACTTGATGATGAGGGCATCTTCAGCTTGTATAAACTCATATTCTCAGAAAGACAACAAAGACTTATGAAAAGATAGCTGCATTATATTTAATTCAAAACAAAAAAAGGGACATTTTGCAGTTCATATTGTAAATATATCTTGATTTGATAGTTGATATTTGTACTTGGTAAATTTTATATCAGTTTCACATTGCTTTTAAACAATATCTAAAGGTTTTAAATTTTAAGAAACTCACTTTTTTGCCTTGTGAGAAATCTGAAACTTTATGCATTATTATGCAAATTTGACATATAATTGCTGTAGAATTTTGAAAATTCGGCCACAGACATCTTTAATTCCTGCTGCAGAATGTTGAAAACACTGCTGCAGGAAACCAAGGGCACTGATTATAGCTATGATTAAGGTTTCAAAATCTAACATTAGGGATGAAAACTCAGTTCCTTGATTTTGTGGCTTTTCTAAAACTGGGTCAGTTTTAGAATATGTTTCCAAAGACTGATTTGCACTCTTTTAGCTATGTACTATATACATAAACCATGTCTGTTACAAGCATTTTTTTTTTTTTAGTCTGACCATTAAACAGGAGTTGGAAGTTTTCCATCCCTAAAGAGAATCTATTGGCATAAATAATATTGTCATTTGGGTAGACTAGACATACTTTTAAGATGTGACCTTGTAAAAATATTGTCTGAGGTCTGACTGCAGCTAAATTATGTGACAATGAGCCCTACAGTACATGAAGTCTCTTTTGCAGTAAAGGAATGATTTGAATAAGAAATTCAGAAGAAGGCTCCAAGGACAGCAATAAACCATCTACCCTGGGCATGGCACATGAGTGTTTTATACTAATGTCAGAAAATGTCTGTATAAGTTTTTTTCTAGTTAATGCTTTTATCATCCTGCAGTATAAAGCACTGGAAACATCCAAAGCCTGCTGTTCTCATTAACGAAGAAACTTCCTCTAGTCTGGCTCATCCAAGATCAAGAATGTTCAGTATCTTGTCCCATTGATTCCAAAACATCCTAATACCTTCAAATCTTTCGTTCAAAGGATAAAGAAATAATCAGTGCATAATGTCCAAATTAAATATGGAAAAAGTCCACTGTAAACTGAGTAGATATATAAATAGTCACTGAACATATATGCACTTTTTTATATCCTTCCTAAGTGGAAATCTGGAGCCAGATTTAATAGAATGGTTAAAATCAAGACAAGAAAAGTGTGGAAAGCTTGCTCATTACTGCACTTGCTCAATTTGAAATAGTGCATCATATCTAAGCTTTTAATTTCATGCAGCTTTAGCAAGGAAAAAAAATGAACAGGAAGTTTCTTATGCAAAGCATGTTGTAGGACTTCTGCCAAATTTCTTTTAAAAATGTACATAATCCTGGTCTGATGAAAGTCATTTAACTGGTCCAGTTCATAATAATGAGGGGCAGATATAGTTAGGGTATTAAGTAGTGTTCGGTTTACTCCTCTGATTTTGTTTCTTTTTCCTTTATTGCTGTCTTTGGTCTTTCTATTGTGGTCTAATTTAAAGGGGTTAGAGTATTTCCTTATCAAAGTTTTTTCTTTTAATTATGTTATATTTTCTCCTCTACAACTCTTGTTTCTTTCAGAAATTATTCTGTTTTTTTTACTTATATTAAAAGAATACAAATAAAACAAGGTTCACGAAGCAATTTGAGGAACTTGGAAAACGTTTTGAAGGTTTGTTGAATCGATTGGATAAACCTCTTTTTAAAAAAAAAAGTCTATTGAAGGTTAAATCAGAAAATCTGTTGTATATCTACAGGAAATCTATTATGGGATTGCAAATTGTTGGACCCATATTAGATTTTAGTGGATCTACTTCAGATTCACAGGGGAAAATTATACAGATAGTCTGTTATTTTTATTTATTTATTTATTTATTTATTTAACAGTTTTTTATACCGACCTTCATAGTAAATTACCATATCGGATCGGTTTACAGTTTAACAAAGGGAAAAAAGAAAACTAGAGTAACAAATTCACGTAAACGAAAGATAACAATAAGTAGGAATAAGTCAAAGTTACAATCAACAGGGGGCGAGAACTTGGAAGCTTGCAACAAGCTGGAAAGAAGAAAGGCCAGTAAAAGTAATTTTACCACAGGGTTCCGGGAGCGATTTCTCGCCGCAAATCGTTTCCGTACGGAAAATGGCGCCGGCAGGAGATCGAGTGCAGGAGGTCGTTCAGCGGCGGTCCGGAACCCCCGCTGAACGACCTCCTGCAGTCGATCTCCTGCCGGCGCCATTTTCCGTACGAAAACAATTCGCGGCGAGAAATCGCTCCCGGAACCCCGCTGGACTCCCAGGAAACTTTTGGCCAGCTTGGGGGGGCCTCCTGACCCCCACAAGACTTGCCAAAAGTCCAGCGGGGGTCCGGAACGACCTCCTCCGTCGAATCGTTTTTGTCTATGGCCGCCGCCATTTTGCGGCGGCCATTTTGAAAAATGGCGCCGGCTGAAGACAACACGATTCTATTGAGGGGGCCGTTCCGGACCGCCGCCGTTCTGGACCACCGCCGGATCCCCAGGTAATTTAAAGCATTGGGGGGGGGTTCGGGAGGGTGGGGGATTTAATTTAAAGGGTCGGGGGTGGGTTTTAGGGGGTTTTAGTGTGCCGGTTTTCCTGCCCTCCCCCTTCCCCCGATTTACGATTTTTTAACGATAAATCGGGGGAATTGGTATTGTATCGTGGCCCTAACGATTTTTTGACGATTTAAAATATATCAGACGATATTTTAAATCGTCAAAAAACGATTCACATCCCTAGTATACAATTTAACAGACTCTTTCTCCCCAGGGAATAAGTTGTTAAGTGGCCAGTCAGTGACATTTTTACTCGGATGGTAAAGGGTCTATCACACGTTATTTCTTGGGGCAGCTAAGCTGCAGTATTTATCCTGGTGGCCAAGTGAATTACTGCAGGGTTCACTAAACTGCAGTATTGAATACTAGAGATGTGAATCGTGTGCCCGATCGTCTTAACGATCGGGTTCGGCTAGGGGGGGGGGGGGGGGAATCTGATCGTGGGTGATGTGGGTGATGTGAATCGGAATTGGTTCCGATTCACATTGTTATCTTTTTTGGTAGTGAGGCCCGACCCTTTAAAATTAACCCCTTACCTTCCCCCACCCTCCCGAACCCCCCAAAACATTTTACGATTACCTGGTGGTCCAGTGGGGGCGCGGGGACCAATCTCCCGCTCTCGGGCCATCGGCGTTATTTTGGCTGCCACTCAAAAATGGCTCCGATGGCCCGACGGTGGTGGCCATCTTTAAATACGGTGGCGGCCATCTTTACGAAGGTGGCGGCCATCTTTAAAGATGGAGCCAGCCAGCCAGTGCTCCTACCATGTGACAGGAGCTGGCCAATGGCACGGATACCCTGCCATATGGTAAGGGCAAAGGGCCATCGGTGCCATCTTTATGAGTGGCAGCCGACAGCCTGAGAACGGGAGATCGCTCCCGGGACCACCACTAGACCACCAGGTATGTTTTGGGGGGATCGGGAGGGTGGGGGAAGCTAAGGGATCATTTTTAAAGGGTCAGGTGGTTTTTTTTTTTATCGGGCCATCGGCGCCATTTTTGAGTGGCAGCCAAAATGGCGCCGATGGACTGAGAGCGGGAGATCGGTCCCTGCGCCCCCACTGGACCACCAGGTACTCGTAAAAAGTTTTGGGGGGGTTTGGGAGAGTGGGGAAAGGTAAGGGATTCGTTTTATAGGGTCAGGGTGGGTTTAGGGGTTTTTTTGGTGTGCCGGTTTTCCCCGCCCTCCCCCCTCCCCCGATTTACGATTTTTCACGATAAATCGGGGGAATTTCTATTGTATCGCGACTCTTAACAATTTTTGACGATTTAAAAGATATCTGACGATTGTTTTAAATCGTCAAAAAACGATTCACATCCCTATTGAATACTATAGTTTTGTAAATTCCTAAGGCAGACATATCAGTACATCCCGTACCTATTATTACTTGTTGCAGGTGTAGAGAACCTTTGGTTTCCTTACCAGAAGGATTAAACCAAAATTCTGGGGAGGTACAGAGAAAGCAGAGGCTTGAGTTTTTCCCCTCATGTGGCAGAAGCAGATAGTGTGCTCAGAGCCTTTATAACCCCCTGCCACCATCTTAGAGTGTCGTTTTAGATGGATTTCCTGAGTTAACTTTTTAAGGGAAGCATATCCCATGCTGTACCACTTTCATTATTTTCCTGGGTTAGGACCCTGGGGTCTCTCTGTATAGAAACTGGAACAAGTAAGTAGACAGAAATCATTCCTGTAGTTTTTGTCCATGTTTTGGTAACTTTTAGTTGTCAGAGGAGTACTTTTTTCCCTATCCTTTCTGTCTCTTATTTTGGTTACCCAAAGAATTGTCTGAAGTGAGTGGAAACAGGATGCTGGGCTTGATGGATTCTTGGTCTGACCCAGTTTTATATTGCTCTGGAATCTTAGGGTTTCAGGGAGTGTATATCATAGATTTGGACCTGCCAGTGATATCACTCTCTCCCTTACCATATTGAGTTTGGCTGTTGCGACTTTGGGGATGGCTAATAAGGCCTTATTAGCTGATTTCATGTGCCGTCGTGGTGTTTGTAGCTGGATTATATTATTTAGCCATTCTATTTCCTTCCCATATATTGATTTGTGAAGCAAGGATAGTACTTTGAACTCTATCCGTTTGACGATAGGAAGTCAGTGAAGTGCTTTTACTACTGGTGTGATGTGATCTATTTTTTATGACCAGTTAGGATTCTAGCTGCCGCGTTCTGTCAGATTTGGAGGGGTCGTGTAGTTGATTTGTGTAAGCCTAACATCAGGGAGTTTTTATGGAGAAATGATCTGAACCAATCCAGTGTTATCCCAGACAGGCCAATTTCAGTTAATCTACGCAAAAGACATTTATGGTCGACCGTGTCAAAGGCCGCAGATAGATCTAGCATTATGAGGATATGTGGTTGGCCAATATCAAAGCCTCTTATGATTGTATCTGCGAGGAGTAAGATTTCTGTGCTAAAGTGTTTTCGGAAACCGTGTTGTGCTGGGTATAGTATGTTATTCTGTTCTAAATGTTCATTGAGTTGTTTGAGTACTACCTTTTTGGTTAGTTTGGCGAGAAAGGAAAAGTTTAAGATGGGCCAATAATTATTAAGCTCTGTGGAATCTGGGTTCTTTTTTTTTTTTAATGGGTTTGATTATAGCGATTTTTAGGCAGTCAGGCAATGCTCCTTCTTCCAAAGATTTGTTTATGATGTTTGTGATTACTGGGGATATTTCTTTTAGGGTGTGTATTGGGATTTTGTCGAGATCATGGATGGCAGGATTTAGGGATTTAACTAGTCCGTGTATTTCTCTGGTTGAGATATAATCGAATGTGGACTATGGGCTTACATCTTTCGTGAATAGAGTTATGTTTTGGAGAGGGCTTTTGTTTATGTTTTCGGTTATTTTATCGATTTTATTTTTGAAAAATTTGGCTAGGTCTTGACATAGATTTTTATTTGTGCAGGAGGTTGCAGGGTTCATATCAGCAATAAGCTTATTCACTATGTTGAATAGTGTCTTCGGATTGTGGGAGAAGTTTTGTATTTTTTTGCCATAGTATTCTCGTTTGGTTTTGTTTATCAAATTTTTGTAGTAAGCTAAATAGTTGCGGTAGTTTGTTAGGGTTAGTGGGCATTTCTTTTTGCGCCAGGCTTTTTCTTTTCCTCTTAAGATTATTTTGGTTTCTCTCTGTTGTTTGTTGTACCAGGGATTGGAGGGTTTTTTTGAGTTATCGATATGCTTAGTATTTTCGGGGTTAATTGTGTTTGCGATTTGCTCTGTAATTTGAAGCCAAGAATAGGTAGCGGTACTAGTATTGGTAAGTTTAATGTTTTTAATTGCTTCTCGAGTTCCTGCTGTGTCAATTCTAATGGAAAAGGTGGTCTAAAGGTGAAGATTGTAGTATTAGAGTTTTTTTGTTTGATTATTGTGTTTAGTGTCTTCTGACAATGTAGTAGGTAGTGATCAGACCATGGGATTGGAGAGCAGGATACAGAACAATTATTAAAAAATTTTCGTTAGTGAAGACAAGGTCAAGTGTATGGGATGATTTATGTGTTGGGTTATTTACATGAAGTGAGAAAATGAGAGCAAATAAAACACAGAAGAAACTTCATTCAAAAATTGGAAGAAGGATCCATCTGAAGAAAATAGGAAAAAGCATAGGTATTGTCAAGTTAAATGTAAAACATTGATAAGACAGGCTAAGAGAAAATTTGAAATGAAGTTGGCCATAGAGGCAAAAACTCATAATAAAAACTTTAAAAAATATATCTGAAGCAGGAAACCTGCAAGAGAATTGGTTGGACCATTAGATGATCGATGGGTTAAAGGGGCACTTAGGGAAGATAAGGCTATCTTAGAAAAACTAAATTAATTCTTTGCTTCTGTGTTTACTAATGAGGATGTTGGGGAGATACCGGTTCCAGAGATGGTTTTCAATGTGTTACGACTGTCATTGCCCAGCGTCTCCACTCCGCCCTCCTTACCTCTCTGGCGACTCCTCCTGCGGTGGACGGATGTTTGGCTGCCGTGGCGTCTGCCTGCCGTCCTCTCTGGCGTCCCCGGTCCACTTGGGTGCTGCCTCCCACAATGCTGTCCAGCTGCCTTAGGGTGCGCATGCCACGCAGCCCTGCTTCAAATACTTTCTTTGGTGCAAACCTCAGGAGCATCCCCCTGTGATGATGTCATGCATCCCAGATACAAAAAGCCTACACTACTGCTAGCTAATCGAGTTAGCAACAGGTATTCATACTGGTGAACTCCTTATGGATGGGATTTGCTCTCCGTACCTAGCTACTGTGCCTCTCCATTATTGGACACTATTTTGGGTACCCGCTCCTCGGGGGCCTCTCTCTTTTCTTTCAGGTCGCTGTCTGGAACCGGTACTCGCTTCTCAAGGGCCCATGTTCCCGGACTCGCTGCCTGGACTTCACTTCTGCCTGGAAGATACCGCTGCCTACACCATCTGTGAGTTACCATCTACTTCTCTCAGAGCCATTCCCTGGAACCAGGTACTCGCTCCTCGAGGGCCTGCCTTTACTCCAGCTCCTGTGTTCCTACCGAGAGAAACCGCTGTTTGAGTACTCAACCAATGAGGCTCTATTCCAGAACCCTGCTATACTTCATTGTACTCACTATCTCAGTTTCTCTTCACTACAGCACAGCCATTAAGGGATCGCTGTCCCAGAGCCCTGAGGGACTACTAGCCCAGCCGGGCTTCATCTCTGCTCACTACTGCCACCTCTGGTGGCTCCTCAATACTGTTAATAAAAGATCTATCTGTGTTGTGTGTCCTAAAGCTGAGCCTGAACTGTGGCCCCTCACGGGACTTCCCCCCGTGGGCATGGTCAGTAGCCACAGTGTCCAAGGGTCCACCCAAAACCTTACAAACTATAACAGATTGCTAACTCCATGGATCCGGCACAGCTCAATGCCCTGCAGGCCATTCCGGGCCTGGCCCTGCGCATTTCTGAACAGCAAGACGCATTGGAGAAACTCACTTCAGCGTTTCATCAGCTGCACACATAGAAGACCCAAGGCGCTAATTCCAGCAATGAAGGTCAGTTACATGAAGTAACTTTAAAGACTGCTGTACCGCTGGCTGCTCCAGTTCGTTTCTTGGGAGAGATTCAGAAGACCAGGGGCTTTTTAAACCAGTGCTGCATGCATTTTGCATTACAGCCTTCTCAGTTCCCCATAGCTTTTTCCAAGACTACTTATATTCTATCTTATCTTGATGGAAGGGCCTTGTCTTGGGTCTCTACACTGTGGGAATGCAAGGATACTATTTTGCAGGACATAGATGGATTTTTGGACTTATTTAAATCCGTTTTCGATGATTCTGCTCGAGTGACCATTGCTGATTCTGCTCTGGTGGACCTGAAGCAACCGACCACTGGCTGATTTTGCGATAGAGTTTAAGACTCTTGCTACAGAACTCTGCTGGGACCCCAAATGCCTGAAGACCCTCTTCTTCAGAGGCCTGGATACTTGCTTGAAAGATGAGTTGGCTGCTCGTGAAACACCTGACTCACTGGATGAACTAGTGGCTTTGGCTACTAGGATCGATCACCGGCTTCGTGATAAGGTGAAAGAGCTCCGGCCTAATAGAGGAATTGGTCAGAAGGAGGCTAGTGCTAAACCTGCACCTCGGATGGTTCCAGTAATTCCTGCTGCCAGGAGATGAACCGATGCAACTTGGTCGCATACATTTGACTTCCAAAGAGAGAAGACTTCAGAAGAGGCATGATCTATGCATGTACTGTGGACAGACTGGTAATGATGTCCTAACATGCCCAATTCGTCCGGGAAACGGACGGGCCTAAGTTCTGCAGGAGGACTGTTCTTAGGCCTTACTACGCCCTCTCCTCCACTCTCTCTCCCAGTCTCCTTGATCTGCAGACCGTCTAAGGTTCAAACTCTTGCCCTGGTGGATTTAGGGGCAGGAGGCAACTTTATTCTTCGACGCCTAGTGGAACATCTAAGGATTCCCCTCGTCACCATGAAGGTTCCACTACTCCTATCCTTCATCCATGGAGAGCCCTTACCGGGTGACGTTACTTGCCAAACTGTACCGGTAACTCTCCGCACCGGAGCTCTCCATATTGAGTCAATTCCCTTCTTTGTGTTAGAGAAGGCCATGCACCCTATCGTCCTGGGGTTACCCTGGTTGCAGTCGCACCAGCCCCAATTTGACTGGGCATCCTTGGAACTCTCCCGCTGGGGCCGAGGTTGTCATGGGATGTGCCTTAAGGAGATTTCTCCTGTCATCTGCATGCCGGGACTGCTGCCCCAATACGCATCCTTTAGTGATGTGTTTTCCAAAGAAGCTGCTGACATCCTTCCTCCGCATAGGTCCTATGACTGTGCCATAAGACTGAAACCCAATACTGAACCTCCTAAAGGACGTGTCTATCCACTCTCAGCGATTGAGAACAAGGCGATGTCCGAATACATTGAGGAGAATTTACAGAAGGGGTTTATTAGACCATCGAAGTCTCCAGCTGGCGCAGGCTTCTTCTTTGTGGGGAAGAAGGACGGTACCCTACGTACGATTACCGAGGTCTGAACGAGATCACGATTAAAGACTGCTACCCCCTGCCTTTAATCTCAGAGCTGTTTGACCGGCTTCAGGGGGCCAAAATATTCGCAAAACTTGACCTGAAAGGGGCCTACAACTTAGTTTGCATTCGTAGTGGCGACGAATGGAAAACAGCCTTCAACACTCGAGATGGCCATTTTGAGTACTTAGTTATGCCCTTTGGCCTGTGCAACGCACTCGCTATATTTCAGAACATGATGAACGACATCCTGCGGGACCTACTGTACAAGAGTGTCGTGGTATACCTGGATGATATCCTGATATTTTCCCAGGATTTGCCCATTCATCTAGAGGATGTCAAGCAAGTACTACGCCGACTCCATGAACACCGGCTCTATGCCAAACTCTCCAAGTGCGAATTTCATAAAAACTCAGTGCCTTTTCTTGGCTATATCGTGTCTAAAGATGGCTTCCAGATGGACCCTCAAAAGCTTGAGAGTATTAAATATTGGTCTCACTCTACCAGCCTGAAGGCCCTGAGACGATTCCTGGGGTTTACCAACTATTATAGAAGCTTTATAAAGAACTACTCTTCTTTAACAGTACCCTTGACCGCAATGAACTGCAAGGGTGCCAACACTTCAAAATGGTCTGCGGAAGCCATTTCCACGTTTGAGAAACTAAAGACTGCCTTTTCCACGGAACCATGCTTGTGGCATCCTGACCCCAACAAGCCTTTTATCGTAGGTTGATGCTTCAGATGTCGGCGTGGGGGCTGTATTGAGCCAGACTGGAGACTCTAAAGCCTTACGTCCCTGCTCTTTCTTCTCACGATGTTTCTCCCCTTCAGAGAAGAACTATGGGATCAGCGATAAAGAGCTCTTGGCAATAAAGCTTGCATTTGAGGAATGGCAGCCTTGGCTCGAAGGCGCTCACATCAAATAACCGTATTCACGGACCACAAAAATCTAGAGTATCTCCGCCATGCGCAACTTCTTTTTTTTTTTTTTTAATTTGCACTTTATTAGAATTTTCACAAAGTATACATGAAATATACTCTCAAGATAAAGAAATAAAGAGATACATAAAAAAGTAAAAGGATAACATCTCAAAAGAAATTCAATCTTAACCAATATATGTTCTCCTAGGCAACATGGGTGAGTGAGACCAGTAATCCAAAGGGGAGATAACAAAAGAAACAATTTTAAGTAACTAGCTTAACGATTTTTGATGGTTACCAATTGGTTAGATTACCAAACATTATTGTGGGGCTATGGTCACCGTTCTTGCATTTAAAAAAGATTTCAGCTGCTCAGTAACAGTAAATGTAAAACTTTCACCTTTACCCTTAATAAGACATCTACACGGATATCTTAGTAAGAAAGTGTAGCCAAGGGCTACTACCTGAGGTCTCAATTTTAAAAACTCCTGTCTTCTTAATTGGGTGGGTCTGGCAAAATCGGGAAAAATCTTAACCAATTGGCCAAAAAAGGTTTCAGAAGAATTTTGAAAGAATGCTTTCATCACATTGCTGACATCTCTTTCTATGACAAAAGATACTAATAACGTACCCCTGCCCAATATCTCTACAGCAGAACTTTCAATAAACTGAGTTAAATTCTCAAAAATTGCCAATTGGTCTCCTTCGGTTTTTCTTTCAATCTTAGTCAGGAAGTAGGCCTTATTTATGATGGGCAATTTAGATTCTTCAAATTTTAGAATTTCTAGGAAAAGTTTTTTCAATGTGCTTTGAACATCCTCTCCTAAAGCACTAGGAAAATTTAAGAATCGTAAGTTCAAATGTCTGTTGTAATTTTCCAATGCTTCGAGTCTTTTGGACTGGTATGCCAAATCTTTTATCATTTTAACATCGACCATTTGAGCTTGTAAAGTTTTTTTCTCCACCTCTTTCAGTCTACTTCCAAGATCTCTCATTTGATCCTCCGTCTTAAGTTTCAGGTTTTGCACATCAATATCCATTTTGCTATATCTAGCATCAGCTTCTTTCACAAATTGTCCAATACTAGCCATTAACTCCCACAGTAGGTCCAATGTTACCGTGGCTGGTTTAGGGGGGATAATGAACTCACCCCTTCCCTGTTCCTTCAGCAGCATAGGAACTCTCCCCGTTGCAATCTCCAAAAGCCTCCTTGACTCCTCATTTGGGTAAACTGGAGATATCAATATCTCCCGATCTTCCTGACCCGACATAGCTGCTGTTTCCAGCAGACTCGAGGAGAACCTAGAGCTAGCCGCCTCTGCTCCCTCTCGGCGTCCCCCCCCCGACGAGGGGGTGATGTCATCAGAAGGCGTCTGCTGCCGGAGAGCCGCCTGTTGCCCAGGCGCCGGTGGAGGTCGGTAATCCGGGGGACTCAAGCTGACCTCCCCAGGCAGCGCTGAAGCTCCCTCTTCCATCGCTGCAGCGGGGACTTCATCCCCCGTTTTTACCATCAATGCGGACGTGTACTCTGTAATCCTTTTCTGAAGTTCAGGCAGTGGCGGGTCGGTGGGGAAAACCCGCATTTTGCCCTTTCTTTTGGCTGGCATCTTGTTAAGATAACGATCTTTCAGGAGCGTCTTACTGAGCAACCGCTCTCGCCCCATGCGCAACTTCTTAACCATAGACAACCTAGATGGTCCTTATTTATCAATCGTTTTGACTTTGTGCTTAAATATTGCCCCGGAGACAGAAATACCAGAGCTGATGTCTTGTCACACTCCTTTCTCTCGGAGGATGTGCCTGAAGAACCTCAGCACATAATTGACCCGAAGAAAGTCATCTTGGCGACTAAACATTCTGTGCCCGCTGGTAAGACCATCGTGCCTAAACACCTCAGGAAGAAAGTGCTCTTTTGGGTGCACGATTCCAAGCTGGCAGAGGGTAGCGATCCTTGAGGGTTATGGAGTTTAGGCCAAGGTAGTTGATGCATGGTCGAAGGCTACCATCCTTCTTCCCGACGAAAAGAATCCTGCCCCCGCCAAAGATGTAGAATGGCATATGAAGCCCTTGTTGAGGTTTTCATGGATGTATTCCGACATGGCTTTAGTCTCGGTAGGGGATAATGGGTAGGCATGCCCACGAGAAGGCTCCGAATTAGGCTGCAGTTGATGGCACAATCGAAAGTGCGATGAGGATGCACAGTATCTGCGGCATCTTTGGAGAATACATAAGCAAAGGTGGCGTACTGAGGCGGTAAACCCGTTAACCGGGTAGTCATGGTAGCGCAGCAGAGGGGTGTGACTAGTTCTAGACACTTGGAGTGGCATGCGGGGCCCCAGCTGGAGAGCCCAGGGTAGCCCAAGGACTATAGGGTATATGGCTTGATCCAGAACATGGAAGGAGAGAAGCTCTACATGGAGTGCCCCGGTCCAGACTGTAAGCGGGTCGGTGGACAAAGTTACATGATTGGGCAAAGGATCCCCTTGGATGGAGGACAGCACCAGGGACACAGGTGAACAGTTGATAGGGATGCGGGGGTGTAGTGAATACCACCTGGAGTGGGTGGTATTCACCCCAGGGTTCTGAAGGAACTCAAAAATGAAATTTCAGATATATTAGTTAAAATTTGTAACCTATCATTAAAATCATCCATTGTACCTGAAGACTAGAGGGTGGCCAATGTAACCCCAATATTTAAAAAGGGCTCTGGGGCCAATCCAGCTCTTTGACTGGCTCCAGGGAGCCAAGATATTCTCTAAACTCAACCTCAGGGGCGCGTACAATCTGATTCACATTACAGAGGGTGATGAATGGAAGACAGTGTTTAACACCCGGGACGGGCATTACAAATACCTTGTGATGCCCTTCAGACTCTGCAATGCCCCTGCCATCTTCCAGAATATGATGAACGAGGTATTTTGGGACATGCTATATGATTGTGTCATAGTCTACTTAGACGACATATTGGTCTTTTCCAAGGACCTGTAAATGCACTGCAAGGATGTCGTCCAGGTCTTGCAGCGGCTGCGTGAGAACCGATTTCATGCTAAGCTCGAGAAATGCTCATTTGAAAAGAGCACAGTGCCCTTCCTGGGATATGTGGTGTCCAGTCAGGGGTTGTGCATGGATCCTGAGAAACTCAAAGCTATCCACGATTGGCCCCAGTCTACAGTTCTACGCCCGCTACAAAGGCTTTTAGGTTTTGCTAATTACTACAGATCCTTTATTCGGAACTATTCCACCTTGGAGATTCCACTTACCGCTCTTACCTATAAAGGGGCCAACCCCAAACAGTGGTTGCCTGAAGCGGTTACGACCTTTCTCAACCTAAAAGCCGCATTCCTCCATGAACCTTGCCTCCGCCATCCCGACCCAAGACGGCCTTTCGTTATCGAAGTTGTCACCTCCTCCGAAGAGGTAGGAGCCATCCTAAGTCAGTACTAAGAACATAAGAACATAAGAAAATGCCATACTGGGTCAGACCAAGGATCCATCAAGCCCAGCATCCCGTTTCCAACAGTGGCCAATCCAGGCCATAAGAACCCGGCAAGTACCCAAAAACTAAGTCTATTCCATGTAACCATTGCTAATGGCAGTGGCTATTCTCTAAGTGAACTTAATAGCAGGTAATGGACTTCTCCTCCAAGAACTTATCCAATCCTTTTTTAAACACAGCTATACTAACTGCACTAACCACATTCTCTGGCAACAAATTCCAGAGTTTAATTGTGCGTTGAATAAAAAAGAACTTTCTCCGATTAGTTTTAAATGTGCCCCATGCTAACTTCATGGAGTGCCCCCTAGTCTTTCTACTATCCGAAAGAGTAAATAACCAATTCACATCTTCGGCAAGCCTACTCCATCTCACCCCCTATTACATAAACCCCCATGTGAATTGTTAGATTGATATCCTGGTATGAACGCCTTTATGTCTGCTGATTCTGTACTGTGCACTTTCATGTATATAGTTCTAGTTATAATTATTATAATCAGCATCTACCCATTGATGCTTGTTATATCTAAGGGCTCCTCCCAAAGATTATTTATTTGTTACTGAGTTCACCATGTTTATCTGTTATTTGTAAGGGCAATGCCCAAAGTTTTGTGTTCACTGTGAACCGATACGATGTGCGAACGGATATCGGTATATAAGAAATGTTAAATAAAATAAAAAATAAATACCCGTTCTAGACCTCTCATGATTTTAAACACCTCTATCATATCCCCCCCTCAGTCGTCTCTTCTCCAAGCTGAAAAGTCCTAACCTCTTTAGTCTTTCCTCATAGGGGAGTTGTTCCATTCCCCTTATCATTTTGGTAGCCCTTCTCTGTACCTTCTCCATCGCAATTATATCTTTTTTGAGATGCGGCGACCAGAATTGTACACAGTATTCAAGGTGCGGTCTCACCATGGAGCGATACAGAGGCATTATGACATTTTCCGTTTATTCACCATTCCTTTTCTAATAATTCCCAACATTCTGTTTGCTTTTTTGACTGCCGCAGCACACTGCACCGACGATTTCAATGTGTTATCCACTATGACACCTAGATCTCTTTCTTGGGTTGTAGCACCTAATATGGAACCCAACATTGTGTAATTATAGCATGGGTTATTTTTCCCTATATGCATCACCTTGCACTTATCCACATTAAATTTCATCTGCCATTTGGATGCCCAATTTTCCAGTCTCACAAGGTCTTCCTGCAATTTATCACAATCTGCTTGTGATTTAACTACTCTGAACAATTTTGTGTCATCTGCAAATTTGATTATCTCACTCATCGTATTTCTTTCCAGATGATTTATAAATATATTGAACAGTAAGGGTCCCAATACAGATCCCTGAGGCACTCCACTGTCCACTGTCTTCCACTGAGAAAATTATCCATTTAATCCTACTCTCTGTTTCCTGTCTTTTAGCCAGTTTGCAATCCACGAAAGGACATCGCCACCTATCCCATGACTTTTTACTTTTCCTAGAAGCCTCTCATGAGGAACTTTGTCAAACGCCTTCTGAAAATCCAAGTATACTATATCTACCGGTTCACCTTTATCCACATGTTTATTAACTCCTTCAAAAAAGTGAAGCAGATTTGTGAGGCAAGACTTGCCCTGTGTAAAGCCATGCTGACTTTGTTCCATTAAACCATGTCTTTCTATATGTTCTGTGATTTTGATGTTTAGAACACTTTCCACTATTTTTCCTGGCAATGAAGTCAGGCTAACCGGTCTGTAATTTCCCGGATCGCCCCTGGAGCCCTTTTTAAATATTGGGGTTACATTTGCTATCCTCCAGTCTTCAGGTACAATGGATGATTTTAATGATAAGTTACAAATTTTTACTAATAGGTCTGAAATTTCATTTTTTAGTTCCTTCAGAACTCTGGGGTGTATACCATCCGGTCCAGGTGATTTACTACTCTTCAGTTTGTCAATCAGGCCTACCACATCTTCTAGGTTCACCGTGATTTGATTCAGTCCATCTGAATCATTACCCATGAAAACCTTCTCCATTATGGGTACCTCCCCAACATCCTCTTCAGTAAACACCGAAGCAAAGAAATCATTTAATCTTTCCGCGATGGCCTTATCTTCTCTAAGGCCTTTTAATCCCTTCCCCCGGCGAGCCTGAACCGCGATCGGGCAGGCAGAGTACCACCACACCACCCCGACTCGCGGCCAGAAGACCCGCCCACTAGCCCCACCAGACAATTAGGGAGCAGAGAAGGAATTTAAATTTACCTTCCCTCCTTTGCCGCGCTCAGCTGCCTGCCTGAAGCCATCGCTGCCGCTTCTGCTGCTGCTGCTACGAGGGAGGCCTGTGCGATCGGCGCCCGGACCCATCGGGGTAAGGCCTTTTAATCCCTTCCCCGGCGAGCCTGAACCGCGATCGGGCAGGCAGAGTACCACCACACCACCCCGACTCGCGGCCAGAAGACCCGCCCACTAGCCCCACCAGCCAATTAGGGAGCAGAGAAGGAATTTAAATTTACCTTCCCTCCTGCGCCGCGCTCAGCTGCCTGCCTGAAGCCATCGCTGCCGCTTCTGCTGCTGCTGCTACGAGGGAGGCCTGCGCGATCGGCGCCCGGACCCGTCGGGGTAAGGCCTTTTAATCCCTTCCCCCGGCGAGCCTGAACCGCGATCGGGCAGGCAGAGTACCACCACACCACCCCGACTCGCGGCCAGAAGACCCACCCACTAGCCCCACCAGCCAATTAGGGAGCAGAGAAGGAATTTAAATTTACCTTCCCTCAGGCGCCGCGCGCCAGCGTCGCGTGCCTTAGGCGCGCAACAAAGGGGCCTGCCCCTTTGTCTCGCCCCTTCGTTGCAGCCCCGAAGGAGCCCCGTCCCAAACTCACGGAGTGACCACAGATTTACCACAGCATATTAACCGTGACCGACAGTAAAGTATCCAAAACCCGACGGATTTCGCAACGGGTTTTGCAACGCTCTGCCTTCCCGGCCCCAGCTGCATCTCATCCCTCCTCTACTGAGGTTCGCGCGGTCGGCGCTCCGCTGCCGCCACTGCTAAGAACACGAGGAGGAGAGGCCTGCACGTTCGGCGACCACACCAGTTGGGACGCTCCCACCTCCCATCTCCTTCTCAAAAGTACCGCAGAGCATACCCAAAGTTGAATATCATTGAAAGGAAGTCCTAAGAATTTGTTGCGGGAGGGAACCGAAGGCCAAATTAATAAAGAATTTACTGGGGAGAGAAACGGAAAAACTCATCACGCTGCATCCAGCACTCGTCATCTGATTCAATACAGCAACATAGCATCTAAAACTTTATCTAGCTCTCCTCTTCCAGACCTCATCCAGACCTCATTCAACTTCAATCAACATCCAGCACTCCTCTACCTGACATCAGCCATCCTCAATCAACATCCAGCACTCCTCTACCTGACATCAGCCATCCTCAATCAACATCCAGCACTCCTCTACCTGACATCAGCCATCCTCAATCAACATCCAGCACTCCTCTACCTGACATCAGTCATCCTCAATCAACATCCAGCACTCCTCTACCTGACATCAGTCATCCTCAATCATCATCCAGCATTCAACACCGATCTCACGCAACATCTATCACAAGCACTCATAAGATGGAGAAACCACCTAACCTTCAACTCCACAACTGTCACAAGCACCTAATTAACATCCCACTTATGAAAAATAACAAGAACTTACTCTGCCTCACCTTTCTTCTCATTAATGCACAATCATTAACCAAAAAATTCATGCTAATATCTGACATACTACAAGAAAAAAACCCTGACTTAATCGCCATAACAGAATCCTGGTTCAAAAACACCGATCAAGTCATTTTGAACCAACTTGACAACAATGCCTATGACACTTTCTCAATCCCTCGCAATTACCGAAGAGGAGGCGGCCTTCTCCTACTTATCAAAAAACATTTCTCAATGAAAATGATCCCACATAACCTCCCAAAACAATTCGAATTTGCACTCTTCGACTCACCAAATCTACAAATCTGCCTTGTCTATTGCCCACCCAAGCTTCTCGATAGTAACATCTCTCCGCTGCTCGAGTTCCTTATTACCAACATTAATTTGAAAAACCCTACAATCATTCTTGGTGACTTCAACCTTCATATAGATGTCATCCCAAGATCTCTAAATTGCCTAACCCTCATTGACATGCTTTCAAGCTTAAACTGCTTCCTTCAAGTACATGACCCCACTCACAAAGCAGGTCATACATTAGACCTAATCTTCACTAATAACTACTTCTCCAATACCACAATTCTCCATAGTCCAGTTCCATGGTCTGACCACCATCTTCTACTATGCAAGACTCAAATAAATTTCAACAATCCAACCTACACTAAGGATACTCAAAATTTCTTCAAATATCGACCACCATTTCAATCTGATCTTCTCCTACAAGAACTGGGTCACCAGCTTTCTAATCTCGACCTTTCTAACATAAATAACGCCATCCAATCCTGGTTTCATATTACTGAAGAAACTGCTAACAACATTAACCCAGAGAAAATCAAACATCTAAGGAACAAAAAAGAACACCAAAACCCCTGGTATAACACCACTCTTAAAAATATGAAAATGGCTCTCAGGAAAATCGAAAAAGAGTGGCAAAAAAACAAACAGCCATTATTACAGCAGAAATACCGCACTCATCTAGCTGCTTACAAAAAAACCATCCAGAACACAAAACGTGATTACTACAGTAAAAAAATAAATAACGCTACCAACAAAGCTAAATCACTGTTCAACATAGTAAACAACCTCATCGTCGAAAACAACAATCCCACTACCACTGAAACAATAAATTTGAGCCAAGACTTAGCCATCTTCTTTAAGAACAAAATTTCAAAAATCACGGATGCCTTCAACTCCCCATCAATCATAGAAAAGCAATCTTTATCAAACATAAGTCCCTGGCTTGAATTCAATCCTATCTCCAACTTGGAAACAGAGAAAATGTTGAAAAAAATAAACCCTGCGCGCCATGACATGGACACCATCCCAACCCGAGCTTTAAAGGAAATCGCTCATCCCTTAGCCCCAACAATAGCAGCAATCATCAACAAATCTCTTACTGAGGGCAAGCTTCCTACCAAACTAAAAATCGCTACAATCACACCACTACTGAAGAAAAAAAACCTCAACCCAAAAGATTTAAATAACTACCGCCCAATATCAAACCTTCCCCTTTTTGCTAAATTGACAGAAAAGGCGGTTCTGAAACATCTAAACGAACACCTGGACGACCACAAAATTCTATTTCCCACACAACACGGTTTTAGAAAAAACCTCAGTACAGAAACCCTACTACTCAATCTTTCTGACGCCTTATTAAGAGGCTTCGATAACAAACTAGATCACCTTCTGATCCTCCTCGATTTGTCAGCAGCCTTTGACACTGTGGACCACAAAAGGCTTATTTTTAGCCTGGAATCCATCGGGCTCGCTGGAAAAACCCTCAACTGGTTTTCCTCTTTCCTTAAAAACAGATTTTTCAAAGTTTCCTACAACAACTTTTCATCTGAGGCCATCCCTCTAGATACTGGAGTTCCTCAAGGGTCGGCTTTATCACCTATTCTCTTTAATATCTACCTTCTTCCTTTATGCCATCTTTTAACAAGCCTTAACATCATTTTCTACATGTATGCTGATGACATACAACTTCTCATTCCCATTACTTCGTCTTTAAAAGAAACAATGTCAAAAGCAGCCTCACACCTGAAAGCAATACAAAATCTGCTGAACAATCTAAAATTATGCTTAAATATGAGCAAAACAGAATGTATATTAATTACAAGAAAAAACTTTGGTATAACTTCCACTCCACCCTTCCAATTTGACAACATTCAAATTCAACTCAAAGACAACGTTAAAGACCTGGGTTTCTGGCTAGATAATGAGCTAAATCTTAAAAAGCACATCACAACAAAAACAAGAGAAGGCTTTTACAAAATTCAAATACTCAAACACCTAAAACCGCTGCTTCATCCCCAGGATTTCAGAACCGTTCTTCAAGCCCTCATCTTCTCCAGTTTGGATTACTGCAACTCCCTTCTGATAGGCCTCCCTAATTCAACATTAAGACCTCTGCAGTTACTCCAAAACACAGCTGCCAGAGTCTTGTCTGGTAAAAGAAAATCCGACCATATATCCCCAGTACTTTACAACTTACAATGGCTACCAGTTAAAAAAAGAATAGAGTATAAAGTACTCACAATCCTATACAAATCAATTCACAAAGCTGACTACTCTGCCCTGGACAATATTATACATCTACACAAATCTTCACGTACAACAAGATCTACATATAAAGTTCAGCTGGATGTCCCTTCTTTACCTCAAGCCAAATTATCCTCCACTAGAAATAGAGCCATCTCTATCGTCGGCCCAAAATTATGGAACGCACTACCTCAACACCTCAATTCGCAAGAAAACTTTAAATCTTTTAAAAAAGATCTTAAAGATTGGCTACTCTCACAGTCTTACAATGGCTGCTCACCCAATGACAACTGAACATAATCTTTTTCATATCCACCTTCACGTTCCTTTTTATGCCAGCAATCCCCTCCTTCTGTCTTTCGTCCTGTCTTGCAGAAACCTTTTTTCTCTTTAACTGTTTCAACCGTCTACTTCAAGTGTTGCTTACACTCATAACTATTGTTCAATGTATTGTTCAATGTATTTATTGACTTTTTTAAGTTAATGTTCTGATTCATTCTCTGTCACACTGTTATGAATTTAAATGTAACCGGTTTGTTATAATGTAAACCGGAGTGAAGGCTATGTCAGCTGTACCTCGGTATATAAACAAATGCTAAATAAATAAATGCTAAATAAATAAATAAGTGCTTTCTTTTTTTTTTTTTCACAGGCTTTCTGCTTGTGAGGGAGTCAGTACTCTGCTACCAATACTCTTCATCCATGCTCCTTCTTCTCACGACAGTTCTCCCCAGCACAACAGAATTATACCATCAGCAACAAGGAGTTGCTAGGCATCAAAATGGCCTTTGAGGAATGGGGCTCATGGTTGGAAGGGGGCCCAACACCAAATTTCCGTCTTTATGGACCATAAAAATTTGGAATATTTACAACAAGCTCAATGCCTTAATCCGCACTTTGGGCCCTTATCTTCACATGGTTCAATTTCGTGCTCCGCTATCAACCGGCCTGTAAAAACCTGCAAGCAGATGCCCTCTCTCGCTCTTTCAATGTCGAAGACAAACCCAAAACCCCTCGACATATCATCGAGCCCGCTAGAATTTTCTTAGCCGCCACAATGCCAGTCCCACCGGGGAAGACCTTGGTACCTCTCAGACTTCGGAACAAAGTCCTCCACTGGGCCCACGACTCATGATCGCTGGACATCTCGGTCAATCACGGACCCTGGCACTCCTCCAGAGATACTATTGGTGGTCCACCATGAAAAAGGACATCTGAACCTACGTTGAATCCTGCCACACCTGCACACATCAGAAGAACCCTACTGGTCGACCGTGGGGGCTGCTTCACCTGCTGCCTGCACCTAGGGAACCCTGGACCCATGTCTCAACTGACTTTATCGTTGACCTCCCTCCATCTAAGGGTAACACCACTATCTGGGTGATAATGGATCGATTTTCTAAAATGGCATACTTTGTCACCTTGCCTGCTCTTTCATCTGCTCCTCAACTAGGCTGTTCATTCACCTGGCTTCACGGCCTTCCCAAGTTCATTCTTTCTGATCGAGGATCTCAATTTACTGCCAAATATTGGAGGTCTCTATGCAGGAAGTTCGACATTACTCTCAAATTCACCACTGCCTATCACCCCCAAACCAACGGCTTAGCTGAAAGAACAAATCGAACTCTCAAGCAATTCCTGAGATCATATGTCAACATCAAGCAAGATGACTGGGCGGAACTGCTTCCTTGGGTGGAATTCACTCTCAACTCCCATCTGTTTTCGGCAACCGGGTTATTCCTGTTCCAGCTGGTTTATGGCAAACAGCCGCTCCCACCCCTACCATTGCCCATCACAGTGCCCTCACCCGTGGCTCAGTTAATGGTGAAGGAACTTCATCAACTCTGGACCCTCACTCGACAACTACTGGGCAAGGCAGGACAGACCGCTAAAAGATTCGCAGATGCCCATCGTAGGATTAGCCCGCAATTCAAACCAGGCGAAAAAGTATGGCTTAGCACATGCTACATCCAACTGAAGCTACCTTCCATGCACTTAGCCCCCCGCTACATCGGACCCTTTGTAGTGCTACGCTGCCTGGACTCGGTCTCCTATCAGCTCCGATTGCCATCGGCTCTAAAATTTCATAACTCCTTCCATGTATCTCTCCTCAAGCCCTTGGTATTGTCCTGGCCTTCTAGGAAACTGCCAGAACCTCAACCCCTCACTTCTGACAAGGATCTCATGTATCAGGTCCATGATGTCCTGGATGTCAGGAGACGGGTGACGCTGAGAATACCTCCTCTCCTAGGATGGATTCAGGCCCGAAGAGAATTCCTGGGAACCGTCATCCAATATCCTGGGCAAGGACCTCATTGCTCAGTTCCATGCTGCTCATCCTCTGAAATCTAGACCTCCTGGGAGGGGGCCTAGAAGGGAGGTACTGTTAGTGTTGCCAGCACTAACGGGCCGCAGGCGCCTTCCCTTACCCGTGGTCCAATTGCTCAGGTCCCCTCTGGGCACTGTGCTGCAGCGGCAAGCCATTGCCACCACTCCCCAGGCTGTCCTGCTTCCATGCGGGCCCTGACGCCACCAGCCCCGACTCCTTCAGGCGTCCCCTAGCTCGCACGTGCGACAAAATGCCGCCTATTACAGGGGCTGCAGCAAGAAAATCTAGTCCGGCCCTTAGCTGACGTCAGGACTCTCTGCATATATAAGGAACACTCTTCAACTTGGCAACAGGTCTGCTTGACTTCATTTTGGTGCTGTGCTTGTTTCTGTGTTCCTGCTTCTGAGTTCCTGTTCCCGTGTCCTGAGCTCCAGTTCCTGCCTTCCTTGTTCCTGCTCCTGTCTCCCTGCCTGGTTCCTGCCCCTTCTCTCTCTCCCTCGGATGGACCTCCCTGGCTTTGACTCAGACTGGACTTCATGCCTCTTGATTGCTGCCTGCCCTGGACCTCGGACTGGACTTCATACCTCTTGATAGCCATCTGCCCTGGAATTCGGATCAGACCGCATGCCTCCTGCTCACTGCCAGCCCAAGTCTTCAGATCATCTCATCTGAGCTTCAACACAGGGGCTCACCTAAGTCCATCCAGCCCCCGGAACCCAAGGGCTCAACCTGCAGGGAATGGGGTTGGTATTGGTGAAGCCTCTACCTTTGGCCCCTGTCATCTGTCAGCCTCACCTCCTGATGCTGGGAAACTGCGGTGGGTCTTCCGCCCAGGTAGTGCCAATTCCAGCTCAGGCCAAAGGTCCACAACCTACGCCATGGTCATAACAGACCGTTAGATGACCAAAGGGTTAAAGTGGCTCTTAGGGAAGATAAGGCCATTGCAGAAAGACTAAATGAATTATTTGCTTCTGTGTTTACTAAAGAGGAGGTTGGGGAGATACTGGTTCCAGAGATGGTTTTCAAGGGCGATGATTCAGATGAACTGAACCAAATCACCGTGAACCTGGGAGATGTAGTAGGCAAATCACCTGGAGTGGGTGGTATGCACCCCAGGGTTCTGAAGGAACTCAAAAATGAAATTTCAGATATATTAGTTAAAATTTGTAACCTATCATTAAAATCATCCATTGTACCTGAAGACTAGAGGGTGGCCAATGTAACCCCAATATTTAAAAAGGGCTCTGGGGCCAATCCAGACTTCAGGTCTGGGAAAAATATTGGAAGCTATTCTAAAGATCAAAATCACAGAGTAGGGATGTGAATCGTTTTTCAACGATTAAAATTATCGTCCGATAATGTTTATATCGTCTTAAATCGTTATAGAACACGATACAATAGAAATTCTAACGATTTATCGTTAAAAATCGTTAAATCGTGTTAGTGCGCACTAACTCCCCGTTAGTGCGCACTAACTCGATTTAGTGCGCACTAACTGAAAATGATACAAATAAACACTTTCCAGGTCACTGAAGGTCAGTTAGGAATGAATATGTGTTCCTATTGGCTGGCTGCCCTCTTATCTATTGATGTTACCAAGGTTACCACTGAGGTGATGGTTGGGGGGATGGGAAATGGAACTGGAAACTAACGAACACCAACAGAAAATGAAACAAAGTGTTCACACTTCCCAGGTCAGTAAAGGTCACTTAGGAATGAATATGTATGTATGTATTCCTATTGACTGGCTGTGCTCTTATCTATTGATGTTACCAATATGGTTGGGGGGATGTGAAATGGAAACAGTTGGAAGCTTGACAAAAAAAGTAATGTAATGATCAGCACTCACGTGACTAGAACTTGTTTGTTTATTATTTTTGTTAGCAGGCACCTGAAATGCTAGTGCATGTTGAATTTGCCAATCACTGTGCATTTTAGAAAGGTGGTCCTGGCTGGAACTGTACACAGTTCAAATATATGTAATTGATTGTTGGTAAGTGTATTTTTTAAGTAGCCACACTGGCACCAGTATGTTTACTTTTCCTCCTACTTAACTCACTAGCTCAGCTTTGTAAGAAGGGCTTCTCTGCTTGTGTGTTGTTTTTGTTTGGTGTGAGGAGAGCAGAAACATCAGATCTTTATTCAATCTACTACAGTCATCTCTTACAGTGCCCTATCCCTATTAATACCAGGAGTGTTGTGATCTTCCTGCACACAGTGCCCTAACCCTGATACCAGTCTGAGACAGCTCCCTCCCTGCATTACTAGTGAGAGGCTGGCTTCACAGACAGGGGGGAGCTGCCTGACCCTCACTCCTGACTTCCCCCATGTCCCAGCTAGTGAATGGTGTGTGGGTGAGGGGGGGGGAGGATGGTGAAGTCTGAGACAGCTCCCTCCCTGCATTACTAGTGAGAGGCTGGCTTCACAGACAGGGGGGAGCTGCCTGACCCTCACTCCTGACTTCCCCCATGTCCCAGCTAGTGAATGGTGTGTGGGTGAGGGGGGGGGGGGGGGAGAATGGTGAAGTCTGAGACAGCTCCCTCCCTGCATTACTAGTGAGAGGCTGGCTTCACAGACAGGGGGGAGCTGCCTGACCCTCACTCCTGACTTCCCCCATGTCCCAGCTAGTGAATGGTGTGTGGGTGAGGGGGGAGGGGGGGAGGATGGTGAAGTCTGAGACAGCTCCCTCCCTGCATTACTAGTGAGAGGCTGGCTTCACAGACAGGGGGGAGCTGCCTGACCCTCACTCCTGACTTCCCCCATGTCCCAGCTAGTGAATGGTGTGTGGGTGGGGGGGGGGGGGTGGATGGTGAAGTCTGAGACAGCTCCCTCCCTGCATTACTAGTGAGAGGCTGGCTTCACAGACAGGGGGGAGCTGCCTGACCCTCACTCCTGACTTCCCCCATGTCCCAGCTAGTGAATGGTGTGTGGGTGAGGGGGGGGGGGGAGGATGGTGAAGTCTGAGACAGCTCCCTCCCTGCATTACTAGTGAGAGGCTGGCTTCACAGACAGGGGGGAGCTGCCTGACCCTCACTCCTGACTTCCCCCATGTCCCAGCTAGTGAATGGTGTGTGGGTGAGGGGGGGGGGGGAGGATGGTGAAGTCTGAGACAGCTCCCTCCCTGCATTACTAGTGAGAGGCTGGCTTCACAGACAGGGGGGAGCTGCCTGACCCTCACTCCTGACTTCCCCCATGTCCCAGCTAGTGAATGGTGTGTGGGTGAGGGGGGAGGGGGGGAGGATGGTGAAGTCTGAGACAGCTCCCTCCCTGCATTACTAGTGAGAGGCTGGCTTCACAGACAGGGGGGAGCTGCCTGACCCTCACTCCTGACTTCCCCCATGTCCCAGCTAGTGAATGGTGTGTGGGTGAGGGGGGGGGGGGGAGGATGGTGAAGTCTGAGACAGCTCCCTCCCTGCATTACTAGTGAGAGGCTGGCTTCACAGACAGGGGGGAGCTGCCTGACCCTCACTCCTGACTTCCCCCATGTCCCAGCTAGTGAATGGTGTGTGGGTGAGGGGGGGGGGAGGATGGTGAAGTCTGAGACAGCTCCCTCCCTGCATTATTAGTGAGAGGCTGGCTTCACAGACAGGGGGGAGCTGCCTGACCCTCACTCCTGACTTCCCCCATGTCCCAGCTAATGAATGGTGTGTGGGTGAGGGGGGGGGGGGGGAGGATGGTGAAGTCTGAGACAGCTCCCTTCCTGCATTACTAGTGAGAGGCTGGCTTCACAGACAGGGGGGAGCTGCCTGACCCTCACTCCTGACTTCCCCCATGTCCCAGCTAGTGAATGGTGTGTGGGTGAGGGGGGGGGGGGGAGGATGGTGAAGTCTGAGACAGCTCCCTCCCTGCATTACTAGTGAGAGGCTGGCTTCACAGACAGGGGGGAGCTGCCTGACCCTCACTCCTGACTTCCCCCATGTCCCAGCTAGTGAATGGTGTGTGGGTGAGGGGGGGGGGGGGGAGGATGGTGAAGTCTGAGACAGCTCCCTCCCTGCATTACTAGTGAGAGGCTGGCTTCACAGACAGGGGGGAGCTGCCTGACCCTCACTCCTGACTTCCCCCATGTCCCAGCTAGTGAATGGTGTGTGGGTGAGGGGGGGGGGGGGGTGGATGGTGAAGTCTGAGACAGCTCCCTCCCTGCATTACTAGTGAGAGGCTGGCTTCACAGACAGGGGGGAGCTGCCTGACCCTCACTCCTCCGGGGTATTGTGATCTTCCTGCACACAGTGCCCTATCCCTGATACCAGGGGTGTTGTGATCTTCCTGCATGCAGTGCCCTATCCCTATTAATACCAGGAGTGTTGTGATCTTCCTGCATGCAGTGCCCTATCCCTATTAATACCAGGAGTGTTGTGATCTTCCTGCATGCAGTGCCCTATCCCTGATATCGGGATGTGTGCAAGAAGATCACAACACCCCAGGTATCAGGAATAGGGCACTGTGTGCAGGAAGATCACAACACCCCCAGTATCAGGAATAGGGCACTGTGTGCAGGAAGATCACAACACCCCTGGTATTAGGGATAGGGCACTGTGTGCAGGAAGATCACAACACTCCTGGTATTAATAGGGATAGGGCACTGTGTGCAGGAAGATCACAATACCCCTGGTATCAGGGTTAGGGCACAAGTTCTAGTCACATTGACTGATCACATTACTTGTTTTGTCAAGCTACCAACTGTTTCCATTTCCCATCCCCCATATACTGTCAGTAGGAAACTTGGTAACATGAATAAATAAGAGGGCAGCCAATAGGAATACATATTCATTCCTAAACTGACCTTAACTGACCTGAAAAGTGTCAAATTGTATCATTTTCAGTTAGTGCGCACTAACTCCCAGTTAGTGCGCACTAACTCCCGTTAGTGCGCACTAACTGGGAGTTAGTGCGCACTAATCGGAAAAAACGATTTTTAACGATTTTTTAACTAAAAAATCGTGCCTAAGACGATTTTCTTGCCCTGCCACACGATTTCTATCGTTAAGACGATATGGAAAACGATTCACATCCCTATCACAGAGCATATAGAAAGAAATGGTTTAATGGAACACAGTCAGCATGAATTTACCCAAGGGAAGTCTTACCTCACAAATATGCTTCATTTTTTGAAGGTGTTAATAAACATGTGGATAAAGGTGAGCAAGTAGATGTAGTGTGTATGGATTTTCAGAAGGCATTTGACAAAGTCCTTCATGAGAGGCTTCTAAAGAAACTAAAAAGTAATGGGATAAGAGGCAGTATCCTTTTGTGGATTACCAACTGTCTAAAAGACAGGAAACAGAGTGTAGGATTAAATGGTCAATTTTCTCAATGGAAAAGTGTAAACAGTGGAGTGCCTCAGGGATCTGTACTTGGACCGGTGCTTTTTATTATGTTTATAAATGATTTGGAAAGGAAGGAGTGAGGTAATCAAATTTGCAGATGATACAAAATTATTCAGAGTAGTTAAATCCCAAGTGGATTGTGATACATTGCAGGAGGACCTAGTGAGACTGGAAGATCGGGTATCCAAATGGCAGATGAAATATTTTGTAGACAAGTACGTGATGCATATAGGGAAAAATAATCCATGCTGTAGGTTCACGATGTTAGGTTCCATATTAGGAACTACTACCCAGGAGAAAGATCCGTTACATTCTGTGTGTAAAGTTAGGCAGTGGGCCCTTGGGTTGTGGAAGAGATGACTCCACCCACAGGGAGGAGCCCTGTGAAGACTCACCACAACAGGCGGAATCTCAGCAGTGATTGACAACAGAGGCAGTAGCTTTATTATGCAACAAGAATAACCTGAGGAGCGGGTCAATAAACTCAGTCTATGTAAATAGCCTGCACGCAGGCTTCTCCGGGAGAGGTCCATAGAGCGGGGTAATCCGGGAGATACTTCCTGTAGATGAGACTTGTGCTGATGGTCTCCGGTAGCGGTCCACAGTGCGGGGTAGGCCGGAGACTGAAGCTGGCACAAGATAATGCAGATCCGGTAGTGGCCCACAGCGCAGGGTAACCCGGGGAGTACCTTCTCTTGATGAAGCCTTGTGCTGGCAATCTCCACTAATGGTCCACAGCGCAGGGTAGGCCGGTCGCCAATGGTAATGGTTGCACAAGACAGTATGGATCCAGTAGTGGTCCGCAGAGTGGGGTAACCCAAGAATCCACACGATGAAGGAAAAGTAGGTCCAGTACTCACTTAGCAATAGAGGAAGCCAGTTGTAGAGAAGGCAGCGAGGAGACCCAGAACAGGAGCACTGGAGGGCCATCCAAGAATCGGTGAAGAAGCTCACTAAAAGGAAAGTGAGATAGGAAAGATGGTTCTCCGAGGAGCGGATAGCCTTAGGTGTAACAAGGCCCCCATGGAGCCAAGTCCCAGAATGGCGGAATTGAGCAGGACAGGAATCCTTGCTAACTTGTAGCTTTGATGGTCAGCTGAATTTAAGTATTGTAAGCGGATGACGTCATGCGGTGGGGACGTCCCCGAGATTCCTGTCATGATATGTACAAAAAGGGGGCAGGATGGCTGTCAGGAGCACCCATGCTGTCACGGGCATGCCATGGGGGTCGGCGTATGGAAGCGGAGGTGGCCATCGTCCCTAGACTCGGTGCTGCAGGAAGAAAGGAGGTGAGCAACAAAGGTTGCAGCCGCCTGCAACCGACGGGTGCAACAAGATCTAGGTGACATAGTGGATAAACATTGAAATAGTCAGCTCAGTGTGCTGGAGCAGTCAAAAAAGCAAACAGAATGTTAGGAATTATTTGAAAGGGAATGGTGAGCCAAGTCCCAGAATGGCGGAATTGAGCAGGACAGGAATCCTTGCTAACTTGTAGCTTTGATGGTCAGCTGAATTTAAGTATTGTAAGCGGATGACGTCATGCGGTGGGGACGTCCCCGAGATTCCTGTCATGATATGTACAAAAAGGGGGCAGGATGGCTGTCAGGAGCACCCATGCTGTCACGGGCATGCCATGGGGGTCGGCGTATGGAAGCGGAGGTGGCCATCGTCCCTAGACTCGGTGCTGCAGGAAGAAAGGAGGTGAGCAACAAAGGTTGCAGCCGCCTGCAACCGACGGGTGCAACAAGATCTAGGTGACATAGTGGATAAACATTGAAATAGTCAGCTCAGTGTGCTGGAGCAGTCAAAAAAGCAAACAGAATGTTAGGAATTATTTGAAAGGGAATGGTGAATAAAAGAAAATGTCATATTGCCTCTGTATCACTCCATGGTGAGACCGCACCTTGAGTATTGTATACAATTCTGGTTGCCACATCTCAAAAAAATATAGCTGCGATGGAGAATGTACAGAGAAGGGCGACCAAAATGATGGAACAGCTCCCCTATGAGGAAAGGCCAAAGAGATTAGGGCTGTTCAGCTTGGAGAAGAGATGACTGAGGGGGGATATGATAGAGGTCTTTAAAATCATGCGAGGTCTTGAATGGGTAAATGTGAATCAGTTATTTCCTCTTTCAGATAATAGAAGGACTAGGGGGCACTCCATGAAGTTAACAAGTAGCACAATTAAAACTAATCGGAGAAAATTATTTTTCACTCAATGCACAATTAAGCTCTGGAATTTGTTGCCAGAGGATGTGATTAATGCAGTGAGTGTAGCTAGGTTTAAAAAAGGTTTGGGTAAGTTCATGGAGGAGAAATCCATTAACTGCTATTAATCAAGTTGTCTTAGAGAATCAGTAGCATGGGATCAGTAGCATGGCATCAGTAGAATGGGATCTTCTTAGTATTTGGGTACTTGCCAGGTACTTGTAGCCTGGATTGACCACTGTTAGAAACAGGATGCTGGGCTTGATGGACCCTTAGTCTGATCCAGTATGGCAATTTCTTATGTTCTAATATGCATGCAATATATTTGATTACACTGCCTGCCTCCTATTTGTGTCACTCAAATACTGGATTTGCATCTAAACCAGTGTTTCCCAACTCTCTTCTGGAGACATACACATCTAGGCAGGTTTTCAGGATTCTCCCAATGAATATGCATTTGATAGATTTGTGTACACTGGGCCTCTAATGTATGTAAATCTACCTCATGCATATTCATTATGGATACCCTGAAAACCCAACTAGTTAGATGTGTATCAGTGGAGATGGTTGGGAAACAATGATCTAAACTCTGATTTTCAACATAAAGTTTGCAAATGTCACAATCTTTGAAAATTCACTTTATTTTTGTGTGTCTACATTTTTGGACTAATATACACTACAGAAAATGTAGCTTCTAGCTTCATGTTAATTTATAGAATAAAAAATAGTGAATTAGTTTGGTAGAATATTGAGGGGGTATTTTTCAAATAGCCCACATGCTTTTAGCCCTTGTTCAATACACAGATTTTCCAAGGAAAAAAAAGCTAATTTCTCTTTGAAATTTTTTATACCACTTCTCATTCTGTTTACTCCCTCAGGATCTGTTGCAGATCTTAGTGTCACCTACAAAAGGCAAACTTTTCCTTCTAACCTCTCTGCAATATCATTTACAAAATTATTCAAACAGAACCAGCCCCTGAAGTAACCTAATAGCTATCACCTTTCAGAAAGTTTTACTTTAACTTTCAGAGGAAAAATGCTATAGAACAAGAGCTCACAGTGTGAGGCTCTAGGGCATAGACTCAGAATCAACATCAGAAAATATGGTCTTTACTGAAAGGATGGTAGATGCATCAAATGGACTCCCAGTGGAGGTGGAAAAGATAAAAATGGTAACAGAATTCAAAAAGGATGGGATACATTTATAGGATTCCTAGAGGTGAAGAAGTGAGGGGGGGGGGAGTTAGATATCAGGTGAGGCCAGTGATATTGCAACGAGTGAAGTTGGGAAAACTAGACGAGCTTAATGGATCTTATTTGCTGTCACATTCTATGACAGAAACAGGAACAGAGTTGGGAGGTTGCAGAATTGCAAACAACTCATCCTTCATTTCCTCAAGAGCAGCGACAAGGGGAGAGGTGATAAGGACAAAACAAAGGGGTAGCTACCTTGCGATGCTGTATATTCTGTTAGCTCTCTAGAGACCAACCAGATTAGTGGCAGCAATTTGCAATTTGGTGGTGGCCAGATGTTGTCCACAACAAGTCCACGGGGACCTGAGTTTGATATTCAAAATGAGTTGTTCTGTTAACTTTTAAGTTAGCAGGTCAGACCCTGAGATTTGACAGTTTTGCCCCTCTCACTGGTAAATGTCACCCTACAATTTAGCCAGGTAAAAAGAGGAAGGGTGAGGGGCATTCCAGACGCTTGGCTAAAATTTATCCAGCTAGTGCCAATATTCAAAGGTAGCCAAATAAAATTTGCTGCATTAGTCTGCTTGGGGAAAACGCTGTCTTAAAAATAGCCAGATAACTTTATCTAGGAAAAGTTATCTCTGTATATTCAATAGCAGACTAACCCATCTAAGTCCCACTGACTATCCCAGATAAAGTTGCCAAAATAACTTTATCTGGCTACTGTATAATTACACTTGGTGGATTACTAAATATGGACCAGATGTTCAGGCAAGAGCTTTCTAGGTTAACAGAGCATGGTTGAAAGTTATGGGGGTGGACTGAGTGTTGGATCCAGTATGGTAGATAACCAATATGGATAACCAATATGGAAACAAAAGCTGACTTGGATAAGGAATGAAGTTGGCCATAGAGGCAAAAACTCATAATAAAACCTTTTTAAAATATATCTGAAGCAAGAAACCTGTGAGGGAGTCAGTTGGACCATTAGATGACCGAGGAGTTAAAGGGGCTCTTAGGGAAGATAAGGCCATTGCAGAAAGACTAAATGAATTCTTTGCTTCCGTGTTTCCTAATGAGGATGTTGGGAAGATACCAGTTCCAGAGATGGTTTTCAAGGGTGATGAATCAGATGAACTAAACCAAATCACTGTGAACCAGGAAGATAGGCCAGATTGACAAACTAAAGAGTAGCAAATCACATGGACTGGATGGTATGCATCATAGGATACTAAAGGAACTAAAAAATGAAATTTCTGATCTATTAGTTAAAATTTGTATCATATTATTAAAATTATCCATTGTACCTGAAGACTGGAGGGTAGCCAATGTAACCCCAATATTAAAAAAGGGCTCCAGGGGTGATCCAGGTAACTATGGACCAGTGAGCCTGAAGTCAGTGCTGGGAAAAATAGTGGAAAATATTCTCAAGATCAAAATCATAGTGCATATAGAAAGACATGGTTTAATGGAACACATTCAACATGGATTTACCCAAGGGAAGACTTGCCTAAAAAATCTGCTTTATTTTTTCGAAGGGGTTAATAAACATGTGGATAATGGTGAACCGGTAGATGTAGTGTATTTGGATTTTCAGAAGGTGATTGACAAACTCCTTCATGAGAGGCTTCTAAGAAAACTAAAATGTCATGGGATAGGAGGCGATGTCCTTTCGTAAATTACAAAGTGGTTATAAGACAGGAAACAGAGAGTAGGATTAAATGATCAATTTTCTCAGTGGAAATAGATAAACAGTGGAGTGCCTCAGGGATCTGTATTTTTCAATATATATATAAATGATCTGGAAAGGAATACGACGAGTGAGGTTATCAAATTTGCGGATGATACAAAATTATTCAGAATAGTTAAATCACAAGTGGATTGTGATACATTACAGGAGGACCTTGCAAGAATGGAAGATTGGGCATCCAAATGAAAGATGAAATTTAATGTGGACAAGTGCAAGGTGTTGCACATAGGGAAAAATAACCCTTGCTGTAGTTGCATGATGTTAGGTTCCATATTAGGAATAGGAACTACCACCCAGGAAAAAGATCTAGGCATCATAGTGGATAATACTTTAAGATCGTCGGCTTAGTGTGCTGCAGCAGTCAAAAAAGCAAACAGAATTTTAGGAATTATTAGGAAGGGAATGGTTAATAAAACGGAAAATGTCATATTGCCTCTGATCGCACCATGGTGAGACCGCACCTTGAATACTGTGTACAATTCTGGTCGCCGCATCTGAAAAAATATATAGTTGCGATGGAGAAGGTACAGAGAAGGGCAACCAAAATGATAAAGGGGATGGAACAGCTCCCCTATGAGGAAAGGCTGAAGAGGTTAGGGCTGTTCAGCTTGGAGAAGAGATGGCTGAGGGGGGATATGATGGAGGTCTTTAAGTTCATGAGTAGTCTTGATTGAGTAGATGTGAATAGGTTATTTAAACTTCTGGATAATAGAAGGACAAGGGGGCATTCCATGAAGTTAGCAAGTAGCACATTTTAGACTAATCGGAGAAAATTCTTTTTCACTCAACACACAATTAAGCTCTGGAATTTGTTGCCAGAGGATGTGGTTAGTGCAGTTAGTGTAGCTGGGTTCAAGAAAGGTTTGGATAAGTTCTTGGAGGAGAAGTTCATTAACTGCTATTAATCAAGTTTACCTAGGGAATAGCCACTGCTATTAATTGCATCAGTAGCATGGGATCTTCTTGGAGTTTGGGTAATTGCCAGGTTCTTGTGGCCTGGTTTGGCCTCTGTTTGAAACTAGAGATGTGCATTCGTTTTTGCTGAATTGGAAAATTTCAACGAAATTGTTCAATTCAGCATGTTTCAGGGAGCCCGAAAAAGATTGGGATTTTACCGTTTTTTTGCAAACATTTGTTTTTCCAATTAGTGTGAACTAACGGGAGTCAGTGTGCGCTAACTCCCGTTAGCGCGCACTAACAAAAACTAACAAAAAGTAACAGAATCTAACGGTTTTTGTTAGTGCGCGCTAACGGGGAGTTAGCGCACAGTAATTAAAAATCGATTTTTCGCGAAAAAAAAGACCCAAACCGAAACCCCCCCGACATTTTCCTTGGCGGCTGAAAAATGAAGAATGACACGAACACAAAAAACTATGCACATCTCTATTTGAAACAGGATGCTAGGCGTGATGGACCCTTGGTCTGACCCAGCATGGCAATTTCTTATGTTCATATGTTCTTATCCTACAAGAGATCAAGTTTCTTTGTCTAGCAGCTGGGATATACCCTCATAGTATAGACAGTAGGAATGTGAATCGGGCTTCGGACGATTGAAAATATCGTACGATATTTTCAAAATCGTCAGACATTGGGGGCTCCCCCAAAACGATAGGAAAACCCCACGAAATTGTTCATGGGGGTTCTCTTATCGTTTTGGGGGAGGGCGGGAAAAATGGCACACAAAAATAACCCCTAAACCCACCCCGACCCCCCAAAAAACTTTTTACAGGTACCTGGTGGTCCAGTGGGGGTCCCGGGAGCGATCTCCCGCTCCCGGGTCGTCGGCTGCCACTAATCAAAATGGCGTCGATGGCCTTTGCCCTTACCATGTGACAGGGTATCCGTGCCATTGGCCGGCCTCTGTCACATGGTAGGAGCACTGGATGGCCCGCGCCATTTTTAAAGATGGCGCCGGCCATCCAGTGCTCCCTCCATGTGACAGGGGCCGGCCAATGGCACGGATACCCTGTCACATGGTAAGGGCAAAGGCCATCGGCGCCATTTTTATTAGTGGCAGCCGACGGCCCGGGAGCAGGAGATCGCTCCCAGGGCCCCCACTGGACCACCAGGTACCTGTAAAAAGTTTTGGGGGGGTCGGGAGGGTGGGGGAAGCTAAAGGATTAGTTTTAAAGGGTCGGGATGGGTTTTTTGTTTATTGGCTCGTGCGCAGCCGATAAACAAAACCGCGATCGGGCCGGACGAAAAAAACCCACGATGTGGATCAGAACCGGAATCAGAACCGATTCCGGTTCCGATTCACATCTCTATTAGACAGGAACAAATGGACAGACTAAATGGGCCAATTGTTCTTTTTTCTGCCATCATTTATTACTTTACTATGACATAACATCATTATCCTTTTGGAACCTGGCCCTTTTTCTTTCTTTCTCTAAACTTCAATTGCACACTATGCTCCTGAAATTAAGGTGCAATGTCTACCAATGGAGTTTCAAACCTACCCTTAGAACCCACCCGTAGCAGTATCTCTACATGTATATAGGCTGCATCTTTTTCAACCCAGGGTCTCATTATTGGCTCTTGACTACAGCACAGTGGGAGATTTAATGGTTTGGAAAGAGATACTAATATCTATGATTTTAAAACAAATACAAAATTGTGAACCTCCATCCATATTTTCCAGGTTTCTCTCTTTTTTTCATCACTTTTTCTACATATCTCCCTACTGATGTTCATTATTGATTATACACACATAATATGCAGTTCTGTCTTGCCTTTCCTTCTCTTACTCTTTCCATCTTAACGAAAATCTCTGCATATCTTTATGATTTTGAATATTTGAAGATGCCCTACAGCAGAGGTGGCCAACTTTGGTCCTCAAGAGCCATAAACAGTCCAGATTTTATGGATTGGCCCCCTCATGCAATGAATATGCATGAGTGAGATTTGCATTTTCATTGTGGATATCCTGAAAACCAAGCCTGTTTGTAGCTCTCGAGGATCGGAGTTGACCACCCCTACCCTACGGCTTCTGGAAGCTCCAAAACAGCTTTTCTTTCTTTTTCTTTGCCTATGTTCTTAAACAATTGTTACTTCCCTCTCCATTAGTGGGCTGTTGCCAAGAATAAATATTGAAGATACATATCATTGTTTTTCCCAACTCATTATAGTTACCATAGCCTATTGTTTCCTGCTATTTAATCTATCCAGAATTCACCCCTTGCTTGCCTTTTCTTCTGCAACTCTTTGATCTTCTGAAACTGTTTGTTCATCCACTGTTTCCTGAATTGATATTTCAATTCACTTTTGTCACTTTCCCTATCTTACTTCATTATGATTTAAAAAAATTCCTGCTGGCAAAGTCATCATCTGATTTCTCCATTTCTCCTTGCCTCTCTCTTCCTTTGTGTATATGATTAGCTTATTATTTACTCATGAATCAACATTTCTTCTCTTTTGCTATCACACAGTACATGGCACCAGTATATTTTACCCATTGCGATAGAGATGTCAGCCAAAGGCTGCAGGAACATCTATTCCTTGAAGTAGAGAAAGGCAGGGAAGCCAAACACAAAAACAACAGGGGACTGGTAATTAGGAGAGAAGTTACAACCCCTGGGAAAAAGATGTGGCTCAATAGATAGATTTAGTACTTACAAAGCACATAGAAGAAAAATGGTCCCTGAGGGTGCAGACCTAGGCAGCAGGTGTGGTAGGACTCAACACCACCCAAATCCAGGTGGTATCAATTACTGGAGTTGTTATTAAAACAGCTCAAGGCAGAGTAAGTAAAAAAGAAATAGGGAAGAGAGATTGTAATAGAGAAGCTGATGTGGAGAATCAAAGTAAGGTTTACGACTTCTCTGACTAGGATAGAAGTTCTTATAAAAAGTAGTTTGGGCGTGGTTGTTTCACCTATGAAGGGGAAGTTGTTATATAGATATAAGTTTTAATGCAGGAAAGATTAGTTTATTTTTTTTTACTTTATGTTTTGACTGTATTGGTTAAACTGTGAAGGGAAAATTGATTCCCAATGCTTCCTAGATAATAGAATGAATAATTAAATTGATATGCAAAAGCATTTATCCAGATAATTTTAAAGTTATCCAGATAAATGCCGAGTTTGAATACTCTTAACAATTGCATTAAAATTAATTCAGATAAGGTAGAGGAGTTTCAGGGGCATGATGAGATGGAGTTGAGTTAGCTGAATAATTTGCACAGCTAACTCCGATATTTGGAGTAGCCAAGAGCAGGGATGATTATTCTGAGCTTTCACCCACTTTATGGTATTTGGGGAGCACCAGGTGGGATGGGAAGGGTCAGGTTAAGTATACAGGCGAGGGGAGCTGGGAGGAGGGTGGTCTTCTGGAGGGAGCCTTCCTAATTATTTTATTTGGCCAATCTGAAAAGGAGAAGGAGGATTCTCAAAGCTATAGGCTCGCAACAATTTGTAACAATTTTGGAAGGCAAGGGGGGTCAGGATGATCAGCCGCAAAGGGCTGACATATGTTTCACAGGTGTCAGGGGGTGGAGGATAGAGCCAGTAGGTCCGCACATTTATTAATTTACTTACTTAGAATCACTACTTAACTAGCTATATACTTGGAATATAGCCTGTTATCCAGGAACAAGTACCCAGATAACTTTGAAATCTAACCACTGATATTAAAACATAGTCAATTAGGTTTCAAAGTTATCCAGTTAAGAATACCGAAATAACGTTAGTCGAGAATATTCAGCGGGATGTTCATCCTGCTAATTTTAGCTGGTTAACTCCATTGGTCTCCGGTTTCCTCCATTCTGGTCTAGTCCAGTTGATCTCCACAAGCCGCACACCCTTGCTCGTGTTGGGCACACCTCTCTGTTACCTTTCCGGGAGACCCTCCTACGCCCACGTAAGCCCAGGAGGTCTGGAAATCCAAGGGCTCAACCCAAGGATCCCCCAGACTGTTATTGGTGAAGCTCCAGCTAGCCTCGTTCTCCTCGTGTACTCTGCCTCCTTGCAGCAGGTGCCCCCTGGGAACCCTCAGAGGGCCATACCAATCCTGCGCCAGGCCAAGGGTCCACCTCCAGTGCAACAGATTGCCAAGGCTATGGACTTGGTGGAGTTTTCCGCCTTACAGGCCATCCCAGGCCTGGCTACATGCTTCTAGGAGCAGCAACAATTCATCGAGGCTTTTGCCACAAATCGAGGAATCCAACCTTGCCAATCCAGGAACTCTCACCATCAATGCTTCCTCTGCCTCAATGCCCTCACAGGCACTGCTGGCCCTCCCAGCTCCTCCCCATTTCAATGGGGATCCTTGTCTTTGTCAAGGTTTTATCAATCAATGTCACATGCAGTTTGCTCTCCAGCCATCGTTATTCCCAGATAGAGTGACAAAGATCATGTTTTAGGGATGTGCAGAAGGAAAAAATTCATTTTGTTTCATATTTTTGTTTCAGGGGGGCCCAATTCATTTCATGAGTTTCATAGGAAAAATAACCCCAATTCGTTTATTAGTTTCATTAGTTTCCGTTTGCCATTAAAGTCAATGGGAGAAGTATTTACAGCCTATTTTTGGCTGCAGAATTTGAAAAAAAATTTCATATTAGTTGTAATGTGAATTGCCCTAGCTCTGCGCTGCACTTGTTCTGATGATTAATTATATTTTATTGTATTTATGAAGATTTCTGGTTTTCTGTAAAGATGGTTCATGAAAGAATACATTCATTTTTGTTTTATTACATGATTAGATCTGATTGTTTTCTATACTTGTGCATTTATAAACTGCAATAAATATAAAATACATTTTGATGCATAATGGCTGTTGCAAATTACTTTGAAAGCCATTCTGGCATTATTTATCAATAAGAAAACAACTAGTAGGTCTCAGACCTGCATGCCTACAGCTCACCCATGTTAACCTTGTGCTCACCCAAAAAATCAGTTCTGGTTACGCCACTGCTCCTCATCTAGTAAAAATGTTGCCAACAGGAATTTGTTATGGGTTTCACAATTGCTTGGTTTTGATTGTAAATATTACTATCCTTATCATAAGGCTTGGGAGAAACTGCATGGAGCGTCAGTTACTACCCTTGAGAGAAACAGGGGAGTGTCCTGCATGGAGTGGCAGATACTACCATAAGAAGCTTGCCGGGCAGACTGATGGACGATCTGGTTCTTTTCTGTGTTCATTACTATGATACTATGTTATGTTAGATCCAAAATTCTTTGGCTATTTCCCCAATGATTGAAGTTAGGTATTAAATAACATAAGCAATAAAATCAAGCCTTGTGGGACTGTACTCTTCTAACCCTAAAAGAGCAAAGCCACCAAAGGACCAAACCACCTACACCCAGTTCAGAGAGAAAACTAATTAAAATCAAATGCAACACTTAGATCTAAAAAGATTAAAAAAGAATTGTTTTCTTTATTTAATTCTATTTGAACCTTTATTTATTTATTTATTTATTTAAAATTCTTTTATACCGACATTCTTGAAAAAAATATCAAATCAAATCAGTTTCCATTAAAAACAGAACAATCGCGGCTAAGGCATTACATTACAACAAGGCATGTTATAAAATAAAAATAAGATAAATATAACAGCAAAACATTAGTAAACAGGCATTACATTAAAATAAATAAATATTACATTAAAAATATATAAATATAACAGCAGAGCATTAATAATCAGGCATTACATTAAAACAGGGCGTTTAATAGACTATCGCTATGAAATTGTGAACCTTCCATATAGGGCGTAGCCGGGGGCCCGAAGGATGTGAGAACGAAACCTGGATATCAAAACATTTGCATTAGCTATTGGGTATAAAAGATGGGATGAATCTGGTAAAGTGAGATAGTGGGTTTTCTTGGTAGAGGATGACACCAGGTGTGTATGGGGGGACCAGGGAACGGGTAGCCATGAGTAGAGAGAGGGATGGGACGAGAAGGCTAATGTGAGGAGGGAAAGAGGAGGAGGAGGGGGGGAGGGAGTGGAACGAGCTGAGGTGGAGGAGGATGCTCAAAGACCCCCATAAAGTCCTGTTAAGTCCTTTGATCAGTGTCCCTTGTCCTGTTATGACCTTTGACCAGTGTCAGCATGTTCTTGGGACTCCAGAAAAGCTTGTCTGAAAAGCCATGTTTTGAGGTGTTTCTTAAATGTTTGATGACATGGTTCTTGCCGGAGCTCCGGTGGCAGAGAGTTCCAGAGGGTGGGCCCGGCTGTAGAAAATGTGCATTTTCTTCATGTGGTTTTTACCGGTGGTGCATATAGGGATCATTTATAGGCGTTTCTGATTGGTCTATCAGATGTGTGCGGGCGGAGTTGGGAGCTTAGTTTGAGATGGGCTAAGCCGTGAATGTCCTTATGAATCATCATAAGGGTTTTGAAGGAGATCCTGGATTTTATTGGAAGCCAGTGAAGGCTGTGCAGTATAGGTGTGATGTGGGCTCTTTTGTTTGAGTTTGTAAGTATCCTAGCCGCAGCATTCTGGACCATCTGTAGAGGTTTGATAGTTATCGCAGGGAGGCCAAGGAGAAGAGAATTACAGTATAACTTTGTAAGGATGATAGACTGAACTACTAAGCGGAAGTCGTTGAAATGTAGGAGAGGTTTTAGATTTTTGAGGACTTGTAGTTTAAAGAAACATTCTTTTGTTGTATTGAGGACGGAGGATTATAAGTTGAATAGGTTATCAAGCCGAACCCCTAAGTCTCTGACAGAAGAGGAGTGGTTGATGAATGAATTTGCGAATTGTGGAGCGCTTTGGGTGTTGAGGAGAGCGTGATTATCGTCTGGAGAGATGATGAGGATTTCAGTTTTATTTGAATTAAGGATGAGGTTCAGGCTGGTAAGCAGACTATTGATGGATTGTAGACAGCTGTTCCAGTGTGCCCGGGTTTTTTGTAGGGATTCATAATGATCCATAATACCTATTAAGATTGATATGCTACTATTTTTTGGTATGAAACCAGATTGAAAAGGGTCTAGCATAACTAATCCAAAAATTATTGTAATTGCATAGCCATTGTTTATTCTATGATTTTTCTAAGAAACAGGATATTTGATACTGGCTTATAATTTTCTAGGGTTTGGACTTTTTAAACAATGGCTTAATTACTGCTTTAAGAGTCAGGGTATATTCCTCTCCTTTTGTGAGGGATGAAATATCTTTTTTAGTGGTCCTAATAACCCAACCTTAGAGTATTTAATACATTTACAAGGGCAAGGATCTACTTGAGAGGTTGTTGGATGCATTTTCTGTAAGGTGTGACTAACATAATTACAACTGATCTCTCTAAACGCTGCTAGTTTCATTAGACTTGGGAAGTCAGACTTTAAAAGTTGCCTTAATATTAATTTCATCTAACAAAATTTTCTCAGAGAAATAATGTGCAAATTTCTCACAATCAGAATTTGAGTGAACAACTGAATTAGTACCAGCAGGCAGGTACAAAAAGCCCTTCACAATCCTAAATAGCTTCTTCAGCCAATTTATAGATGATTGAATAGCCATGGAAACAATAACTTTTTTTTTTAGCACTCAGAATTGCAAGCTGATAAATTTTGGCATGTGTTCTACATTCCTGTCTATCAGTATGGTTCATGGTCTTTTGCCACAACTTCTCTAAGCATTGACCCTTTCATTTTAATTCTCAGAGTGCTTTGGAAAACCAGGTACAGGCTTAGCTTGCCTGCGAAGCATATTCCTTCTGACACAAGCAGGTTAAAAGTTCTACTAAACACAGTATTCCAAACAGCCACATGCTGTTGCTATTGTAATTAATGACTCACAAGCGAACAGGATGTGGAACAAATAACCTTTTCTTAAACAATCCAGTGCAAATTTACTTAATACATAATTGCTTGGCTGGTCCTTTACTGCTTGCTATTGCCTCAAAAAAATCACCTTTTTGCATCTGTTCCTGGATTACTTCTTTTCCTCACAATTTCTTTGCATGTAAATTAAGGGAGGGTAACTTTCAAACAACTCTGCCACATGTACACATATATATGGCTGTGCAGAAATCTACGAGAGTATTTTATAACCCACATGTATCAGACAGTCATGTATTATAAATTCTGCAGATACTTTTTAACCACAGAATATAACCTGAATTGTCAAAATGGATTTATGTGTGCAAATCTGCTTTGAAAGTTTTCAGTCGTGTACAGAACCAGGGCTGACATGCATGCACAAAGTTCCATCTGGTCCTGTATTTGTATATTTGCGCGCATCCTTTTGAAAAATGAAAGTATGCATGTAAATCATGTCTCTGCTCCCTCTCTGCCCTCCGGAACACCTCTTTGTAAGTGTAAGCTCCTCCCCAAGAACGCCTCCACTAGTCTGGGTAAATTTATGTGTTCACTGCATAATCGGTGGGCAATTTCAAAGGAGCCCATTTTTGCAGATAAAGCACTGCAGAAATACTTTCAAAAATTACCCTCGTATAGAATGGACGTCTACATAATGAAAAACCTCATCTGACTCTCCTTAAGCTGAATATTCAGCAGAAAAATGTTCTTGTTTCTTGAATAATAGATATGATTTATATATTTTGCTTTTCAGGCTCTTCAAAGTGGATTATATTCAGGTACTCTGGTATTTTCCTGAGCCCAATGGGCTCAGGCCTCAAGGATATTGCATTGGTTAACAGGCCAATGCAATATCAGGTGCTCACGTCAGCGTGCCACTAAGCGCGTGGTTGGAATTCTGTTTTAGACGTGCCAGACATATGCCCAATGCAATCCCAGGATCAGCACATCCAAAACGCGCATCCAAAGCAGCGCGTAGCTAATAGCGCTCATCACATGTATGTAGATGAGGCTATTAGCTGCACGCGATTCAAAAAATTCCTGCATGGCCAATGCGCCCATTGTAACATGGCAAATTTAACGCCAACCCAGGAGCTGGCATTAAGGCATGCTGTGGTCAAGGGCTCAACCAAAAAAACCCAAAATCCTGCTTTCTGTGGTTCCCCCTATTACTATCGTCGTGATACAATTAGGAAGAACCACAGAAAGCAGCATTGTGCAAAAAATATTAAGTTTTGAATGTGTATATTGGATCCCCAATATACACATTCAGTATACACGGCCCAGGCCATGTATATTGTGCATATATATTGGCTGGAAGCGGGAGAAAACGGATGCTGATATTGAGCATCCGTTTTCCTAACATTCACTGACAGCTACGTCTCCAGGGCGCCTGATGCAGAGGAGGAGCTAGGAACACACAATTTCCCCCAGTGCCTCCTTTTTTTACAGGGCAGCTCATTTCCCTATTGTATCGTGCCCAGAAGAAGTGGGTGGGCATGCGTTAGGAAAGCGGGCGGTCAATCATGAGCACCAGTTTTTCACGCACCAACAATGCATCGGCCTATTTGTCTGCACTTGAGGCAATGGAAGGTTATTTATTTGTAGTCCTTTTATTATACCTTGAATAATGTGCAATATTAAAGATTTAAGTAAAAAAAAAGACCTAATATAAATAGAAAAATTAATAACTCAGAAGTATATATCAATAATATGAATGTCATGAGTTAGCATCAGTTAGTCTCCTTCGAAAGATATCTGCTGTATAAAAAATCCAAAGTATTATAACCAAGAAAGATTCTGATGGAGAAAAGTTCACCAATTCACAGAGGTAAAACTTCAACCTTGACATATCTGCATTTCAACTCAGTCAGAGCTGTATGAAAATAAATACTTTTTAAAGCTCCAAGTCCAATCTGTAACCAAAGCAGGTTGTATTGAGTCACCTTATAATGTGACTAAGAGAATATAAATTGTTCAAACACAGCTAATCCATCTAGAGTAGCGATTTCTTGGATATCTGCAGAACACGCATAGCTGCTGCAACATATGGTCTATGTCAGTTAATATAGAAGCAATAGCTGTTTCTTTTTATCCCAGCAGCTTCATCCTGCTTCTAGGCTTCCAGCTCACTTGAAATATGATCTGCATCAGGAACATTAATTCAATATTCAAAAGATTTGTCTGGGTAACATTTGGAGATTTTAATATTATCCCTGCTCCCCAGCTACATTTTGTCTGGGAAACTCATTACCTGCACAAAATCTAGCCAGGTACAAAGAGGCGGTACTGGGGGCATTCCCAGAATACAATTTCACTTTATATGGGCAATATTGATATTCAGTGCTGCCTGGACATTACAAAATTATGTGGGCAACTCTGGTTGGTCAAATAGCTATTCTAAAGTTACCCAAATAAACAGAGGAACCAGGTTGCTGGCACTAACTTTCAAAAAAGAGATTGATCAGCTTTTAAACTAGAGCAAGGGAGGAAGCTGACAGTCACTCAGCAGTAGGGATGTGAATCATTTTTTGACGATTTAAAACAATCATCAGATATATTTTAAATCATCAAAAATCGTTAGAGCCGCGATACAATAACAATTCCCCCGATTTATTGTCAAAAAATCGTAAATCGGGGGAGAGGGAGGGCGGGAAAACCGGCACACCAAAACAACCCTAAAACCCACCCCGAACCTTTAAAACAAATCCCCCACCCTCCCGAACCCCCCCAAAATGTTTTAAATTACCTGGGGTCCAGTGGGGGGGGGGGGGGGTGTCATGGCACGATCTCCCGCTCTCTGGCCACGGCTGCATTAAGAGAAATGGCACTGGTGGCCCTTTGCCCTTATCATGTGACAGGGCAAAGGTAGCGCCAGTGCCATTTTGGTTCCTGGCTCCCAACGTCACGCGTGCAGGAGATCGCTCCCGGACCCCCGCTGGACCCCCAGGGACTTTTGGCCAGCTTGGGGGGGCCTCCTGACCCCCACAAGACTTGCCAAAAGTCCAGCAGGGGTCCGGGAGCGACCTCCTGCACGCGGGCCGTATTGCCAATATTCAAAATGGCGCCGGCACTACCTTTGCCCTCACTATGTCATACGGGCGACGGTCAATTTTGGCTGGGGGGGGAGGGAAATCTGATCATCGTGTTTTGTTTTTTTTAAATCATAAATCGGGGGAGGGCGGGAAAACCAGCACACCAAAAAAACCCTAAAACCCACCCCGAACCTTTAAAACAAATCCCCCACCCTCCCGAACCCCCCCAAAATGTCATACGGTCGCCTGTATGACATAGTGAGGGCAAAGGTAGCGCCGGCACCATTTTGAATATTGGCAAAACGGCCCGCGTGCAGGAGGTCGCTCCCGGACCCCCACTGGACTTTTGGCAAGTCTTGTGGGGGTCAGGAGGCCCCCCCAAGCTGGCCAAAAGTCCCTGGGGGTCCAGCGGGGGTCCGGGGGCGATCTCCTGCATGCGTGACGTCGGGAGCCAGGAACCAAAATGGCGCCGGCGCTACCTTTGCCCTGTCACATGATAAGGGCAAAGGGCCACCGGCGCCATTTCACTTAACGCAGCCGTGGCCAGAGAGCGGGAGATCGCGCCAGGACCCCCCCACTGGACCCCAGGTAATTTAAAACATTTTGGGGGGGTTCGGGAGGGTGGGGGATTTGTTTTAAAGGTTCGGGGTGGGTTTTAGGGTTTTTTTTGTGTGCCGGTTTTCCCGCTCTCCCCCGATTTACGATTTTTAATGATTTAAAAAAACAAAACAAAACACGACGATCAGATTTCCCTCCCCCCAGCCAAAATCACACCCCTACTCAGCAGTGCATGGTTTGGAGTAATGTATCTTTGAAGGATAAAATGAACAGGAGAGTTAGTGCATCCCAACAGAGAGGTTCCAATAAAAGCAAAAGTAGCCCATGTGCTTATAAGTAAAGAATCACTTGAGCTAAAGAATTCCAAATTATCAATATCAACTAAAAAGAAGGCTGTTAATACAAACAAAAAACACACATGTCTATGCCAATGCTAAGAAGTAATATGGAAGAGTTAGAATGTATAGCAGTGAATGATGAGATAGATATAACTACTAGCATTTCAGAGACCTAATGGAAGAAGGATAACCAATGGGACAGTGCTATATTAGGGTACAAATTTTACCATAATGATAAGGAGGATCAACTTGGTGGGGATGTAACACTTTGGGGTAGATTTTAAAAGGGTTACGCGCATAAGTTATGCGCGTAACCCTTTAAACACCCCCCCACTGTGCGCGCCGAGTCTATTTTGCATAGGCTCGGCAGCGCGCGCAAGCTCCGGGACGTGCGTAAGTCCCGGGGCTTTGCTAGGGGGGCTTGTCGGAGGTGTGTCAGGGGGGCGTGTCGGGGGTGGCGTGACGTTCGGGGCATTCCAGGAGGAGTGGTTCCGGGCCGGGGGTGTTTCGGGGGCGTGGCCGAGGCTTCTGAAATCGCTCCCGGGCTGGGGAATCGCGTGGCGGTGGCCGACTGGCGCGCGTAACTTTCACGATAAAGGTAGGGGAGAGTGTAGATAGGGCTGGGGGGGTGTGGGTTAGGTAGGGGAAGGTGGGGGAAGCTGAAGGAAAGTTCCCTCCGAGGCCGCTCCGATTTCAGAGCGGCTTCGGAGGGAATGGGCAGCGTGCACAGGGCTCGGCGCACGCAAGGTGCACAAATTGGAAGAAGGATCCATCTGAAGAAAATAGGAAAAAGATAAGTGTAAAACATTGATAAGGCAGGCTAAGAGAGAATTTGAAAAGGAGGTTGGCCGTAGAGGCAAAAGCTCATAGTAAAAACTTTTAAAAATATATCCAAAGCAAGAATTCTGTGAGGGAGTCGGTTGGACCGTTAGATGACCGAGGGGTTAAAGGGGCTCTTAGGGAAGATAAGGCTATTGCAGAAAGACTAAATGAATTCTATGCTTCTGTGTTTACTAATGAGGATGTTGGGTAGAAACCAGAGATGGTTTTCAAAGGTGATGATTCAGATGAACTGAACCAAATCACTGTGAATCTGGAAGATGTAGTAGGCCAGATTGACAAGCTAAAGAGTTGTTGTGGAGCGCTAGGAGAGTGGTCCCACTTACCAGGAGGTGTGTGTTCTTGGGCCATGGCTCGACCTCAGAGGAACTCCGAAGAGGTGCCGCGGTAGGCAAGGCATGCCCGAGCATGGGCTGGACGGGAGCGAGGCTGGACTGAAGACTGGAGATACTGACCCTCCTCCGGACCTGCACGCTTCGGAAGACCAACAACGCAATGATGGTCTTATGAACAGTCCTCCGACCGTTCCAAGCCCTTTCGGACCTGCCGCAGGGTACGGCAAGAAGTGGCAGTCTGGATGGAGGCCAGCTCAGCGAAGACTGGAATATGGAGATTCAGACGAGATTCAGGGATGAGGTACTTCGATGCACAGATGTAGACTTCAGGAATGAGGTACTAAGATGCACAGACGTAGACTCAGGAATAAACGTAGACTCAGGAACGAGGTACTTGGATGCACAGACGTAGACTCAGGAACTGACATAGACTCAGGAACGAGGTACTACGCTTTCAGAAGACTCAGGAACGAGGTACAAGGCTTTCATCAAACTCAGAAATGAGGTACAAGGCTTTCAGCAGACTCAGGAATGAGGTTCAAGGCTTGCATCATGAAGTGCCCTACTCAGCCCACCCGTGGGGCTGGTCACGGACCATGACATGGCTTGCCGCGGGGTACCAGGCTTTAAGCAGACTCAGGAATGAGGTACAAGGCTTTCAGACGATTCAGGAATGAGGTACAAGGCTGGCAACATGAAGCGCCCTACTCAGCCCACCCGTGGGGCTGGTCACAGACCACGACATGGCCTGCCAGGGGTTCAGGACAACTGAAGAGGAACACAGACAACAGGATCAGGAGAAACAACATTTGGACTGTAACACGGATACTGGCTCAGGAGACAGACCTTAGACTTGGAACACGAACAACAGGCGGACATCTGGACTGGAACGTAGCTTACAGGAACAGTAGGTGGACATCTGGACAAGACGAAGAGCTCCAACGAAGAACAGGAAACACAGGACCTTGAAGAAATGCTGGAACAAGGACGACTCCTGGAGCGAAGGACAGCAGGATCCCAGGAGTGACCAACTCCTTGCGAAGGCAAAGCTGGAATGGATGCTGAGCCCTTTTGTAGGGCTGAAGAGGACAACGCCCAGAGAGGGGTCAGCAGAGGGCCACACCTGGCTGGCCCTTGAAAAACAGACGAGAGGCACGCACCCGCACCTAAGGAAGCTGGTGAGAAGAGAAGCAGGATCCGCTGGTGGCGTTCCCAGCCACGTGGAAGGCTCAAAGAGAAGCAGGCAGGCAGCGGAGCAGCCCTGCCACAGAGCTGAATGTAGGCAGGCTGCAGGAGCAGCTCCATGCCATGAAGACTGAAGCTGGAAGGGCTGCAGGAAACAGATAATGGCTGCAGGCACAGGCAGGGATGGCTTCCCTGCCGGGTGAGGACCTGGACTGCAGCAGGCACCGGCAGGGACGGCCTCCCTGCCGGCTGAAGACCCCGGCATCGGCTGCAGCACGTTGGACGGCACAGGAGCGGCTGCGGGGGTCCTGACCACGAGGGAGAGCTCGCGGCGGGTCGGCCCTGCTGTGCAGAGCAAAAGGCAGCCGGGGAGGAGTCCGGACACAGCGGCAAGACTGCCAAAGAGGCAGCAGCCTCAGCGGCCTGACTGGCCTCATGAGGTAAGGAGCCTGCCTGTGCTCCTTGCGGGCAGGACCACAACAGTACCCCCTCCTCAAAGCCCCCCCTCAAGCCTCTTGTCAACAGCTTGGGGAGAAGGCGGTATTCCCTATACCGTCAGGGGCAAACAAGGATCCAAGGACAAAGCTGGAACTTCTTGGCGAGGAACTGTAGCGAGAAGAATACTTGAGCAGAAGACAAGGCAGAAGTGGTCAAGGTCCAGGCAAGACAAACACAACATGGAATGTTGAAGGCGCAGTTCAGGCAGGGTGCCGGGTTCAGAAACACAAGATGGCATCTTGGTTCAAGGATCAAGGTGGCAGAGGCAAGGCTCCATCCAAGACTTTGGCTTTGAATGGAAGTCCTTAAGGCTGAAGCTGTAGTGCAGGATGGAGTAACCAAGCGAAGACTAGCCGCTGGGTTGACGGTTCCAGGAACTTAGCACTTCAGTGACTCACGATGGATGCATGGAGTCAAGGTAGCAGTTTGAGATGCGGCAAGGATTAACCTTGGTATCACTAGAGGATGTAAGACAAGTTCAAGTTGGCTTTGAAGTATGGTGGGGTACTTGGTGTTGGATACTAACCAATAGTTCAAGAATCAAAGCTTGGGAGTATTGGTGACCAGATGACGTGGCAGTTTCTAGATGATATGCAGTAAGAGCAAGTGTGACTTCCTTCTAGGCATTGGTGCAAGAGGGCAGGTGAACTGCTAGTCACTGCTGGCGGTCACAGATGGAAATATGCTTGGCAAAGCATGTAAGCTGAAGTTCTTTGGTAGGCAATTGTGTCCCCAGAATGGACGTATGGCCAATGCTAGGCTAGTTGAACTGGTAATTCAAGTGACTGGGGGTGAGACCCAAGTTTTAAGGCAGAGCAGAAGTACTGTAGGTTCAAAAGTTCTGTAATTCCCATCTTAGGAGTGGGCCCAAAGGCTGGGCAGAATATTGCGGTGCTTGGTTAGCTGACACTCCCACTAGAGTGGTCTTAGACCGATGGTAGGAGATGGAAATCCTCTGGACTACTTGAGAGCAAGCTGAAAATAAATGTACTTGGCAAGGCACACTTGGACACCTTTACTTGGATGGTGAAGCTTGCAGTGAATTCCAGAGAAGAGGTCGCTGGTCTTGAGCTCGGAGTGGTGAGCGAGGCAAGCATGTGGTAACTGGAAGCACTGAAGAAACTGAGTGGGAAGAGCGAAGAAATCTGCTGGTTCAGTGTGAAGAGATGATCGATGCTCCAGGCCCCATTGGACGGATGACAACAGATGGGGTGCAGGCGCATCCTGTAGGTCATCTGGAGAGAAGTGTCACAGGCTGGCAAGTTGAAGACATCTCTTGCAGGATTCCAGCAAGATAAGCTCTACGGAGCAAGTGAGTCCTGAGAGTAGAACAAGAGTGCTCAGAGGAGAAAGATAAAAAATTCTGGACAAGATGGTCATGCAGGTCAGGAACCAGATGCTGCAGCTTGGAAGATGGTGGTGAACCTGGGTGCAGGTGCCTCCTGCAGGTCGTACAGCAAGTATACCCAGGTTAAACAAAGTCTCAAGAAGGCACTTGGTGGAAGCAGGTGCTAAAGCCTCTAGCGGTGTGGGAAAACAAAAAATTCAAGCAAGCTGGCGCCTCCAGTAGATTGGTAGATCATAGCGAAAAAACTGGGTCAGAAGTTTTTTCTTTAAAAAAAAAAATCTCTTGGCAAAGAACTCCGAAACTAGGCATGGACCCATCACAAGGACATGAACGCCGAACACATGGCCTTTGCAATCTGTTGTAGAGCGCTAGGAGAGCGATCCCACTTACCAGGAGGTGTGTGTTCTTGGGCCACGGCTTGACCTCAGAGGAACTCCGAAGAGGTGCCGCGGTAGGCGAGGCATGCCCAAGCATGTGCTGGATGGGAGCGAGGCTGGACTGAAGATGAGATACTGACCCTCCTCCGGACCTGCACGCTTCGGAAGTCCAACAACGCAATGATGGTCTTATGAATAGTCCTCCGACCGTTCCAAGCTCTTAAGGACCTGCCGCAGGGTATGGCAAGATGGATGGATGGCCGGATGGAGGCCAGGGCAACGAAGACTGGAACATAAAGATTTAGATGAGACTCAGGGACGAGGTACTTGGATGCACAGACGTAGACTTCAGGAACGAGGTACTAGGATAAAGAGACGTAAACTCAGGAATTGACGTAGACTCAGGAACGAGGTACTTGGATGCACAGACGTAGACTCAGGAACTGACGTAGACTCAGGAACGAGGTACTAGACTTTCAGAATACTCAGGAATGAGGTACAAGGCTTTCAGCAGACTCAGGAACAAGGTACAAGGCTTGCATCATGAAGTGCCCTACTCAGCCCGCCCGTGGGGCTGGTCGCGAACCACAACATGGCTTGCCGCGGGGTACCAGGCTTTAAGCAGACTCAGGAACGAGGTACAAGGCTTTCAGAAGACTCAGGAATGAGGTACAAGGCATTCAGACGATTCAGGAACGAGGTACAAGGCTGGCAACATGAAGCGCCCTACTCAGCCCACCCGTGGGGCTGGTTGCAGACCACGATATGGCCTGCCAGGGGTTCAGGACAACTGAAGAGGAACACGGACATTAGGATCAGGAGAAACAACATCTGGACTGGAACACGGATACTGGATAAGGAGACAGACCTTAGACTTGGAACACAAACAACAGGCAGACATCTGGACTGGAACGTAGCTTACAGGAACAGCAGGTGGACATCTGGACAAGACGAGGAGCTCCAACGAAGAACAGGAAATACAGGACCTTGAAGAAGTGCTGGAACAAGGATGACTCCTGGAGCAAAGGACAGCAGGATCCCAGGAGTGACCAACTCCTTGCGAAGGCAAAGCTGGAATGGATGCTGAGCCCTTTTGTAGGGCTGAAGAGGACAACGCCCAGGGAGGGGTCAGCAGAGGGCCACACCTGGCTGGCCCTTGAAAAACATACAAGAGGCGCATGCCCGTGCCTAAGGAAGCTGGAGAGAAGAGAAGCAGGATCTGCTGGTGGCGTTCCTAGCCACGTGGAAGGCCCAAAGAGAAGCAGACAGGCAGCGGAGCAGCCCTGCCACGGAGCTGAAGGTAGGCAGACTGCAGGAGTGGCTCTATGCCGCGAAGACTGAAGCTGGAAGGGCTGCAGGAAACAGAGGATGGCTGCAGGCACCAGCAGGGATGGCCTCCCTGCCGGCTGAAGACCCCGGCATTGGCTGCAGCACGTCGGATGGCACAGGAGTGGCAGCGGGGGTCCCAACCGCGAGGGAGAGCTCGCGATGGGTCAGCCCCGCTGTGCAGAGCAAAAGGCAACTGGGGAGGAGCCCGGACACAGCAGCAAGACTGCCGCAGAGGCAGCAGTGTCAGCGGCCCAACTAGCCGCGTGAGGTAAGGAGCCTGCCCACGCTCCTCGCGGGCAGGACCGCAACAAGAGTAGCAAATCACCTGGACCAGATGGTATGCATCCCAGGGTTCTGAAGGAATCAAAAATGCAATTTCAGATCTATTAGTTAAAATTTGTAACCTATCATTAAAATCATCCATTGTACCTGAAGTCTGGAGGGTGGCCAATGTAACCCCAATATTTAAAAAGGGCTCCAGGGGTGATCTGGGAAACTACAGACCAGTTAGCCTGACTTCAGTGCCAGTAAAAATAGTGGAAAATATTCTAAAGATCAAAATCACAGAGCATATATAAAGACATGGTTTAATGGAACACAGTCAGCATGGATTTACCCAAAGCAAGTCTTGCCTCACAAATCTGCCTCATTTTTTTTGAAGGGGTTAAACATGTTAAACATCACTTCACAATTTCAAGAAAGGAGTCAAGACATGGCTCTTCCGACAGGCCTACTCCGATACAAACCAAACATAAACTATCTCCCTTACTCAGCTCCACTCTACTCGACCTCCACTCCCTTTGCCCCCCCCCCCCCCCCTCTGTCCCATCCATCCTCTGCCCTTCTACACCCCACCATGCTACCCCTAAATCCTCCATGCCATCCCCAAAGACTTTATATGTAAGAGAACAACCGTCGAATTGATAAAATATTGCCGGTCTTGTATAATACCATCTTAGTACTACATAAGTTGATTGTAACTGTACATATTTTCAACTGTATATAGTTTCCTCTATTTGTTTTTATTTTTCTCAATTTTTACTGCCTTCCCCATCTCCTCCCTGTCCCCTCCCTCTCCTCTTTTCCCCCCTCCCCCTCCCTTGTTTTATTGTAATTTTCCTCCTTCAGTTCATTGTAAACCGGCATGATGTGCTTCACGAATGTCAGTAAATAAAAGTTAATAAATAAATAAAATAAATAAAATAAATGTGGATAAAGGTGAGCCAGTAGATGTAGTGTATTTGGATTTTCAGAAGGCATTTGACAAAAGTCCCTCATGTGAGGCTTCTAAAGAAACTAAAAAGTCATGGGATAGGAGGTGGTGTCCTTTCATGGATTACAAATTGGTTGAAAGACAGGAAATAGAAAGTAGGATTAAATGGTCAGTTTTCTCAGTGGAAAAGGGTAAATAGTGAAGTGCCTCAGGGATCTGTACTTGGACCAGTGCTTTTCAATATATTTAGAAATGATCTGGAAAGGAATACGACGAGTGAGGTAATCAAATTTACAGATGATACAAAATTATTCAGAGTAGTTAAATCACAAGCGGATTGTGATAAATTGCAGGAGGACCTTGCGAGACTGGAAGGTTGGGCATTCAAATGGCAGATGACATTTAATGTGGACAAGTGTAAGGTGATAAATATAGGGAAAAATAATCCATGTTGTAGTTACACGATGTTAGGTTCCATATTAGGAGCTACCACCAAGGAAAAAGATCTAGGTGTCATAATGGATAATATATTGAAATCGTCAGCTCTATGTGCTGCAACAGTCAAAAAAGCAAACAGAATGTTAGGAATTATTAGGAAAGGAATGGTGAATAAAACGGAAAATGTATCGCTCCATGGTGAGTCTGCAACTTGAGTACTGTGTACAGTTCTGGTCGCCACATCTCAAAAAAGATATAGTTGTGATGGAGAAAGTACAGAGAAGGGCGACCAAAATGATAAAGGTGATGGAACAGCTTCCCTATGAGAAAAGGCTAAAGAGGTTTGGCCTGTTCAGCTTGGAGAAAAATGACTGGGAGGATATGATAGAGGTCTTTAAAATCATGAGAGGTCTAGAATGGGTAAATGTGAATCAGTTATTTACTCTTTCAGATAATAGAAGGACTAGGGGGCACTCCATGAAGTTAGCAAGTAGCACATTTAAAACTAATCGGAGAAAATTCTTTTTCACTCAACGCACATTTATTTATTTGTTTATTTATTTGTTTGTTTGTTTTTTATATACCGATATGCAACTAGAGTCTTCACATCGGTGTACATATAACAAAAAATTAGAAATGTTACATTGTAATAATCATAACAGTGAGAAGACTAAATGTAAAAAGAGAAGAAAAAATAAAAAATGTGTGAAAAAGAAGTAATGAGAAATAGTTAAAATGATATTAGAAGAATAATACGATTTATCCAGTTGAGTATGCTTTTTGAAAAAGCCATGTTTTCAGTTCTTTTTTAGAAGATTGTGAAGAAGGCTCAAGTCTTAAATCAATTGGTAGGGAATTCCATAGTATTGGGCCAGCAATTGAGAAGGCACGTTGTCTTGTTGAGATGAGACAGTATCTTTTAGGAGAGGGAATTTTGAAGAGGCCAGTGTTTGTGGAACATAAAGTTCTTTTTGATGATTGAAAAGTGAGTTTTGTATCCATCCAGTTAGACTTATTATTGTATAAAGCTTTATGAATAAGATATAAAGTGTAGAAATAAGATATAAAGTGTAGAAATTTGAGAACTGGGGAAATGTGATCTGACCTTTTGTGATTACTGAGTAATCTAGCAGCCGAGTTTTGTAAAAGTTGAAGAGGAGTAATGGAAGAAGCAGGTAATCCAAGAGTAATGTATTACAATAGTCTATTTTGGTAAATAGTAGAGTTTGCAGAACAATGCAGAAGTCAAAATGGTGAAGGAGGGGTTTAATCCTTTTCAAAATTTGAAGTTTGAAAAAGTCATCTTTTATAATGTTGTTAATGTGCTTCTTAAAAGATATTTCAGAGTCTACATTAATTCCAAGGTCTCTTACATTGAGTAAAATTGTTTTGCTAGATAAATAATTAAGATGTATGTCAGGTTCAGGTGAGGATTTGTTAAAAATATATAGTATTTCAGTTTTATTATGATTGAGTGAGAGGGACATTTGTATTAATAGATTTTGGATTGTAGTAAGATATGAATTCCAAAGATTATGTTATGACCGCTGCCCACGGGTTTCCCCACGAGCAGGCACCTTACCCCGTGCTGCCGCATTCCCGACGCGACTGGTCACCGCCAACGTCGGGCCTCCCTCGCGGCCGGAGCTGCGGACTCAAGTTCCTCTCGCGGCCCGGAGGCCATCCATCATGCCTTCCTCTTCGGCGGCGTGAGCCGCAGACCTTCTGCGCCTTCTTCCTGTTGGGAGCCGCCACCATCTTCATTGTCCTCTTCACGGCTGGAGGCCGCAAGCCCCGAGCTGGATTGGTGGCTGAAGCTGCCCTCGGGGTCTCCTGCAGCAGCAGGAGCCGCTGCCATCGTCGGGGCCTGCATCCAGGCCCAGCCCTGCTGCTTCTGACGTCGACGTTGGTGCAGGACCGCTGTAATTTCAGCAGGGTACAGCGTTGACCAGGATGGCCAGCCAATTTGGAATCATGAGCCCAGTATAGAAGTTTCTGCTGCGTTCATGCCTATTCTCACCCTCACTCCACCCTCTCTACCTTTGTGGCGACTCCCTTAGGCTCAGACTGACAGATGCAGCCTCAGCTTCTCTCCACCTCTTGGTCCCGGAATCCCCGAGCTGGCTTGACGCTACGGATCCGCCATGTTCCTGATGACGTAAGGGCGCGTACGCGCTCCAGAATTTGTACCAGCAAGGGCGCGAACCTCAGGGGGTGTTCCCCCCATAGTGATGTCATCCATTTTTGATTTAAAAGGTCTTTGTTTGCTAACTGCAAGCGAGTTAGCAAGGAACTCCAACAGGACTTGCTTCGGCAGTCCACGCTACTTGCAACTACATTCCGAGTCAGCAAGGGGAAACCTTTCTCCACTGCTCGGCATTTTCAAACTTACCACGAGTACCCCGCTCCTCGGGGGCTCCGCTCTTCTTGATTTCAGATTGCTGGACGGGATCTGGTACTCACTCCTCGAGGGCCTACGTTCCCGAAGACTCAGAAGACTCCTATTGCCTGGAGGCGATCGCAGACGTGAACACAGTGAGTCCTATTACAGACAGGAACCAGTACTCACTCCACGAGGGCCTATGTTCCTAATTCCTTTCTCAGACTCTCTTCTTCCTCAGAAGATACCGCATACCTATAATACAGATTAATAGATAGGAACCGGTACTCGCTCCATGAGGGCCTATGTTCCTAAATCTCTCCTGTCCTCTCTTCTATTCCAGAAGCCATCCCATACACAGCTATTGTGAGTTCTATTTCAGACTGCCTATAGGAACCAGTACTCGCGTGCGGCTCCTGTTCCTGAGTACTGAAGATTCTCTGTCGCATAAGAAGACATTACAGTTATCTACTATTGTGAGTGTACCATCTACCATCTACCACTGGTTATGTCCAGCATACCTTGTCTACTCACTACCTATAGTCTTTCCATATAGCTCAGCAACTCAGAGATCGTAGTACCAGTATCAGAGGGACTTCAGCCCTGCCGGGCACATCAACTCACTACTGTCACCTCTGGTGGTTCTACTTCCAGTCTAATAAAGAACTATCTGTGTTTGTCTCAATACTCCAGCCTAGCCGGTGGTCCCTCTCAGGATCTCCACTTGAGGGCGCTGTCATCTGCCATTGGCCCAGGGATTCACTATTCTACTACGTGTTATTCCTTACACTAACAGAGCAGTATTATCATCTGCCACTCTGTGGGAGCCAACCTACATCAAACCATTACTCCTCTTTCTATGGAAGCTGTTCCATATCAGATAGCTATCTCCCTGTGGAGATCATACAGGTTGCTGGCTCATCTTCTACAGGAACAAAGCATAACAGTAGATACTCCTTCCCTCTGGGGAAGCAGAGCACTAACAGATTGCTATACTCCTCCTCCTACAGGAGTCAAGCCTATCAGATTGCTAACTTCCTAGCAAGATCAGTAAAAGATTACTAACTCCGCCTCCCTGATGGGGTGATCCTTAACAGATTGCTAACTCCGCCCCCTCTGGAGGGGTGGTCCTGAACAGTTTCTTTCTGAGGTTCTTAGGCACAATTGTTTTACTGGCAGGCACAGAATGAGTAGCCGCCAAGATGACTTTCTTCGGGTCGATGATGTGCTGAGGTTCTTCAGGAACCTCCTCAGAGAGGAAAGAGTGTGATAGGGCATCAGCTCTGGTATTCTTGTCTCCGGGGCGATATTTGAGCATGAAGTCAAAGCGATTAAAAAACAAGGACCATCTGGCATGTCTGTGGTTAAGACGTTGTGCATGACGGAGATACTCTAGATTCTTGTGGTACAAGAATACGGTAATTTGATGTTGGGCACCTTTGAGCCAAGGCCGCCATTCCTCGAATGCCAGTTTAATAGCCAGGAGCTCTTTATCTCCGATCCCATAGTTCTTCTCTGCAGGAGAAAACGTTGCGAGAAAAAGGAGCAGGGATGTAAGGCTTTAGAATCTCCAGTTTGGCTTAACACAGCCCCTATAACATCTGAAGCGTCAATCTCCACGATGAAGGGTCTATTGGGGTCTGGGTGACACAGACATGGCTCAGTGGAAAAGGCAGTCTTTAATTTCTCGAACATGGAAATGGCCTCTGCAGACCATTTAGAAGCGTTGGCCCCTTTCCGTGTCATTGCAGTTAAGGGCACCGTCAAAGAAGAATAGTTCTTTATAAAGCTTCTATAGTAATTTGTGAACCCCAAAAATCATTTCAGGGCCTTCAGACTGGTAGGTTGAGACCAATTCTTGATACTCTCTAATTTTTGGGGATCCATCCGGAAGCCTTGTTTCGAGATGATATAGCCAAGAAAAGGCACAGACTCTTTGTGGAATTTGCACTTTGACAATTTGGCGTAGAGGCGATGTTCTCGAAGTCTCAGAAATACTTGTTTGACATTTGTTAGATGAGTAGCCATATCCTGTGAGAATATCAAGATGTCATCTAGGTAAACAATGACACTTTTGTACAGAAGGTCCTGCAGAATGTCATTCATCATGTTCTGAAACACAGCAGGAGCGTTGCACAGGCCGAAGGGCATTACCATATATTCGAAATGGCCATCTCAAGTGTTGAAAGCTGTTTTCCACTCGTCGCCGTCGCGAATGCGAACCAAGTTATAGGCTCCCTTTAGGTCAAGTTTTGAGAATATCTTGGCTCCTTGAAGTATTTGAAACAGCTCTGAGATCAGAGGTAAGGGGTATTGGTCTTTAATCGTGATCTCGTTCAGACCTCGATAGTCGATACAAGGACACAGAGTGCCATCTTTCTTCCCCACAAAGAAGAAGTCTGCGCCCGCAGGAGACTTAGATGGTCTAATGAAACCGTTTTGCAGGTTTTCCTCAATGTATTCGGACATGGCCTTGTTCTCTACCACTGACAGCGGGTAGACACGTCCCTTAGGAGATTCAGCATTAGGTTTCAGTCGTATTGCGCAGTCATAAGATCTATCTGGCTGAGGGATGTCAGCAGCTTCTTTGGAGAAAACATCATGAAATGATGCATACTGAGGCGGCAGTCCTGGCATCACTGGAGTTGTAGGCATGCAGAGAATAGGAGAGACCTCCTTTAAGCATTTGCCATGACATTCTGGGCCCCAACGGGAGAGTTCCAACGTAGTCCAGTTGAATTGTGGCATGTGCAGCTGCAACCAGGGTAACCCCAGAACGTTAGGGTGCATGGCCTTATCTAACACAAATAAGGAAATTGACTCTGTATGGAGGGCTCTGGTGCAGAGGGATACCGGTTCGGTACAACAGGTAACATCACCTGGTAACCGCTTTCCATGTATAGACGATAAGAGTAGTGGAGTCTTCAAAGTGGTGAGAGGACTCCTCATATGTTCCAGTAATCATCGTAGAATAAAATTACCTCCTGCCCCTGAGTCTACCAGGGCAAGGGTCTGGAACTCCGAAGGTCCGCAGATCAGAGAGAAAGGAAGAGAGAGCGGAGGAGAGAGTGTAGTAAGGCCTAAGAAAAGTCTTCCCACAGGACTTAGGCCCGTCCGTTTCCCAGACATATGGGGCATGTTTGGTCTGCATGACCAGCTTGTCCACAGTACATGTCAAACCATTCCTCTTCCGAAGTCTTCTCTCTTTGGATGTCAAGTGACTGCGATCAAGTTGCATTGGTTCTTCATCACTGGCAACAGGCATTACAGGAACCATCCTGAGTGCAGGCTTAGCACGAACTTCTTTCTGAACAAGTCCTTTACCAGGCTTGAGTTCTTGCACCTTATCACAAAGCCGGTGATCAATTCTAGTAGCTAAGGCCACTAGCTTATCCAGTGAGTCAGGTATCTCACAAGCAGCCAGCTCGTCCTTCAAGCGGGAATCCAAACCTCTGAAGAAGAGAGTTATCAGGCATCTAGGGTCCCAAAGTAACACAGTTGCAAAAGTCTTAAACTCTATAGCGAAATCAGCCAGTGGTCAGTTGCCTTGATTCAGGTCCACCAAAGCAGAACCAGCAACAGTGTGTCGGGCAGGATCGTCAAAAACGGATTTGAACAAGTCCATAAATCCGTCAATATCCTGGAGTATAGGGTCTTTGCGTTCCCACAGCGAGGAAGCCAAGACAAGTCCCTTCCATCAAGATAAGATAGAATGTAAGTAGTCTTGGCATAGGCTGTAGGGAAGTGAGAAGGTTGTAATGCAAAATGCATACAACACTGGTTTAAGAAGCCTCTAATTCTATGAATCTTCCCAGAGAAATGTATTGGAGCAGCAAGAGGCACAGTAGTCTTTACAGTTACTTCAGGTAACTGAACTTCAGTACTGGAAATAGAGCCTTGATTCTTCTGTGCATGCAGCTGATGAAACGCAGTAGTGAGTTTTTCCAATGCATCTTGTTGTTCAGCAATGCGCAGGGCCAGGCCTGGAATGGCCTGCAAGGCATTGAGCTGAGCCGGATCCATGGAGTTAGCAATCTGTTATAGTTATTGATGTTTGGGTGGATCCTTGGACACTGTGGCAGCTGACCATGCCCACAGGGGGCAGTCCTGTGAGGGACCACAGTGTCAGGCTAGACTCTGGACACACAAACACAGATTTGAATCTTTTATTAAACAGTTTTGGAAACCACTGGCAGTAGTGAGTAGTAGATGTTGAGCCTGGCTGGGCAGGTCTCCCACAGAACGCTGGAACAGCAAATCCTCTGCTAGGCTGTGCTGTAGTGGAAAGAGACTGAGAGTTATGAGTACACGGTAAGGAGCATTCAGAGTCTCAGGTAGACTTAGGAGAAGCTCCGAGACAGGGAGAGCAGGCCCTTGAGGAGCGAGTACCTGATCCCTTAGAGCAGAGAGACTCAGTTGTATTGTACTCACGTAGCAGTAACAGAGATTCCACTAGACGAGAGGTCTGGCACCGGAACAGAGGGCAGCCCTTGAGAAGCGATTACCTGGTTCCAGTGAAGCAGTACTATGGAATAGATGGTAGTTGTACTCACAGATGGAACTGTTAGTGAAGTCTTCCAAGTAGAAGGGTTTGAAGATGCAGGCAGCGACTCTGGGAACATGGGCCCTCGAGGAGCGAGTACCGGTTTCCTGATAGCACCTGAAAGAAGCAGAAGAGGCCCCCGAGGAGCGGGTAACCCGTTAGCAAACCCCGAAGGGTGTAAGAGTTCCAGATAGCGCTGGAGTGGCAGAGCAGCTTCGGTATGGAGAGCGAATCCCATCCGTAGAGTTACCGTTGCTAACTCAATGAGCTAGCAAATACTGTAGGCTTAAATATCCGGGTAGCGTGAGGTCAAATCAGGGGGACGCCCCTGAGGTTCTCGCCAATGTGGAAATAAAGATGAGGGCGGCATGCGCGCGCGCGCCCTAAGGTACCTTGGAGGAGCATGGTGGGAGGCAGCACCAAAGCCGGTCTGGGGATGCCGGAGAGGACGGCAAACAGACGCCATGGCAGCCAGTAGTCCGAGGTGAGCGGGAGGAGCTGCAAGTAGTGAGAGGTAGGTGGGGCGAAGCTGTCGAAGACCAATGGTCGCAACACTGTTTACCTATTCAGTTCCACTCATGATTTTATAAACTTCTATCATATCCATTTTCACTCACCTCTTCTCTAAACCAAAGAGCCCTAATTTGTTTAGCAATTCTTCATAAAAGAACACTTCCATCCTCTTTATTATTTTTGTTGCCATTCTCTTTTCTAGTTTGGCTACATTTTTTTCAAGATAGGAGACTAGAAATGCACACAGTAATCTATAGGGATGTGAATCGTTTTTTGACGATTTAAAATATCGTCCGATATATTTTAAATCGTCGAAAATCGTTAGAGGCACGATACAATAGGAATCCCCCCGATTTATCGTCAAAAATCGTAAATCGGGGGAGGGGGAGGGGAAGGGGGAGGGCGGGAAAACCGGCACACTAAAACAACCCTAAAACCCACCCCGACCCTTTAAAATAAATCCCCCACCTTCCTGAACCCCCCCCAAAATGTTTTAAATTACCTGGGGTCCAGTGGGGGGGTCCCGGTGTGATCTTCCACTCTCGGGCCACGGCTGCGTTAATAGAAATGGTGCCGGTGCTACCTTTGCCCTGTCATAGGGCAAAGGTAGCACCGGCGCCATTTTGGTTCCTGTCCCCCGACGTCATGAGCGCAGGAGATCGCTCCTGGACCCCCGCTGGACCCCAAGGGACTTTTGGCCAGCTTGGGGGGGGGCCTCCTGACCCCCACAAGACTTGCCAAAAGTCCAGTGAGGGTCCGGGAGCGACCCTCTGCACTCGGGCCGAATTGCAAAATGGTGCCGGCCGTATGGCCGTATTGCAAAATGGCGCCGGCCGTATGGCCGTATTGCAAAATGGCACCGGCCATATAGCCGGCGCCATTTTGCAATACGACCCGAGTGCAGGAGGTCGCTCCCGGACCCCCGCTGGACTTTTGGCAAGCCTTGTGGAGGTCAGGAGGCCCCCCAAGCTGGCCAAAAGTCCCTGGGGGTCCAGCGGGGGTCCGGGAGCGATCTCCTGTGCTCGTGATGTCGGGGGACAGGAACCAAAATGGCGCCGGCGCTACCTTTGCCCTGATGACAGGGCAAAGGTAGCGCCGGCGCCATTTCTATTAAAGCAGCCGTGGCCCGAGAGTGGAAGATCACACCGGGACCCCCCCCCACTGGACCCCAGGTAATTTAAAACATTTTGGGGGGTTCAGGAGGGTGGGGGATTTATTTTAAAGAGTCGGGGTGGGTTTTAGGGTTGTTTTAGTGTGCCGGTTTTCCCACCCTCCCCCGATTTACGATTTAAACGATTTAAAAAAAAAAAACAAAACCGCGACGATCAGATTCCCTTCCCCCCCCAGCCAAAATCGATCGTTAAGACGATCGATCACACGATTCACATCTCTAGTATTCAAGGTGCAGTCTCAGCATAGATCTAGTATGATGTACTTCATTTTATTCTTCAATCCTGTCTGAATAATTCATAATATTTTATTTGCTTTTTTTGACAGCTACCACACACTGAGCTGAGAGTGTCAAATATTGTCCACAGGGAGTTCAGATCCTTTTCCTGGGTGGTTATTCCTTTTGGATGAATTTTCAAAGCCATTAACGTGAGGAGTCAAGATCTGTGCTTGGCTCTTGCCATCCCTCCCAATAAAACAAGACACATTCTTGGCGTTATAAAAGGCCACAGTTTATTAATCATAACCGAGCCCCGCCTGAACAATAAACATCATGCTGACAACATGTCAGCTGAAACATTCCCCCCCTTCGCTTATGCCCTCACTCACCACCACGTCCCAGCAGTAAGCGATATGCCCCCCTCCCCCCTATTGTCTTACCCTGTGTTGTACCAGTGAGGGCAAGCCATGGCTTTTGAGCTTTAGCCCCCTAGCTCATTCCAGTCTTCTCGTGCAGCAGCTCCCCCCCCCCAACTGCACGAGACCCCCCCCTTCCCCCCCCCACCCCCCGTGTCCTTTAAACATCCAATTATTTACAACATTCAACTTGGGCTCGGGTTTCCGCCACAAAACAAGGAAGCGTATGCTTCCTTGTTCCCCCACTGTGGCCCCTTATCTACCTTCAATTGCAGCCTCTAATCCTTCTTGCAAGGCATTGGGAGTGGTGCAGGTAATAAATCGGCTGTCAGCAAAATGTTTAATGGTTTCTGCCTTGATACGAGAATTAGTAGGCATGTGCTTGAAGTTGAATGTGAAGATTACAGCAAAGCATGTTCCAGGAGTGGGAAATCTTATAGCAGGGGAGGGGGGGGGGGGGGGGGGCAGGTACCCAGGTTAGTGAAGAAGTATTCATACCACTATTGGTTTGGTTTACTGATCGATTGGTGCTTGAGATGATAATACCACTTCTGTTGGTGCCCTTTGCCTATCTTTTGGAGCCTTTAAGTATTCTTACTACTGTTGGTCCTTCTTTCTTCCTCTCACAGTGCCTTGGAATGTTCATGCCTTTGTTTGGGCTGCTTTCTCCTTTACCTTGGACTATTCATGCCATCTTGGAGTCACTTTACCCAACTCTTGGTGTCTTGGAGTGTTCTTACCTCTGTTGTGATACCTGCTTCAAGTTTCACTAAACTTGGATAGAAAACTCCAATTTTAGATCTAAAACAGAATTCATTGCTTCCCCCACTGACTTTAATGGAAAATGAATGTTTAAATGACATGAAAAAAGAGAATTGTTTTGGCCCAGTTAAAATGAAACAAATCATTGAGCCAAACAAACCAAATGAATGAACCAATCTGAACTTTTTTTCTACTTTGGGATATTAATGCCACTGTGTTGATATCTTGTGATATTGATATCACTCTTCTTCTTGTTTACCCCTCAATCAATGTCTTTAGGTGTTGATGCCACTATACTGACTGCAATACTCCTCACGCAAAGGATTGTGGTTTAATGTCACTCTTTTTTCTCCCTTACCTCTCTCTCAGTGCCTTTAGGTGTTGCCTCTTTTCTTGATGTCTTTCTTTGTACATTGTTCCGTTGGGTATTGGTGCCACCATGTTTGCTGCCTCACCCTTCACTCATTGTCTTTAGATGAAGGACTAGAGCGCATTCCATGAAGTTAGCAAGGAGCACATTTAAAAAAAAATCAAATAAAATTCTTTTTCACTCAACGCACAATTAACCTCTGGAATTCATTGCCAGAGGATGTGCTTAAGGCAGTTGGTATAGTTGAGTTTAAAAAAGGTTTGGATAAGTTTCTGGAGGAGAAGTCCATAAATTGCTATAAATCAATAAGGAATAGCCACCGCTTGTGTTATGGTTATGAGGTGTTGGAATGGATTCTTGGGTACTGAGGTGCTGGCCACTCCCATGGGGAGAAGCCCTGTGAGGAACCGCAGTACTAGGCTAGACTCTATACACGCAGACACAGAGAAGTTGTATTTATTGTACAGCTTGATGGTACTGCCCGGGGAGCGGGCAGCAGTGAAGGTAACCCAGCAGAAGTAGTCCAGGGGTCCTCAGCAGAGGAGACCAGTCTCACACTCGAGTAAGTGATAGGCAGCGTGGCATAGCAGGGACAGGTCCCGGATGTAGACACAGAGCGCTGAGGCTGAAGGTGAGACAGACTGAAAGAAGGGTTAGTACTCACTGAAGCAGAAAGTTGTATTGTTGAAGGTCCTGGCAGGCAGAAGTTGATCAGTGGCAGGCACCAGATTAGGGAGAGCAAGCCCTCGAGGAGCGAGTACCCGGTATCCCAAGATAGGTACCTGAAATAGACCAGAAAGGCCCCCGAGGAGTGGGTACCCAGGTTAGTGAAGAAATACCCCGAAGGGCAGAGAGAGCTTCCTGCGGCAGCTAGGAAGCAGCAGAGCAACTTAGACCGGAGGCAGTCCAATCCAATCTCGATCCTTGCTAACACACAGGTCTATCCAGTACCGAGCGGTAGAAAGAGCTGCGTTAGTGCCTACGGCACCCGTGGTTGCCGCACGCACAGTGCAGCTCACCTACCGCTCGATCCTGAACACTAATTTTATTTAAATGTAAACCGCGTCCGTAATGCCTTAGGCCCGCGCAACCCATTTTACTGGATAGAGCGCCTATACAGTATCCTGGGTGCGCGGGCCTAAGGCTTCATGCCACACTGGTATCTGTCATTTCAAATGTCATTTGAAATGACAGATACCAGGGAGGAGGGGAGAAGAGATGACAGCGGCGAAGCAAAAAAAAAAGCAAAAAAACCAAAAGCAAAAAGTAAGTCGCTTCGCCGCTTCACTCTTCCCTCCTCCCGGAGCAGGGAGCGAAAAGCAGCCTTGCTCCGGGAGGAGGGAAGCGGCGAAGCGACTTACTTCTTGCTTTTGGAGGAGGAGAGACACAGCGGCGAAGCAAAAAAAAAACAACCAAAAGCAAGAAGTAAGTCGCTTCGCCGCTTCCCTCCTCCCGGAGCAGGGCGCGAAAAGCAGCCTTGCTCCAGGAGGAGGGAAGCGGCGAAGCGACTTACTTCTTGCTTTTGGTTTGTTTTTTTTTGCTTCGCCGCTGTGTCTCTCCTCCTCCCGGAGCAGGGCGCGAAAAGCAGCCTTGCTCCGGGAGAAGGAGAAGAGACACAGCGGCGAAGCAAAAAAAAAAACCAAAAGCAATTTTGGTTTTTTTTTTCAAAAAGCGACAATTTTGGTTTTTTTCCAAAAGCGACTTACTTTTGGGATCTTGACAGATCCCAAAAGTAAGTCGCTTTTGGACGCCTGCAGAACTTACTTTTTTGAAGCCATCAGCAGGAACACGATCATAGCTCCTCCCGACGAAGAAAGATGGCCGCCTGCACGGGGGGAAGCGTACAATTGGCCGCTCAAGACGTGGCGTCACATCCCGTGACGCCAAACGTCGTGACGTCACGTCTTCAGCGGCCAATTGCAGCTTTCCCCCGTGCAGGCGGCCATCTTTGTCTTCGTCGGGAGGAGCTATGATCGTGTTCCTGCTGATGGCTTCAAAAAAGTAAGTTCTGCAGGCGTCCAAAAGCGACTTACTTTTGGGATCTTGACAGATCCCAAAAGTAAGTCGCTTTTGGAAAAAAACCAAAATTGTCGCTTTTTGAAAAAAAAAAACCAAAATTGCTTTTGGTTTTTTTTTTTGCTTTGCCGCTGTGTCTCTTCTCCTTCTCCCGGAGCAAGGCTGCTTTTCGTGCCCTGCTCTGGGAGGAGGAGAGACACAGCGGCGAAGCAAAAAAAAAAACAAAATTGCTTTTGGTTTTTTTTTTCTTCGCCGTTGCTTCGCCGTTGCAGTCTCCGTGGCAGCCCCAGTCCGGACATCGGAGGGGGGCTGCAACGTTTTTCTCGCTTTTTTTTTTTTTTTTTTGGCTTTGGGAGCAGGGGAGAGGACTGGGGCTGCCACGGAGACCGGCACCCATGATCGCGGCCGGGGCAGGTGAGCGGGGGCTGGGGGAAAGCTTGCCACCTACCCTTACCCCTGCCTCTACCGCAGGGGTCAGGGTAGGCGGTAAGTTTGCAGGTTAAACGCGTGACAAAACGGCAGGGAAAGCTAGCGATAGTCGGGGCGCGGGTTACGGGATGCTAGGGAATAGCTAATTCGCTCGTTTGCATGCAATATGCATGCCGCGTGCGGAAGGGGTTGCCCGGGGAATTTAGGACGCGGTAGGAGTAGGTTAAAGGGGATTCGGGATCGCAGGAAGGGCTAACATGGCCGGAAAGTGAGTAAAAGGCGGCTTAGGAGCAGGGTAAACGCGGCCGCACTTTACAGGATGGACCCGACAGTTTGTTAGCAAACGAAGGGCAGGCTAAATACCAGGATGTAATGATGTCACTCGGAGGGGATGCCCCCGAGGTTCCCGCCATGATGTGGATAAAGACGTGGGTGGCGTGCGTGCGTGCACCCTAGGAGGCCCTCAGGAAAATCATGGCGAACACCGTTGCCGTTGCTGATCTGGGGACACCGGAGAAAGCAGCATGAAGACGCAGTGGCAGCCATCTTCCCAAGGCTGAGGAGAGAGAAGGAAGAAAGGTGAGGCACAAAGGTCAAAGCCATCTGAGACCGATGGATGCAACAGTACCCCCCTTCAAAGGGCCCCCTCCAGACCCCCTACCTGGTCTAGGTTTTTGAGGATGCGATCGATGAAATTGACGAAGCATCTCTTTGTCCATGATATTAGCCAATGGTTCCCAAGAGTTTTCTTCTGGTCCGTATCCCTCCCATGACAGGAGGTATTCCCAAACTCTGCCGCTCTTTCTTACATCAAGGATGGCATCAACCTTATATTCGATGTCTTCTTCTTCATCAACCGGGGTACGTTCAGGTCCCTTGGTGGAAAACTTGCTAAGAACAAGCAGTTTCAGCAGCAAAACATGGAATGCATTGTGAATCCTCAAAGCTGGAGGGAGTCTCAGACTATAGGTGAGTGAGCCCAACTGTCGGAGAATAGGAAAGGGTCTGACAAAGCATGGAGTAGAGATGTGCAGGCAAAACGTTTTCGTTGCGTATGCGATCCGTATTCGTGGGGGGTCAATTCCGTTTCATGCAGAAGTATGGAGAATTCAATAAGTTGTCGATCTGTAAATACGTTACTACTAAATTAACTACAACCCCCCACCCTCCTGACCCCCCCAAGACTTACCAAAACTCCCTGGTGGTCCAGCGGTGGGGTCCGGGAACTCACTCACACCCTCGGTGCTAGTTTCATCATGACGCCGATAGCCTTTGTCACAGGGGCTACCGGTGCCATTGGTCAGCCCCTGTCACATGGCCATCGGCGCCAGCTTGTGCTCCTACCATGTGACAGGGGCTGACCAATGGCACCGGTAGCCCCTGTGACATAGTATGGGCAAAGGCTATCGGTGCCATTTTGAGTCCTGGCCTGGCGTCGGACGGCAGGTCGCTCCGGGACCCCCGTTGGACCCACAGGGACTTTTGGCCAGCTTGGGGGGGCCTACTGACCCCCACAAGACTTGGCAATAGTCCAGCGGGGGTCTGGGAGCGACCTCCTTTCACGTCCGCCGCCCGATCCCAATACTTAAAATGGCGCCGATCGCCGCCATTTTGAGACTCAAAATCGCCGTCCCGGCAATACTCAAAATGGCACCGATTGCCTTTGCCCTCACTATGATGGCGATCGGCGCCATTTTGAGTATTGGCGGGACGGCGATTTTGAGTCTCAAAATCGCGGCGATCTGCGCCATTTTGAGTATTGGGATCGGGCGGCCGGCGTGAAAGGAGGTCGCTCCCGGACCCCGCTGGACTTTTGGCAAGTCTTGTGGGGGTCAGGAGGCCCCCCCAAGCTGGCCAAAAGTCCCTGTGGGTCCAACGGGGGACCCGGAGCGGCCTGCCGTCCGACGCCAGGCCAGGACTCAAAATGGCGCCGATAGCCTTTGCCCATACTATGTCACAGGGGCTACCGGTGCCATTGGTCAGCCCCTGTCACATGGTAGGAGCACAAGATGGCGCCGATGGCCATGTGACAGGGGATGACCAATGGCACCAGTAGCCCCTGTGACAAAGGCTATCGGCGTCATGATGAAACTAGCACCGAGGGTGTGAGTGAGTTCCCGGACCCCACTGCTGGACCACCAGGGAGTTTTGGTGAGCCTTGGGGGGGTCAGGAGGGTGGGGGGGGGGGTTTAAATTTTTATTTAGGCCGAATTAAACAGAAATCTGTTTAATACGTGGGGAGTTGCGATGCGTTTCGCCTCCCCACGTATTTAACAGATAGCAAAAAATAAGTTGCGGATTACAAATACGTGGAAAACAGATGCACACCTCTAGCATGGAGCAAATCGAACAGATGGAAGCTTAAGTCTCAGATGTTTAGTATAAAGCCAAACTTTATCACCAGGCTGGAATTCAGGAGCCTTGCTTCGGTGAGTGTCATAGCCTTTCTTTGCTCTTTGTCCTGCTTTTTGGAGCATCTCTTTAGTCTTTCTCCGGAGCTTCTGTATATTTTTGGCAGTAGATTGAGCTGCCGGGGACAACACAAAAAGTGGAAGTGGTAAAGGTGATAAAGGTTGTCGTCCGTAGACCACTTCAAATGGAGTAGATCCAGTAGATGACACTGGATGCGAATTGATGGCAAATTCAACCCAGGGCAACAGTTCAGCCCAGTCATTCTGTCGTGAACTGACATAAGCGCGGAGGAACTGTTTGAGAGTTCTATTCATTCTTTCAATTTGGCCATTCGACTGAGGATGATACACAGAGGTGAAGTCAAGTGTGATATCGAATTTTTTATACAAGGCTTTCCAGAACTTTGCTGTAAATTGAGCTCCTCTGTCAGAAACAATATGTTTAGGCATGCCATGTAGGTGAAAGATGTGACTGATGAATAACTTAGCAAGTCCCATGGCTGATGGTAAGTCAGGGAGAGCCATGAAGTGAGCCATCTTCGAAAATCGGTCCACTGTAACCCAAATGATATTGTTACCTCCAGATAGTCGCAGGTTCACCACAACATCTGTTGCAATATGGGTCCAGGGCTCATCTGGTGCTGGCAAGGGTTGAAGCAGGCCCCAAGGATGTCCGGGCAGAGGTTTCTGTCTGGCACAATTGGAACAGAAGGCTAGGTAAGCTAGAGTGTCTTCTTTCATGGTGGGCCACCAATAGTACTTTTGTAACTTGGCCAGTGTTCGCCGTTGACCAGGGTGTCCGGCCAGTTTCGAATCATGAGCCCATCTTAGCAATTTCTTTCTTAGATTGCAGGGTACAATGGCCTTGCTCGGGGGTACCAGATGTGTAGCTGTGAGAACCACTCTCTTCGGGTCAATAATATGCTGGGGTTCATCAGGTATGTCTTCTGAGAGGAAAGAGCGAGATAATGTGTCTGCTCTGACATTCTTGTCACCAGGGCGATATTTCAGCAAAAAGTCAAATCTACTGAAGAACAGGGACCACCTCGCCTGTCTATGGTTGAGGCATTGAGCATGACGGAGGTACTCCAGATTTTTGTAATCAGTGTAAACAGTAATCTGATATTGTGGACCATCAAGCCAGGGGCGCCATTCTTCAAATGCCATTTTTATTGCCAACAGTTCTTTATCCCCAATGCCGTAGTTCTTCTCCGCTGGTGAGAAGCGTCAGGAAAAGAATGAACAGGGGTGCAAGATCTTTGAATCACCGGTCTAGCTTAGCATGGCCCCTACACCTACATCAGAGGCATCGACTTCCACAATGAAGGGTCGAATAGGGTCCGGATGGCGGAGACATGGTTTGCTTTGAAAGGCATCTTTTAACTTCTGGAATGCAGTCACAGCTTCCATAGACCAAGTAGCAGCATTGACTCCCTTCTTAGTCATTGCTGTTAATGGAACAGTGAATAAAGAGTAATTTTTAATAAAGGTCCGGTAGTAATTGGTAAATCCCAAAAATCGTCTTAGAGCTTTTAGGCTCGTGGGTTGTGGCCAGTTTTGAATACTCTCAAGCTTCTGAGGGTCCATTTTGAAACCATTGTTTGAGACAATGTAACCTAAGAAGGGCTCAGATTCTTTATGAAATTCATATTTAGACAATTTAGCGTGCAAGCGGTTCTTGCGAAGTCTCTGCAGAACTGTTTTGACATCTTCCTGATGGGATTGCAAGTCCTGAGAAAATATCAAGATGTCGTCTAAGTAGACAATGAAACATTGGTAGAGTAAATCACGCAGAATATCGTTCATCATGTTTTGGAAGACAGCCGGGGCGACGCACAAGCTGAAGGGCATCACCAGGTATTCAAAGTGTCCATCCCAGGTATAAAAAGCAGTCTTCCATTCATCGCCAGAGCGAATGCAAACTAAATTATACGCTCCTTTGAGGTCAAGCCTGGAGAATATCTTGGCTCCCTGTAACCTATCAAATAGCTCCGAGATGAGTGGTAAAGGGTAGCGATCCTTTATGGTGATCTCATTCAGACCTCTGTAGTCAATTCATGGACGTAACGTTCCGTCCTTTTTCCCCACGAAGAAAAATCCTGTGCCGGCAGGAGACTTAGAAGGTGTTATGAAGCCTTTCTGGAGATTCTCCTGGATGTACTCTGACATCGCCTTATTCTCCACTATGGAGATGGGGTAGACCCTTCCTTTGGGTGGTTCCGTATTTGGCTTCAAATTAATTGCGCAGTCATATGATCTGAGTGGAGGTAACACATCAGCAGCTTCTTTTGAGATACATCTTGGTAAGATGCATATTGAGGCAGCAATCCAGGCAACAACAAGGTAGTTGGCATGCATGGTATTGGAGAAACTTCCATTAAGCATTTGCCATGACAATCTGGACCCCAACGTGAAAGCTCCAAAATGGTCCAGTTGAATTATGGCATGTGTTTCTGCAGCCACGGTAGCCCAAGTACCAAGGGGTGCATGGCCTTCTCTAGCACAAAGAAGGAAATAGTCTCTGTATGCAAGCTCACTGGTTCTGTAAGCAGAGTTACTTCACCCGGTAAGGGCTCTTCATGAATAGAGGACAATAGTAATGGTGGTGTCATAGTAGTGGTAGGGATCCACAAATGTTCCACTAGACGTTTCAAAATGAAATTTCCCCCTGCCCCAGAGTCTACTAAGGCAAGGGTCTGATATTCCAAAGGTCCGCAGATTAAAGATACTGGAAGAAAGAGTGGAGGAGAGGGTGCAGTTAGACCTAAGAAGAGTCTTCCCACAGGACTTAGGTCTCAGAATCTTCTCTCTTTAGAAATCAAATGACTGCGGCCCAATTGCATTGGTTCTTCTTCGCCAGCAACAGGCCCTGGGAGTGTAGGCCTGGGTACAGACTTGACACAAATCTCTTCCTGGAGTGGTCTTCTGGGACTCTTGACCTCTTGAACTTTGTCGCAAATTCAGCGATCAATCTTTGCTGCCAACTTCATAAGTTCCGCTCAGGTCAGGCATCTCACGAGTCACCAGTTCATCTTTCAACCAGGAGTTCAGGCCTACAAAAAGATAGGGTTTTCAGACACCTAGGGTCTCAATGTAATTCAGAAGCCAACGTCTTGAATTCAATGGCAAAGTCTGGTAAAGGTCTGTTACCTTGTTTTAGATGAACTAAAGCTGATCCTGCTATCGAGAACCGGGCTGACTTAAACAGTTCAAGAAACCCAGCAAGATCATTCAGGATAGGATCATTGTGCTCCCACAGCAGTAAGGCCCAAGCCAGTGCTCTTCCATCCAGATACTAAAGGATATAGGTGGTCTTGGCATATGCTGTAGGGAAATAATTCGATTGCAGAGAAAAATGCATGCAACATTGATTAATAAATCCTCTACACTTCCAAACTTCACCCGCGAAGCGTGTTGGAGCAGATAAGGGGACTGTAGACTTGACCATCAATTCTGGCGGTGTAACTTCTTTACCTGCGGCAGCCGGTGCATCCATCTGTGCGTGTAACTGATTAAAGGCAACAGTCAAGTTGTCTAACAAATTCTGATGTTCGGAGATTCGCTGGGCCAGGCCCAGAATGGCCTGCAAAGCGGTGAGTTGAGCCAAATCCATGGAGTTAGCAATCTGTTATGGTTATGAGGTGTTGGAGTAGATTCTTGGGTACTGCGGTGATGGTCACTCCCACGGGGAGGAGCCCCATGAAGAACCGCAGTACTATGCTAGACTCTATACACGCAGACACAGAGAAGTTGTATTTATTGTACAGCTCGATGGTACCAGGGAGCATGCAGCAGTGAAGGTAACCCAGCAGAAGTAGTCCAGGGGTCCTCAGCAGAGGAGACCAGTCTCACACTCGAGTAGGTAATAGGCAGTGCGGCATAGCAGGGACAGGTCCCGGATGTAGACACAGAGTGCTGAAGCTGAAGGTGAGACAGACTGAAAGGGTTAGTACTCACTGAAGCAGAAAGCTGTATTGTTGAAGGTCCTGGCAGGCAGAAGTTGATCAGTGACAGGCACCAGATTAGGGAGAGCAGGCCCTCGAGGAGCGAGTACCCGGTATCCCAAGATAGGTACCTGAAATAGAGCAGAAGGGCCCCCAAGGAGCGGGTACTCAGGTTAGTGAAGATATACCCCGAAGGGCAGAGAGAGCTTCCTGCAGCAGCTAGGAAGCAGCAGAGCATCTTAGACCAGAGGCAGTCCAATCCAATCTCAATCCTTGCTAACTCAGTTTGTTAGCAAACGAAGGCTGTTGCATCAGCTGCTGATGCCTGCCTACAAGTTTCATAAAATTGGGATGGAAAATCTCAATGTCAGAGTAAAAAATAGTACTCAATCAACTCAGAGGAACTCGGCAAAATATCAAATCCACACTTTATTATTCAAATAATTTTTAAACATCATTTGCATCATCACACTACTATGCAACCACAATGCCTACCTCTATCTAAAATATTCCACCTCATTCATGCATTACCTTTCATTCACATCACTCATACCTTCCATACCACATATCTCTTAAAATATGATCACATTTTATTTATTTATTTATTTATTAAAGGCTTTTATATACCGACTTTCTTGATACAAGTCAAATCAACTCGGCTTACATCGAACTAAGCAGTAACTCTGAAGAGAGAGCAGTTTTAAGTGGTGTACCGCAAGGATCGGTGTTGGGACCGGTCCTGTTCAATATCTTTGTGAGCGACATTGCGGACGGGATAGAAGGTAAGGTTTGTCTTTTTGCGGATGACACTAAGATCTGCAACAGAGTGGACACGCCGGAAGGAGTGGAGAGGATGAGATGGGATTTAAGGAAACTGGAAGAGTGGTCGAAGATATGGCAGCTGAGATTCAATGCCAAAAAGTGCAAAGTCATGCATATGGGGAGTGGAAATCCGAATGAACTGTATTTGATGGTGGGGGGGAAGGCTGATGTGCACGGAGCAGGAGAGGGACCTTGGGGTGATAGTGTCTAATGATATGAAGTCTACGAAACAATGCGACAAGGCGATAGCAAAAGCCAGAAGAATGCTGGGCTGCATAGAGAGAGGAATATCGAGTAAGAAAAGGGAAGTGATTATCCCCTTGTACAGGTCCTTGGTGAGGCCTCACCTGGAGTACTGTGTGTTCAGTTCTGGAGACCGTATATACAAAGAGACAAAGACAAGATGGAAGCAGTACAGAGAAGGGCGACCAGGAAGGTGGAGGATCTTCATCGGATGACGTACGAGGAGAGATTGAAGAATCTAAATATGTACACCCTGGAGGAAAGGAGGAGCAGGGGTGATATGATTCAGACTTTCAGATACTTGAAAAACTTTAATGATCCAAAGACAACGACAAACCTTTTCCGTAGGAAAAAATCAGCAGAACCAGAGGTCACGAGCTGAGGCTCCGGGGAGGAAGACTAAGAACCAATGTCAGGAAGTATTTCTTCACGGAAAGGGTGGTGGATGCCTGGAATGCCCTTCCGGAGGAAGTGGTGAAGTCTAAAACTGTGAAGGACTTCAAAGGGGCGTGGGATAAGTCTAGTGGGCATAAATAGAGAGGAGGCAGCAAACACTGCACGGAGCGGCAGTAGCCACTGAGGCATTCACGGAGCGGGATGCCAGTGGCCAGTAGTTGGTGTTCCACCTTCAGGCAGCAAAACACTGCACGGAGCGGCAGTAGCCACTGAGGCATTCACGGAGCGGGATGCCAGTGGCCAGTAGTTGGTGTTCCACCTTCAGGCAGCAAAACACTGCATGGAGCGGCAGTAGCCACTGAGGCATTCATGGAGCGGGATGCCAGTGGCCAGTAGTTGGTGTTCCACCTTCACGGAGCGGAAGGATGGAGGGCTGCCATCTAAAAAAAAAACAAGCAAACAAAACAGGGGTGGGTAAGGGGCAGGGGTGTGGCCTGCTGGTTGTGGCGGTTGCTACCCCTGATTGAGCTGGATGTTCACTGGGATGGCGCTGCTCTCTGCATTGGTGGAGAGGTGGAAGGGAATTGGGGCCGGAGGGTGCTGGAAGCCAATAGAGACGGGTGGGAGGGAGAAAAAGGGGGGGGGGGGGAAATGGATAAACTGCGTGGCTTGCTGGGCAGACTGGATGGGCCGTTGGTCTTCTTCTGCCGTCACTTCTATGTTTCTATGTTTCTATGTAATTAACAAGAGACAATTTAAAGGAGCATAAAGTTACATTATAACAAGGATGCCTTAACTGGGAGTAGGAAATAAAGAAAGGGAGAACGAAGATAAAGTACTATATGCATGGGAGGGAGGCAAGGAGCCAACCTCATGATAGTTTGTAAGCGTGATTTAGCATTTGTTTATTTACATAAGTGATGGAACAATTCTAAGTCAGGCTGTGGGGCTTGTAGTGGAGAAGGCTCGGCAGAACAGCCATGTCTTTAGTTTCTTTTTAAAAGTTAGTAGACAAGTTTCCTGCCTAAGGTCCGAAGGCATGGCGTTCCAGATGGAGGGGCCTGCGATAGAGAATGTCCGGTCTCTGATGTTTGAGTGGTGTACAACTTTGATTGGAGGAACATGTTAAGGATCCCTTGTAGGCATCCCTTAAGGGTCTGGCCATCGAGTGCAATTTGAGAGGGTGTAGCAGATCAAGAGGGGTCTGATGGTGAATATTTTTATGGATAATTGTGAGTGATTTATGGAGAATCCTGAAGTTTACTGGATGCCAGTGAAGACCTTTTAGAATGGGAGAGATATGCTCTCTCCAATTGGTATTCATCAAAATTCTCGCCGCTGTATTTTGGAGCAACTGGAGAGGTTTTATTTTATTTATTTATATTTATTTCAGATTTTTATATACCGGCATTCGAGACAGAAGTCACATCGTGCTGGTTCACATAAAACAGGGGTGCATAGTAAACATAACTATAACAATGGTGTTGAAAAGGCAGTTACATATAACAGGGTAATAAGAACTTGGCTGAGAAGGAAGAGAAAGGAAAGGTTATTAAATTCACACAGGTAAACGATAGAAGATAAGGATGACCATGGTGTATTTGGAGATTAGTTAACCGAGTTGGAGATTAGTTAACCATGTTGGAGATTAGTTAACCATGGTATAGTTGGAGATAAGGGGTGGCTTGGAGGTGTTCTATCAATTGGCGTCCGGGAAAGCTTGTGTGAATATCCAGGTCTTTAGTCTTTTTTTGAAAGTTGAGATGCATGGTTCTGTTCTGAGATTTGAGGGGATGGAGTTCCATAAAGGTGGAATGGCTGTAGAGAAAGCCCGGTCTCTTAGTGTGCAGTGTCTGGTGGATTTGGACGGAGGTACCTGTAGCGATCCCCTGTATGCATCTCTTGTCGGTCTTGACGAATTGTGTAGTCGGAGCGGGATCTGTAGGTCAATGGGAGCCAGTTGGTTGATGTTTTTGTATGTGGTAAGAATGGCCTTGTATATTATTCTAAAGTGTATAGGTAGCCAATGGAGGCTCTTTAGAATGGGGGTTATGTGGTCCCTTCTCCTGGTATTTGTCAGAATTCGTGCAGCTGCATTTTGCACCATCTGAAGCGGTTTGGTGTATGAAGCGGGAAGGCCTATAGTAGAAGCCGGGAGACCTTGCAAGAAAGAATTGCAGTAGTCGATCTTGGAGAACAGAATGGCTTGGAGGACGGATCTGAAATTGTAATGGAATAGGAGCGGTTTGAGTTTTTTGAGTACTTGTAACTTGTAGAAGCACTCCTTTGTAGTGTGTTTTATAAACTGCTTTAGGTTCAAGTGACACATAAACCTAGCATTACTGATTTTCCATTCTAATGACCCCACCACTTTCATGTAATCTATACGCTTAACACTGTAATATTTTAAATCACATGACTACCATGTTACATAATGAAAATTGATTCTAGTAAATGTATATCTGTTTTATACAATTAATGTTTCCATTTAAACCATATACATATTCCAATCTGCTGCATTTAATAAATATTGTATAATTATATATGCATATTGATATTGTCATTAAACATATTTATATCCCTCCTGTGTATATATGGGCCTCCAAAAAATCAAGTACCTTCTTGCCAGCCTAAACCTCGTATTAAATGCTGCCAAAACTGAACTCCTACTCATCTCCCCAGAAAATAGCAACACCATCATTACTCCTCCAGCCAACCCACTCTCCACCCAAGTGAGAGAATTAGAATTGATAACAGGATGAATTTGAAAGCTTTTATCAACCGTACAACCAAGGACTGTTTCTACAAACTCCAAGTGCTGAAAAGGATAAAACCTCTATTCCACTCTCAAGATTTCAGAACGATACTACAAACAATAATCTTCTCAAAGATAGAGTACTGTAACGCTATCTTACTAGGTCTCCCATCTTCGTACACCAGACTGCTACAGATGGTCCAAAATGCAGCAGCAAGAATTCTTACTAACACCAGGAGAAGAGACCACATATCCCCTATCCTAAAAAACTTACATTGGCTCCCTATTCACTTCAGAATCATCTTCAAGTCCATCACCATTATATATAAAACCATCCACCACCTTACAACACGACCTACTATTCCCACTCAGCCAACATAACTCCTCAAGACCCACCAGAGAAGCATACAGAGGATCTCTTCAGGTACCTCATACTAAATCCATTCGGCATATAACTTTAAGAGAATGGGCCTTCTCGACAGCTGGACCATCACTCTGGAATTTCATCCCACCGGATCTCCGACAGGAGCCTTGCCTCCCAACCTTCCGAAAAAGACTTAAGACTTGGCTGTTTAAACAAGCTTTTCCGGACTACTCCTAAATTCCACCTCATCAACATCTATAATGCAGCCACACTAGTTCTTTGTAAATAACTCTATATGATGTTAAATTACTACTGTATTTCTATCTTCTCCCAGTTCAATCATCCTTGTTCATTGCAACGGCAATTTCCTCTGCACAGCTTCCAGTTTTAATGTATTCTGCACCCCCTTGTTCAACTGTAAACCAGCATGATGTGATTGTGTCATGAATGCCGGTATATAAAAACCTTAAATAAATAAAATAAATAAATAAATAAATATATCCAACGAGAGCCTCGTTTCGCCCTCAGAACAGGGCTTCTTCAGGGAACTACAGTGCTTGTACGTATCGTCAAACTTTCATCATAAGATGTATTTTTCATGGATCAGCGACAACTTTTCATCGATGAACTTTTGTACTGCATGTGGTCTATTCCATAGCAATGATATCTATAAATGACATACTATCATGATACAACTACTTATCTCATCTTCCTGTAACATTTAACATCATTTTATACACCATCACCACTAATATGGACAATACCAGCTTGATGTTATCTTGATCATGTGGATCTCATAACCGCCACATCTCTTCATTGGAATGTCATGTTTCACTAGCTCTATGACTAAATCAAAAATTTACCGCATATCAGCTTCTTATATAGCTCATGCAATCCCATATCTGTAACAAATATGTAGTAAAAATTAGCCACTATCCAAATAACTCTAGTATACTGTTCTTAATACCAACACTTTCAACAAACTTAAAAATCTCCCCCTGATTTACTCCATATTAGCTTACCACGTAATCCCTCAATAATGACTAAAGTATTTCAAAAAATGCCGCGTATTGGCTTCTTATATAGCTTATGCAATCGCTTATCTGTAACAATTGTATAGTAAAGATAAGCCACTATCCACATAACTCTAGTATACTTAATACCAACACTTTCAACAAACTTAAAAATTAAGGATGTGAATCGTGGGCCCGATCGTCTTAACGATCGGGTTCGGCTAGAGGGGGAAAAAAATCTGATCGGTGGTGATGTGAATCGGAATAGGTTCCGATTCACATCATTATTTATTTTTTAGTAAGGCTCGACCCTTTAAAATTGACCCCTTACCTTCCCCCACCCTCCCAAACCCCCCCAAAACTTTTTACGATTACCTGGTGGTCCAGTGGGGGCGCGGGGACCGATCTCCCGCTCTCGGGCCATCGGCGCCATTTTGGCTGCCACTCAAAAATGGCACCGATGGCCCGATAAAAAAACCCCCACCCGACCCTTTAAAAACGACCCCTTAGCTTTCCCCACCCTCCCGAACCCCCCAAAACATTTTAAAATTACCTTGTGGTCTAGTGGTGGTCCCGGGAGCGATCTCCCGTTCTCGGGCCGTCGGCTGCCACTCTTAAAGATGGCGCTGATGGCCCTTTGCCCTTACCATGTGACAGGGTATCCGTGCCATTGGCCGGCTTCTGTCGCATGGTAGGAGCACTGGATGGCCGGCGCCATCTTTAAAGATGGCGGTGGCCATCTTTACGACGGCAGAGGCCATCTTTAAATACGGCGGTGGCCATCTTTAAAGATGGCGCCGGCCAGCCAGTGCTCCTACCATGTGACAGGGGCCGGCCAATGGCACGGATACCCTGTCATATGGTAAGGGCAAAGGGCAATCGGCGCCATCTTTATGAGTGGCAGCCGACGGCCTGAGAATGGGAGATCGCTCCCGGGACCACCACTAGACCACCAGGTAATTTTAAAATGTTTTGGGGGGATCAGGAGGGTGGGGGAAGCTAAGGGGTCATTTTTAAAGGGTCGGGTGGGGTTTTTTTTATCGGGCCATCGGTGCCATTTTTGAGTGGCAGCCAAAATGGTGCCAATGGACCGAGAGCGGGAGATCGGTCCCCGCGCCCCCACTGGACCACCAGGTACTCGTAAAAAAGTTTTGGGGGGGTTCGGGAGAGTGGGGGAAGGTAAGGGATTCGTTTTATAGGGTCGGGGTGGGTTTAGGGGTTGTTTTGGTGTGCCGGTTTTCCCCGCCCTCCCCCTCCCCCGATTTACGATTTTTCACGCTAAATCGGGGGAATTTCTATTGTATCGTGACTCAACGATTTTTGACGATTTAAAAAATATCTGACGATTTTTTTAAATCGTCAAAAAATGATTCACATCCCTATTAAAAATCTCCCCCTAATTTACTCCATATTAGCTTACCACATATTCCCTCAATAATGACTAAAGTATACAATCTTTACCCATACAAAGCTTGTTAGATTTAATATAAGTATTGTTAATCTTCTATCCGATTGACCACTCACTACAAAAAATCCCAATGACCCGATACTCACTCAAACCAGACTTCAGACGTTCTCCCACCGAACCGTGTAGATCCTAAATAACTTGATAATTATACAACGCCACTCTGTGCATATTTAAATGTAATATACCCAATCAAACTGCATGGTATGTCACGTTTACGTACGGTCTACTACATCCGTTAATCTTGTTATTCAAACCAGCTTTATCAAATTTGAAAACTACACCACCATCACATTAATACATCCGGGAATTGGCTCACTTTATCAAATAACTTTATGGCGCATTCAAATTCAAACACAATTTCAACCATGATGATATGATCAAATACACACAAAAACTTACGATAACAGCTTTTATCCACTTAAAAATCTCCGTTTTAACTGCCCCTATAACAGGAAAACCTCTTACCTCTGCAATCACAAATTATCACCACACTACCCTTATTGCTACACTAGGTTCCCTATAATCCCAAATTATCACCACACTAACCTCATTGCTGTACTAGGTTCCTTATTCTATTCCCCAATCACGTCTCCCAGTATGACCCATACTCCATATCATACATAGTACCATACATAAACAAATCTACATCTTTAGATATTCAAATCTTTACATGTTCAAATTATCTGAAACTAAAACTCCATCACCTATTTCATCCAATCTTAAATTGTCCAGAGCTAAATACCTCAATTGTGTATGGGCTATTATTCATACTGTATACTAGCCAGCAATTCCTGATCAATTAATTACAAGATAATAACTCCTAAGCAACTGGTTAATGCATACCTTACCCTATTATGATCCATAAAAGGCCTCCCATTCCACCATCTCATTAAGTCCCCTGGGGGAAACTGTTTTCCATTGATATATGTATTTCTGCTCTATCCTTCTTAATGCTGTAGTTATCTCGCCTTGTTGACGAATATAGCACTGCTGGACAACGAAAAACTGAAGTTGCTCAATACTGTGATTTGCATCCCGCCAATGGGCTACCAGGGGGGCTCCAATTTTCTGAGTTCTCAACCTACTTTTATATTCAATAATGCGCTGTCTGATCTGTCTCTTTGTGTGTCCTATATATAGGAGGTCACATGGACATATAATCGTATAAATGAGCATGCTAGAGCTACATGTGAATCTTCCCCTAATAATAAACGGGTACTTCCTGTCCGGTACATTAAAAGATTTTATCTCTAATACATTATTACATATAGAGCACTCCCCACATTTAAATTGGCCCCAAGTTACCTCCTCCTCCAATTTACCCCTATTAGTTAGCATGGACCTCAGATTAATCCCTCTTTTCATGGTGAAGATAGGTGGTTCATCAAACCCTGGCAGACCATTTAAAATGTTCCAGTGCTTGAGTATGCTTCGTTTAATAGAGTAGGACTTGGATGAAAATGGGAGTGTGCATATTGGTCTAGTTATCCGATTACAAGGACTCAATTGCAGGAGATTATTTCTATCAGCATATAATGCCCTCTTATATGCTCACTTTATGCATTTTTGGGGGTATCCTCTCTCTTTAAACTTAAACATCAGTGCATTAGCATATTTTTTATATTCATCAACCGATGAACAGATGCGTCTATACTGCAAGAATTAACTTACGGGTATACTCTCTTTTAATTTTGTAGGATGGGAACTTTGAAAGTGGAGTGTTGTGTTTTTATCTGTTCGTTTTATATATATAGACGTAGAAATTTTTCCATTGCTTAATCTCACATTCATATCTAAATATGGCAGTTGAGTTACACTGGATTGTACAGTAAATTTAAGATTAGAGTCACAGGAGTTCAAATACTGTTCAAAATCCTTCAACTCTTCAGTATTACCCTCCCAAATCCAAAAAAGATCATCTATATATCTCTTATAGAAACATACTTGATGAAAATATCTAGATGTATATAGATATCTCTCTTCATACATGCTGACATACAAGCAAGCAACTGAAGGTGCTAGGGGTGACCCCATGGGAATACCCTTGATCTGATCGAACAATTTACTCTGAAATTGAAAATAAAATTTAGAAATTTCAGTCTCTGCAAGTTGGTTGATGACATCCTTTTTTGATCCTCTAATACCTAATTTAGTTAGAGACATATTAATAATGTATAGAGCTTCCTGCTGGGGGACGTTCATATACAGCGATATAATATCCTCTGTGACGAGTCTGCTGTTATACCCTACATTATCCAGATGTTCAATCATGGTGATAAATGCAGTGGTATCTCTAACATAGGATTTAATATCCTTAACTAAAGGTTGCAATACATTGTCAATAAGTTTAGCCGCATTTTCAAAGACCGATTCCCTCCCAGAAACGATCGCCCTCCCTGGCGGCTTCAATAAAGATTTATGTATTTTGGCGGTAAAATATATATAAGGAGTACTAAATGTTTCTATCCACAGAAACCTCTCCTTTCTGTGTGTTATACTACCTTGTTGTTATACTACCTTGTTGTTTAGCATTTTTTACAATGTCATTAATCCATATCATGATATCTATATATTCATAAAATTCAGTATTATTTAACCGCGACCAAGCCTCTGCATCGTAATCTACAGTGTCCATAATAACCAGGGCACCCCCTTTATCGGCTCCCTTAATGACTATGTTTGAATCCTCACATAATTGTTGGATAGATTTTCTTTCCTCACTGGATATGTTAAATTCAATCCACTCATTTTGGGACTCAATTAAATCCACCTCCCATATGACTAAAGATTCAAATGCCAAAATTAATGGATTGGGGGGTTCTTTCGGTAGCCATCCAGTTGACTTGACCAGTGTATTCCCAATATAATCCTCTTGTTGAGGACCAAAGAAGTTCCTGGGTATTAACCTCCTAAAAAATCTCTGTAACTCGATACGAGTTGAAAAACTATCATGTTTCCTTACCGGAACGAATGACAAGCCCTTATTTAACAAATCCAGGGTGACAATTCCAAACTGTTTAGAGGACAAATTAACCACATTATCAGTTTGCCCAACATTTGAAGCAACCTGAGAATATCCCATATTATCTCCGAAAATTGTAAGGTTCCCTATATCCATAGGATTTCTCGTTTTAAAATTCTGATTGTCCCTTGCTCCTCTTCCTCGAGTTATGGATCCCTCTTTAATCAGATGATGTTCCTCATGATGTTGTACATCTAACATATTAAAACAGACCTGTCTGGCATTCTCTTTATCTTGAATATTCTTATCCTCATCAGAAGACTCTTCCGATGAGGTTGACAAATCTCCCTTACTCTTATATTTGTTGTTTTTCTTGGTTTGCATCCAGGAATACACGTAGCCAATAGTATAATCTTTCTCATCCTGTTGAAATTTGCTGAGTTTAATTTTCTTAATGTCATTGCGATAATTATCTAGTTGCTTCTGATGTTCACTTAATTGCAACTCAAACGCCTCTATAGAGAAATTGGTTTGCAATTTAAGTGCCTCCCTTTCTATTTCTTTATTTATATCTTCTGTGTTTTTATTGTAGAAACTATAAGAATCATGAGATCATGACTACATTTGTTTAATATGGCATTCCAACAATTAACAAAGGTATCATCAGTGGCAAAAAGATGAGGCTCTTTAAAAATTCTTAAACCCCTCGGTATTCTATTAGCATACCACAATATTCAGCCAAAGTGAGATAGAGAATCCATCAAGTTAGGTTGAGAGAACATTGCACAAATCTCATCTTTGGGTGAGTTTCTCACTCCGAAGGTCATCAGATCTTCACAAGAGAGCATTATTCTGTTCTTACGTCTCACTTTGAATTTCAACGTGGCCCCTAACCCCTACACTAATACCTAAACCTCACCTTGAGTGACTAGGTAGGCCTCATATAGAGGTATAAATACCTACCTAGTATGAGGGCATTATGGCAAGGTTCTCTCTCTCTTTCTCTCTCTCTCTCTCATTTGAAGCAGCATAAAATGTTCCCCCCAGTGGTTGTATATAGGAAATAGAACAATTCTAACACTTATCACAGTGAGAAAAAGATATTGCAGTTTGTTCTAATTCCTATGCAAAGCACTAAGATAATGCACTTTGCAATAAACTGCCTATTACCATAAAACAAGCCCCTTTTCCTATCACATGCAATATTTACTGCATTTTGATAAATCCAGGCCTAAATGACCTAATCAAGAAACAAATGAAATGACACAAAATGGCAAATGAAACAAAATAATGTAAAACAAAGGTTTTTTCTGTGCATACCCCTATTCACTTGAGCTCACAGAGTACTCCTAACCTGAAAAAAATCCTATGAGTGACAGCTATCATCCACTCCTGGGAAACTCTCACTTTCCTGGGCCATGATCTTACAGGTTGATTTTAAAAGCCCTGCATGAGCCAAAAATGGGAAATACGTGCACAAGTTGGGCTGTTGTGCACAGAGAAATTTATAAATCATCCACGAACCTGCATATCTCCTGTGCAAGCACAAGGGAAGAGGTTTTAAAAAGTGGTAGTGCATAAGCATAGTCTGGGTAGGAAGTGGAGGTGTCAGGTCTTGGCCAAAAAATATGCATGCAAATGCATATGTGCACAGGCATGCGCTGGGGTCCCCTACCTCGTAAATTTACTTCTGCTATGGAAGATGTGTAAGTAGTAAACTAAAAGAATTTAGGCCAGGCAGCAGGGTTTTAAGAGGCAAGACTAAAAGGGGAAGGGGGAAGGTGGTTATAAAATTAGGGGGGCTTGGAAGTGCTATCCCTAAACTGGACGAACAGGGACCAAATAGGGAAAACATGGAATAGCAAAAGCATGCATCCCTTATAAAATTCCTCGCACATGCGCGCATCCATATAAAATTGCGCACACATGAATGCACATATAATCTACTTTATATCGTGTGCATATATGCACTAGAGATGTGAATCGGAACCAGAATCTGTTCTGGTTTCGGGGACTATCGGGAAATTTTTTTTCCTGCGGTCCGATCGTTTTTTGTTTTTTTATCGGCTGTGCCCGAGCCGATAAACAAAAAACCCACCCTGACCCTTTAAATCTGATTCTTTAGCATCCCCCACCCTCCAGACCCCCCCAAAACTTTCTTAAAGTACCTGGTGGTCCAGCGGGGGTCCCGGGAGCGATCTCCTGCTCTCGGGCCGTCGGCTGCCAGGAAACAAAATGGCGCCGATGGCCCTTTGCCCTTACCATGTGACAAGGGCTATCTGTGCCATTGGCAGGCCCCTGTCACATGGTAGGAGCAATGGACGACCAGTCCTCCGATATTTTCATTCGTCAGAAAAACTATTCACATCCCTAATACCCCCAAATGTTATAAAATGGCCACATCTATTAACTCGAGCTGGCAAACATGGCTGTTTCAAAGTTATCCTCTTAGGAAGAAAATTAGAAATGGAAAACTTTAGCCTTGCTTTCCTCTCCTTAAATCTTTTTGGAGAGAGGGAGAGAGAAAACAGACCCTTTTTAATCTGCTCCCTGCACACTACAGCTCCTTGCTGTCTGTGTGTGTTCCAGTCCTTACTTCTTCTGACTTTCTTGAAATTCTAAGGATTTCTATAATCATTACTGCACAATCCACTCAAACAACCTCACAAATGGATCATACCAATTCCTTACCAACCAAAATGTTTCCTTTATTAAAGGGACACTTTAATTTAGTGGGGAATCTAAGGGGTCCCTACACTAGCAAGGTGTATGCTTTCTGAGATGGATTATAAAGACATTTCACATTTTCCAATATGCAGGACCTTCCTCATTCTTGGACTGCAAACAAACTCACAGCTGTTATTTGTTAAACTATTCATGTAAAATGTCCGAATGAAAGTATCAAAAGCTGTAGTCAGCTTATGAAGAGGTTTCCAACCAAATCTGGTCATCACAAGCAATTCAACAGAAGCACCAAATAGATTTTTATTTCCAATCAGTGGCAAGGACTGGAAAATGTATGCAGGCCAAGCATCTTCTTGGGTCTGCTTTTTATTATTTTAGGGGTTTTTTTTTATTTACTCCATTTGTATTTTACCCATAGCCTGCTGATCCAGTTAGTTTACTAAGCATGCCAAGTTAGAGACCATATAAACTTGCCACTTCATGGATCTAGTGTTTGCAAACCTCGCCTATCCAGCAAGAAGAATGTTCATCTTAGCTTTTATTTCCTCCCAAGACACTGAAAAAAAGCCTCAGGTGGTTGTTTCTGCGTCAGCCTTCACTGAAATCTAAACACTTGATTTTCTTTGCCACCACATCCTTTCACTGGTGCAATCTCTCTGTCTTTTTATGTAAAACAAATACTTTCCAAAGTCTCACATTTTTGTTGGGTTCTATTTACAAGGCAATAAAACAACATAACACAGGATATTTATAATTTGTTCAGTTTCATGTTTAGCTATGAAGTCCTGACTGTAATGGCTGACAGCTATGAAAACAGTGAGTTAACAGCAAAGATAAAGCAAGAAGTAATTGAAAACAGATAAATAGCTCTGTTTAGAGCTATCGCAATGTTCTTTTTTAGAAAAAATAACTGATTGTGGACTACGGTATCTCTAGGGTTGCCAACTGGCTCCCTTTTTTTTTTTTTTCCAGAATATGCTGGTCTAGTCCTGATTTTTTATCTTGGAGAAATCAGACCTACAAGTCTCTGCCTGCAATGAAATAAAACCAGGGCTGAATCAGCTTGTCCTGCAAAAGTGGAGCCAGATGGCAAATCTAGATCTTTTCAGAGCTAGTTATATTTTAATCATGTATAAGTTAACATATCTTACAGGTGATAGCTCTTATTGTGAGACAAGTAAAAAAAAAAAGTAAGTGGCTCTGTCAGCCAAAATTGCTGACAGATACAACTTCATAAGACATATTAATGTCTTTTAAAAAAAAACTTAGAAATTTCAGAGCCATAAGCGTTTTATGTATGTGAACTTTTTGTGCATAAAAAGGGGGAAAGATTTTCAACAACTTGTAGTGGAAGGGACAATGGGACAATTGTGTGTGGTGGCACTATATGAGAAAATAAGGGCAGGGTTATCTCAATCAATCCACTGATCTGATTGACTTAATGCCAGGCCTCTAGAGGTCACCCACATCCTCTCATGGACTAGTAGATACTCACTGTAGAAGAGTTCAATTGGTTGGAAAGATACCAAAAAGCACAGCAGGAAGTCGGTAGTGGTGCTGAAAAGAAAAGAAAGAATTAAATTCAACTTGAAAAATAAAATCCAAGCTAACAGGGTGATTCATCAAACCGCATTAGGGTTCTAACGAGCATTAAATCATGTATATCCCCGCCCAGATACCTTCCTCTATTACAATGACCTTCTTTGTATGTCATTTGCATGCATGAATAATGCAAATACATGCAAAGAAGGTAATTACTAGACAATTCAATGCAATTATTTTATTGTGGGAACTGAAAAGGTGGTGGGGGGAGAGGGTTTCTCCTTCAGGGGGCATGGGGTAGGGGTGCTTTGTCTGTTAGGGGGCCAGAGGGTTGCTCCATCAGGGCTGGGGTTGGGGGGGATGGGAGCTTTGCCTGTCAGGGGACAGGGGGTGCGGGAAGGGGGCTTTGTCTATGTGTGGGGGCCAGGGGGACTTAGACATCGGGGAGTGGTCACCGCCACTGCTGCCACCGCCACACAAATACTTTAAACCATTTTTTTATTTTGGGGGAGTTGGGGCCCTCCTCCACTGGTGGCCCCAAGTTAAATGGGGGTCAGCAATGCCCCCCACTCAACCTCCCCATTTGCCTGTGGTTTATTTTTTTATCAGCCAGCAGCCCTTTAAGACGTTGGTGGTCCTTTGTGAGTGGGGCCGCCATCACATTAAGGGCTGCTTGCCACATCCTTTTGTGTTGCGGTGTTTGGGCAATGACACAAATGAATGCAACATCAAATCATGATGTGTTTTTGGGGGAGGGGCCCCACTATCAAGGTGACAACCCCCCACCCTATGACAGTGGGACCTCTCCTGTGAGAAAGAATTGCAGCTTGATAATCTAGGGATAAGACTGCAAACAGTAAAAGAAAGATGATTATGATTTGTCCATGGTGCACTTTATCCTTGTTCTCTTCCTTTGGTCTGAATCAGTGTCCACTCCAGTACTCCCTCCCCTTAGAGAATGGGAAAATTCTCATTTCTCAATATCATTTCTCAATTCTCATTTCTCAATATCATACACCAGATGGAAAAGTTTGCAAAAAGGAGAAAAATCCTTATTGTTTCAAAACTATAGACTAAAGTTCTCAAAAACCAGCAGTCCCCACATTGGTTGCAGCGGCAAAGTGGCTGAAAAAGTCCAGTCACTCCAGCAAGGGTATTGAGCTCACTGCTGGCAACTGGTCAAAGAAAACTGAATACAAAACTCTTCTGTATATTAGTCCTTGTCCCACTATTAAATGGTCACAGATTGAAACCACAGTGAAATCCAGCTCTTGCAGACAGGGGTGAAATGGCTCTCCTGTTAAAGACTGGTCAAAAATCTCAAAAGTCTTCCAAAATCTTCTGCTGATAAACCATGTGGCTCACCAAAAACACCACCTCAAGACTCCTTCCTCTCCATACTCTGACCCAAGAGGATCCAGAGGGAATTTCTCCTGAAAATGCTTAGCATGCACTTATATATCTACTGAGCCCATCCCAAAAAGAAGAAGGACAGAAGCTGGAGGGAATATCCTCATAATGGAAAAACCCTCCTGAAGACTGGAAAAAGGTTTAATAATGGTGGGAAGCTACTGTTACATGCAGTAAAGACCCCCATTGAAGGAGTAAGTGGGGCCAAGGAAGCTCTAGCTCTGTCTTATATGTGGGGGCAGGGAAGGCAGAGAGACCTGAGGAGGTCTGGAATGGGCTTGGCTCAGCCCAGCCATGGGAGGCTCTGGCCCCAGCACCAGGTGATAGGTAGGAGCTGGGGAAACTATAAGGTCCAAGGGTGGCCCTGGGACTGGAAGCATCAGGGAGGCTAGAGAGGCTCCTTTTTTATTTTATTTTTATACATGTTTACATTTTATCTTAACAAATTGAAAATATTCAAAATATTTTGGATATTGTCAGTCATCTCCAAAAATAGACTTTTTCTTTATATAAAATGCATTCATTCAAAACAAATGCAGATCCGTAGTGTACAACATTAAAATAAACATCATAGCACATGATGCACACTAAGGGCCAAATTTTAGAAGGGCTACGTGAGCCGGGCCCATTTTCAAAGGCCCGGCCACGCACGTAAAACCCCGGAACACGTGTAAGTCTCAGGGCTTCGGGAAAGGGGTGGGGCGGTCAGGGGGCGGGACGTGGCTGGAGGCCCCCCTGCACCGCAGCCGAGACAGGCACAAAAGGTAAGATAAAGTTTTGGGGGGGGGGGCTAGGTTAGGGTTAGAGGGTGGGTAGGTTAGGGGAAGGGGAAGGGAGGTTAGTGTAGGGGGTTGGGAAGTTTCCTTTCAATCCACTCTGAAATTGGAGCAGACTGGGAGGGAACTGAGGAAGGCTGCAGGCTTCAGCGACTCCCTTGCACGTGCCAACCCCTAATTTTGTAACATGCGCACACCTGCATGCGCATGTTATAAAATCGGGAATCGATGTGTGTGCGTGCGCTTCTTTGAAAATCTACCCCTAATTGTCTTCTTCCTTTTTCTGTTTCCATTTCCACTCCTAAAGGAGCAGCTCATTGTGGGGAATTATGAGCTTGCCAGCAGGCCATGTCAGGGGTTAATACTAACTCTGACCTTTGCACTGAATACAGCAACACTAGTGCATCTAAATCTCTAGCTTATAATTAAACCTCTCTGCCTAAGGAGAGGATACCTGGCTGTCACGTATTTCTCTAGCTTATAATTACCCCTGACTGCCTGAAAGGATAGCTAGTTGCCATGTAGTCAGATGCAGGAAAAAGACAGACACATTATGGTATAGGATTCAGCAGCCAATGAAATGATCTGTGCACACCCCCTGAGCCAATGGTCTAATGACACGTCTGTATGCTATGGCTAGGAGAGCCAATGATATAATGACACGTCTGTATGCTATGGAGAGGGGAGCCAATGATGTGATGGCACATTGTATGCTATGGATGTATGTACAATAAAAAGGGACCCACGGGTGTGGTCAGCCCTTCTCTTCTCTTCACTTCCCTTCTTGCCATGAATCCTGCCTGATGTATCTTCATTGCCGCAATATCTGGTGACCCGCGCCACGATAGCCCCTGCTCACTCGGCTGGAACAGCCTAGGTAGCTACCGCAACAGCAGACTTGCTCCCGTAATCGTAAGTAATTTTTCAGCAAGTCTGCTCCCAACAAGCGTGAGTATGGGGGGGAAACTGTCAGCTAAGCAGACGTGTCATGCTAGAAAGCTGCAGATAATAATAAAGAATCATTATTTCGTCACCAAGGGAGAAATAGCACAAGTCAGACTAGGGGACTTAGAAAAATTGATAGGTGAGATAGCTTGCCATTGCCCATTTTATCCAGAGGCTGGAACTCTGGATGTCCAAGATTGGATTAAGATAGGCAACAGCCTGCATACGCCCCCATGAGCTCCTATAAGGCAATTGTTACTCTTGCAAAAATGCACAGAAGCGATAGAATATCTGGGGACATCACCGTCCCCTCCCATGGCTCCTGTGGCTTCCTCTGCATCCACCTCAGAGAAAAAACCCCAGGAAACTAAAGACACTGAAATCAGAGAAGCTAGCCTCCCTCCACCTTACCCGCAAGCCCTTCCCCCACCAACCACCAACTCCCTGTACCCCCAGTTGCCATTGCCTGAGACAGTCATTGATTCTGCATCACTGATTTGTCCAGGTAAATTACCATCTCAAACCGCTGCTCCCGGTAACAATTTATGTGCTGTGGTCAGCATTGAGTTTCACCTAGAACAAGTGAATGGAAATCTCATAAGGGAGGAATTATTGGAAGGGATTCAAGCCTCTCCCATTACAGAAAGGACCAAAGAACTAGGTGGGACAGAATATAGTTTGTCCGCCCTTCCCTATAGTGTTCTTAGAGAACTCTGCACAAGTATCAAAGAGGTAGGGTTTCACTCCTCTTACACCCGAAGGTTGCTAGAGAGATCCCTGACAGCAATCGAATTGAATACCGCCCGGAGTGCCATAAGCAGTAACTATGCCCCCAGGTCTTCAAAGAAATTTGCATATAAGACCTTGGGCCAAGTAGCCGCACTCCTGATAACACAGTGGCATTACCTTGGTACTGTTTTTGTTTGTGAGAGAAATGATCTAATGAGACAGTACAATGACCTGTTACAAACCAGACTACACCTAGTGCTGGAGCAGACACAGCGAACCTGAAAGGAGTGTTTATCTTGGTCTTTGATATTCCATTACAGAAAGTCTGCATACTTAGAGAGCATTTCCCCACAGAAAGTGTATACAGAGCCTTATGTTATAACTGTACTGAAACTCGAACAATATACTGTGTAAATTTCATGTGAAATGTTCCCCTTTTGCAAAGTTAAATTGTCTCTCATTTAAAATGACTCCATTTCTCTGAGATTTAAGTTTATAGCAATTGCTTGCATTGCCAGTGCATACAACTTGTATTTTTACTGCAATTTTCCCTTTAGGACAAAGTAAGTTAAGATAGAATCTGTTTACAAGAGATCAGCAAATCCTTGCCAGTCATTGTCTCTGGTTGATGTTATCTAGTTATGTTATCACTTGCTGGTACACTTCTTGCATACGGATTATAGTTTAACTAAGTTAATGTTAAACAGTGCTGCCTTTCAGTTCCTATAGACTGAAGGATTAATTGATTGAATGAAGTTCTCTCCTCTGTTTATTTTCTTTTGAGAAACACTGTTCCTCCCCCTCTCACTCTGTCTTTCTGTTATTAACTCTTGGTTGCCACTCATGGGGGGGGGGGGGGGGGCAGGAGAACTTTTGAAAAGAAAAAACTGGACTTAGTACTGCAGTTTCTCTCCCTAATTTCTGTATTTGTTATAACTCTGATACATTTCATTAACTGTGCGCTGCAGCTTTCAAAGGGGGGCACAGATCAGATCTCCTGCTGATCCAAACCTCCTTCTCCCTCTACCTTCAATGCTGAACCTTTATTACATTAATACTTTCAAACTTCTTTAATACTGAACTGAGGTTACTGACAAGGACATCTAATAGTAGTAACAGTTGCTTTAGCATGCAGCAGACAGAGCTGAGCGAACAGCATGTTTAATTTCCTATTCTAATAATTAAATGAAGATATTGTATTCTGATATTCCACATTGAAATTAAGCTCAGAGTATTATTGATTGAATTTATTGTTCCAGGTTGCAATCTATAAAGTAATGATGGTGCCTCCACTAGGAGGCGCTATGCTATTCTACCAGTTATATTATATTATTATTTTAATAATTCTGTTGTATACTAATTTTTATTTTTCAGGTCTACAGTCCTCCGGTCTTAAGGAAACTTCAGGGTTTTTTTTCTTTTTCTAAATTTTATACAGAATTCTGAACCTTAAAATTTTTACTGACAGGTTGCTACATCTAAAGCAATCCCTCCCAAGCCTTTTCTTGCAAATCCAAATTGATTTTATTAAATTGAATAATAGAATTGATTCTCCAAGGTTAAAAAAAATAAAAATTTCACTTTAATCATTACCTTAGTAAATTTTTGCTGTGTGCCAGTTTTTAATATTTTCCAGATTGACAGCCTTCCTGCCATGAGAGATGTGAAGATGAACACTTTGCAGCTTATTTTAACATTTTTCAAACATTTTTCTGACACCTTTTGATTTTTGATCTTTGATCTAAATTTGTTTTTGATACCTTTTTGATACGAATTTTGAACTCAAATTATGTGTTATCTGTTGTCTGTCTTGATGTCAAGAAGACTATGAATGAATATTTGCAGGATGAATGAATATGTGTCAGTCTTGTGTAACATATATTTAATGTAATGTCTGAAATACTTGTTGTTTGTGGTTCAGCCTACTGCAAATGACTTTTCCTTTAAATGATTAGTTTTCATTCAGTAAAATTGCATAAATGCAGCCACGAAACAGGCAGTGCTTACTGTCACTCCCTGGAATAGTCATTCCATGTTTCATCAGAATGCTAAGTCTATTGTTAAAACATTAAACACATATTTGGCATTCCCTACAACTCCACAGGTCAAGCCATTGTGGAGCGAGCCAATCACACCCAAACGAATGCCCTTGACAAACACAAATAAAAAGCAGGGATTGCCCCTGGACTTCCCCCTAAGCAGGACTGGCTGAACAAAGTATTGTTCACTTTAAATCATCTAAACATATCAGGTTCAAATCAGACCACAGCCGTGGATAATCATTATGGGACTAGGGTTAGTCACCCACAGCCGTCAGTCTTGTATAGAATGTTACCTAACCCTGTCTGGCATGGAAGCTGCTGTGCTTGCTCCCACAGGTCCACTTTGGGTTCCAAGCCGTTGTATCAAGCTGTGGAAAGATGGAAAGGCGTCCGGATCTACAGAACCCAATCCCCAACTTCTCCCTGAGCCTCCACAGCCCTCAGAAGGACAGAGACCGGACTCCTCACAAAAAGCAGCACCACATGACCTGGGGACAGATCAAAGCCCTATCCAACCAATCTGCACAACTCTTGGAACAGCAAGGCCTTGAGAAAACTCCAGAGAACTTCTTATTAGCTGCCTTTTCTTGCCTGAATGCCAACTCATTAACAATGGTGCTCTGCACCCTCCTCTTTTGCCTTATTTCTCCAGCTATGGCGATTTCCGAACAAGGACTCTGGCAGGACAACATGTACATCCTCGATGCACAGAACTTTTCACACCTGTTAAATCGAACAGACTGTTGGATCTGCACACACATGCCAACTCATACCTGTGGAGGACTACTGATGCATGCCGTACCATTTAACCTTAAAGTATGGACTAATTATCATTTACAGAGAGGTGTTTTCATTAACTCTCCAGTTAATAATACCATACTACACATTGGTAGCTGTGTTCAAGAGACTGCTGCACTTTGTTAGGAATATGATCCAGGCGATGGTAAGGGGCTTCAGGTGGGAAAATATCCATATTGTAATCGAACCTTTGTATTACAAGAAGCCATGAATAGAACACATTTTAACGCACGCACAGATGGGCCCATAATCACTGAACACTTACATAATTATACCACATATATGTGCAATTGGCAGATTTCAGGATGTGCAGTGGGAGACCCAAGCAGGTGCAGAGAGTATAGAGGGGACGAGGGATTTACCCTTTGTAGTTATGTAGCCCAAATGATAACACAAATTAAAAATACCAATGACATGTCAACTAACCAGATAGGGAACATTTGGATGTTATGTGGGTGTAGAGCATATATGCGAATTCCCCCCAACTGGACAGGCAGATGCACTCTAGGCTACATCCTCCCCTCATACTATGCAGTCAACAATTTACCCAAAGCAAGACTCCGTAACAAAAGGGAGGCGATCAAGAGTCCCATAGATAACTATACAGAAACCCAGGTAGCTAGAAGCCTGTTTCCTCCAATGGGAACAGCTATGAATTACAGGGACTTATACATCCTAGCTAACTGGACGACTGCCCTATTCAATCAGACAGTCCATGCATTAAAACTACTCACAACAGAAGTTTCTCAGATTAGAGAGGTAGCATTATAGAACCACTATTCCTTAGACACCATTTTAGCTTCAAAGGGTGGTGTTTGTGCATTAATTGGATCTCATTGCTGTGTGTACATATCAGATTATAAAGCAAACCTCACACATACCATAGAGTAGATAGAAACCATGGTTGCTGATGCACCACTTTCTGACAGAATACCAACTTCTCCATGGGACTGGCTATGGTCCTGGCTCCCTGATATTTCTGGTCTCAAAAGGGTGATTTCTATTATAATGACTGTAATTGTCTTATTTGCCTGTGCTGCTGTATTCAGTGCATACCCAACCTCATATCCATACTAAAACCTTGCTTTCAGCCTGGATACAAAGATGTCTTGTATGCTGCTTAATAGGGAATCCTGAGCCCTGCAGCAGTTGGCACACCACGCTGCACCAGCTCTGGGTGATGTGGAGATTCAGGAGCTCTACGGCAGCTGGCACACCACGCCGACCCAGCTTTTCTCTCCATATCCCCCTTCCCCTATCTCCAGCCCATACCAAGACATAACAGATTTCATTAGAGGTCTAAAGCATGGATTCAGAGATATTCTTATGCTGCTTAAATAAAAACAGAAAAGGTGAGATGTGGGGAATTATGAGCTTGCCAGCAGGCCATGTCAGGGGTTAATACTAACTCTGACCTTTGCACTGAATACAGCAACACTAGTGCATCTAAATCTCTAGCTTATAATTAAACCTCTCTGCCTAAGGAGAGGATACCTGGCTGTCACGTATTTCTCTAGCTTATAATTACCCCTGACTGCCTGAAAGGATAGCTAGTTGCCATGTAGTCAGATGCAGGAAAAAGACAGACACATTATGGTATAGGATTCAGCAGCCAATGAAATGATCTGTGCACACCCCCTGAGCCAATGGTCTAATGACACGTCTGTATGCTATGGCTAGGAGAGCCAATGATATAATGACACGTCTGTATGCTATGGAGAGGGGAGCCAATGATGTGATGGCACATTGTATGCTATGGATGTATGTACAATAAAAAGGGACCCATGGGTGTGGTCAGCCCTTCTCTTCTCTTCACTTCCCTTCTTGCCATGAATCCTGCCTGATGTATCTTCATTGCCAAAATAGCTCATGCCATCTATGATGTCCTAAAATTTTGTCACAACACTCCTTCAGATCTTTTTCATTGGCTTCCTATTGTCCAACCTATTCTTCTGCTTGCATGTAACCTTTCATTTAAAACAGCAATGATTCCTGAAGAGTGGAAGGTGATGCTGATTTTTAAAAAGGGCTCTAGGGGTGATCCGGGAAACTATAGACCAATGAGCCTGATGTCAGTGCAGGGCAAAATGATAGAAGCAATTTTTAAAAATAAAATCACTGGCTATATAGATAAACATGGCTTAATGGAGTGGAGTCAATATGGTTTTAGCATGGGGAATAATTTTTTGAAGGTGAAGTTAAACATGTAGGTAAAGGTGAACTGATTGATATATTGTATTTGGATTTTCAGAAGGCATCCATCAAAGTTTCCCATGAGAGACTCCTCAGGAAATTACAAAGTCATCTGGTAGGAGGCAATGCAGTAGAGTAGATGAAACTCCATTTCAGAAGAGAATATATGAGAAGAGCTAGGAAAACTGAAAGTGGACAAAGCCATGGGGCCTGATGAGGTTCATCCCTGGATACTGAGGGAGCTCAGAGATGTGCTGGCGGGTCTGCTGCATGATCTGTTCAATAGATCCCTAGTAACGGGAGTGGTGCCAAGTGATTGGAGAAGAGCAGTGGTGATCCCGCTTCACAAGAGTGGGAGCAGAGAGGAGGCTGGAAACTACAGGTCGGTTAGCCTCACCTCGGTGGTGGGAAAAGTAATAGAGTCGTTGCTGAAAGAAAGAATAGTGAACTATCTACAGTCAGAAGAATTGCTGGACCAGAGGCAGCATGGATTCACCAGGGAAAGGTCCTGTCAGACAAATCTGATTGACTTTTTTGATTGGGTGACTAGGGAATTGGATCGAGGAAGAGCGCTCGATGTCATCTACTTGGATTTCAGCAAAGCTTTTGATATAGTCCCGCAAAAGTGGCTTGTGAATAAAATGAGAAGCTTAGGAGTCAGTGCCAAGGTGGTGGCCTGGATTGCAAACTGGTTGTCGGACAGAAGACAATGTGTGATGGTAAATGGAGCTTACTCTGAAGAGAGAGCGGTGTTAAGCGGAGTGCCGCAAGGATCTCCAGTATTGTATATTTGTTTGTTTGTTTATTCTGTTATTTGTCACAGGTGTTCTCATAAGCACCTGTTGTGTACATATATATATATATATATATATATATATGTATATGATATAGCAAATATAGCTTGTCATTGTTTCACAAAAAAAACATAGGGGCGGATTTTAAGAGCCCTGCTCGCCTAAATCCGCCCAAATCCAGGCGGATTTAGGCGAGCAGGGCCCTGCGCGCCGGTAAGCCTATTTTACATAGGCCTACCGGCGCGCGCAGAGCCCCGGGACTCGCGTAAGTCCCGGGGTTTTCGGAGGGGGCGTGTCGGGGGGCGTGTCGGGGTGGGCCCGAACCGCGCGGCGTTTTCGGGGCATGTCGGGAGCATTCCGGGGGCGGGCCTGGGGGTGTGGCCGTGCCCTCCGGACCCGCCCCCAGATCGCGGCCCAGCGCGCTAGCGGCCCGCTGGCGCGCGGGGATTTACTTCTCCCTCCGGGAGGCGTAAATCCCCTAACAAAGGTAAGGGGGGGGGTTTAGACAGGGCCGGGCGGGTGGGTTAGGTAGGGGAAGGGAGGGGAAGGTGAGGGGAGGGCAAAAGAAAGTTCCCTCCAAGGCCGCTCGATTTCAGAGCTGCCTCGGAGTGAACGGGGGTAGGCTGCGCGGCTCGGCGCGCGCCGGCTATACGAAATCGATAGCCTTGCGTGCGCCGATCCCAGATTTCAGCGGCTACGCGCGTATCTACTGAAATCCAGCGTACTTTTGTTTGCGCCTGGAGCGCCAACAAAAGTACGCCTATTCGCGGTTTTTGAAAATCTACCCCATAGTGAGTGTTGTTAAGAACATAAGAAATTGCCATACTGGGTCAGACCAAGAATCTATCAAGCCCAGCATCTTTATTTCCTGTTATTTTCTTAGTCTGACCATGTGATAAACACCACAGGGCAAATATAAATACCTCACCCCAAAAAACCCATTAACAAATGGCGATGATGGGATATAAAGTCTGAAGTGTATTTGACCCTGATTGAGTATTTTTTGTTTTTCTAGTGTGACAGCCAGATTTGTTTGTTTTGCTCTCATGTACTTTGTATTACTGCTTTTTCTGGTTACAGGATTGCTCTTAGGAAACATGTTGGGTACAGACTTTTGTGTGTATTTAAATTCCACATTATGTGGTTGCAAATATTTCATTTGTTAGGAATCTAAAAGATTGTAAGGTAGAACCAGCAGAACCATGGAGGAAGTCCCTTTTGGACATTGCAACAGCATGTGGAAAAAATCCATGGGATCCTACTGTCACGTTAGGCTTATATTCTTTTGAGGATTTAAAGTTTACTTTTCTCAACTTCACTTTTGTCCATGGCAAAAAAACAACAGCGCTCTTTCTTGTTGTGGTTGCTGTTAGACTGTGTAAAAGTATGGTTTGCAGCATGATATACAGGAAGGGATATCTGCTGCTCAGTTGGTGGCAGATAGGCTACAGGATGAGGAGCATGCAGCTGATTTACTTCTGAAGCTCAAATTTACTAGTGCCCCGAATGAAACTTTACAGTGTGACAATAACCAGTTTTGTACCCTGCATGAGGCTTTAATGTCTGAAGCTACCCATTTAAATGCCCAGAATGAGGCTTTAAAGTCTGAACTTACCATTTGTGTGAACAGTTTCTCACCACAAACGAGGCTTTACAGTCTGAGATTTTCCATTTTACGGACCAGTTGCTTGATAAAGATAACAAGCTGGCAATCCTAAGGGACTGTTGTACACCTAAATTGTCCTCTGATGCTGAGGATTTGGGAGAAGATATGTAAGTGAAGTTTCACTATATTTGCTTTCCATGTAAAAGGAAGGGACATAGAGCCAGGAATTGTTCCCAGATTTCACATTTAGTATCTAACTCTCCCTCCCAGCAGGTTTGATGATTAACCCCATACAAAAGACAGGTGACTACATATCTTATACATTGTATGTGGCAAATCCAGTATTTGCTGAAGCAGTGTGGTGGTATCTGGATTACTTGAAATGCTTATCCATGGTAGTAAGAGTATATTATCTTTTTTTTTTTTTTAGCTACTCCCTTTCATATGCTGTGCTGTGGAGTCTCTGCCTGTGAGGGCTTAATTGGCTTTCTTCTGAATTCCTGACAGTTTTAGAAAGGACAGTGATTTATTATTTTTCCCTGGGCACTCCACAGTTCCCCAGGCTGTGAAACTGATGCTAGTTTCACACTGCTTTAAAGTGAGATATTTTTCTCCTGATTTGTTTGTGATTGTTTCTGAATATGCCTTTTGTGGTCCCAGATAGTGATACTGCCCCTAACCACTTTGCTTTTTTGCCTGCCACTGTTCAATTACCTTCTGGGAGTGAATCTCTGGATTCTATACACAGACCAGTGTTATGTGACATCTCTGCTGTCTTACAATGTGTCCCTTCCTCAGCATTTGTTTCAACTAAAGATTATGCAGGATAAAAGGCATTTTGTCCAGTTAATCTTCTATAGATGCTGCAATTGCCAGCTGGCTCTGGATCTTCCAATCTAGAGACTAGCTCGAAGTTTTCAGACTCTTTGCAAAGGGAGCGTGCTCTAGGTGCCTGGCCAAAAAGGTGATGGCAGGGGGATGAGTTCATCCTGAGCCTGTTAAAGGTATACCACCCATCATGACAGGAGGGCACTCAGGACCAAAGGCATCCTGTTTCCCACTTTATTTAGAAATAAATATGTATAGCTCTTTTTGTCTTGTGATGTGCTTTGCTTTTAAATATTGAATTAACCTTTCTTTGTATGTGAGATTTTTAATTGATAGAGACTGATGAAGATGAAGCCTCAGAACTGAATATAATTCTGAAGATTTATATTACCCATTTGTTCCTTTTACCTTTTTGAACAGATCGGTTTTGTTTTTTATTTAATTCTTACTTTTGCTTAATTTTGGATCCAAATGCTTTTTTTCTCTCTTCCTTTTCTTTCTTTTTGACTTTTTTGAGCTTAAATGTTCGATAACTGGTGTCAGTCATTATGTGTTGTGTTTGTGCATTATTACAGATGAAGACAGTAGAGTCTGATGAAGAAATGTGCAATGAAGGCATTTGTGCAGTCAGTTCAGTGAAATAAATGTTTTGCGTCATGATCCTCTATGCAATGTTTAAATGGATGAATGAGCACCTAAGTTGCTTGTGTCTTTGAATATTGTATGTTAAATAGGGGGATGGGAGACAATATCATGTAGTTATTTATAGTGTACATAGGGATTATTAGATACAAGAAGTTATTGACATTTATTATTAAGTTTCTCTATTAATTAATTTGAATTTTTATTGATCTTATATCAGGCTTAATCCATAGCACACACATCTGACTTAATGATGAGGGTGCAGAGGGTGTGCTTCAATGACAGAGTATGCAGTGCTGAACGAATTGTATATATTAGAGATGTGAATCGTGTGATCGATCGTCTTAACGATCGATTTCGGCTGGGAGGGGGAGGGAATCGGATCGTCGCAGTTTGGGTTTTTTAAATATCGTGTAAATCATGTAAATCGTGTAAATCGAAAACCGGCACACTAAAACATCCCTAAAACCCACCCCGACCCTTTAAAATAAATCCCCCCACCCTCCCGAACCCCCCCAAAATGCCTTAAATTACCTGGGGTCCAGTGGGGGGGGAGGGCGGGAAAACCGGTACACTAAAACAACCCTAAAACCCACCCGACCCTTTAAAATAAATCCCCCACCCTCCCGAACCCCCCCAAAATGCCTTAAATTACCTGGGGTCCAGAGGAAGGGTCCCGGTGTGATCTTTTACTCTCGGACCTCGGACCTCCGTGCGTTGTAGAAACAAAATGGCGCCAGCGCCATTTTGTTTTTTTGTCCCCCGACGTCAGGAGCATAGGACATCGCTCCCGGACCCCCGCTGGACCCCCAGGGACTTTTGGCCAGCTTGGGGGGGCCTCCTGACCCCCACAAGACTTGCCAAAAGTCCAGCGGGGGTCCGGAACGACCTCCTGCAGTCGAATCGTTTTTCGCTCCCGGACCCCCGCTGGACCCCCAGGGACTTTTGGCCAGCTTGGGGGGGCCTCCTGGCCCCCACAAGACTTGTCAAAAGTCCAGCGGGGGTCCGGAATGACCTCCTGCAGTCGATTCGTGTTGCCGTACAGCCGGCACCATTTTGCACAAAATGGCGCCGGCCATTCGGCAACACGATTTTAAATCGTCAAAAAACGATTCACATCCCTAGTATATATCATTTGTCAGTGATAACAGTCGATATTGCACCCATGGCAGCAAAATTACACTTCTACCCTTCATTTTATGGATTGAAGTGCTCAGAATTTATGCATATGCTCTGTCTTCATGTTTTCATGTTCCATGGGGGTGGTCTTACATAGATATTGTTTTTTTTTTATGAAGCAATATGTCTTTATTTGAAATGTAATTACTGATTATCATATCAAATATTTTTCTGCATGCTTAGTTAATACCCAGTTACATACTTACTTGCAGATGCCACTATTTTGATTCTCACAATAATGATGCAGTCTGAATTGATGCAGTTTTATTGCCCCTTAGTTGCTACTTTCTATATTCATGGTCAGCAGAATATACTATCTGCATGTCGATCTGATATTCATATAGAAATCTTTCTTTTTAGAGAGAACTAGAATAGATTTTTGAAACAGGGGTTTGTTTTTGTTTTTCATTTATTTGTACCACCGGTGGTGGTGGGGGGGGGGGGGGGGGGGTAGGTAGCATACCTGAGTTTGTTCCAGATACCTTAAAAATAATGATTAGCAAGCTGTGCACTGATTGTAGGAGATACCGAGGAGCAAGGATCTGAAACCATACTTCATTACAGGGTGAAGAGACACCAAAATAACTACAAATGTAGAGCTTTCATTACTCAGGCTATGCTGAGTGCAGTAAGTCTGACATTGAACACACAATGAAAGATGACCTATGTATTTAATCTGATGAGTCAGGTATCCTCTGAAAGTTAGATAGGCTAACCATTTGTACAACTACCTAGATGGAGATCACAATGGACAACATATAATACTACAATCAATCACTGTGGATGCTCATGGCAGATCAAAGTTACACTTTGCCATGGATTTAAATTGGACAGCTTTCTGGATCAAGTAATCTCCAGGTATACTTGAGTTGGGGTTTAGATGTTACTGATGAGGGTTATCTTACCAATTGAACAGAAAAAGCAATACCTTTCCCTCTTTAGTGAAGACATTTTAAGAACATAAGAACATAAGAAATTGCCATGCTGGGTCATCAAGCCCAGCATCCTGTTTCCAACAGAGGCCAAACCAGGCCACAAGAACCAAGAAGAGCCCATGCTACTGATGCAATTAATAGCAGTGGCTATTTCCTAAGTAAACTTGATTAATAGCAGTTAATGGACTTCTATATGTATGTTGCAGACGAGATGTACAACTGTTTGGGAAATGGTTAGAGACAGCCACATGGAGAGAGAGAGAGATTGATTAATAAGAAAGATTACAGAGAAACTGATGGTGTAAAGTTTGGACTTTTGGTATGAGAGGCATTGTGTTGTGCAGCTCCTCATTTTTTTCTTTTTGGTATTTTTTGCTCACATTTTGGGGGACTGAATGTATTAGCATATATATAATTGTGTATTTTATAACACTGTCATATTTATTTATAATGATTGCATATGGTTTTGTGTTACTAAGGAACAGTTTGCTTCATGCTTAGAAGATCAGTATGCACACAGGCATTCACTCTCCCTAGTCCCCCTTCACAAGAATTCCCCACCATCTCCCCCTTCACATAGTTCCCCTTCCTTCTTCACCTACAGTTCTCCCCCTTCACACAGTTCCCCCTCCTTCTTCGCCCATAGATTTTGCAAGTAGCCCTCCCTTCTTGCAAAACTTCAAGGTCACAAACCAGTACTGAGCACTGAAACATCTGACAACTATCCAGGGCAGAAAGCGTTATATGGCAATTATAAGCAGTGAACAAGAAAGACAAGAAATCCACAATTTTAGAGTTCATACTCATAAATGTTTTCTTAGTGGCAACTTCATGATTGTTCTGGCCATGCATAAGTGAAGGATATAGTATACAGATGCAAGGTGGAAGAGGAGACACTGTTGACTAACCAGAACTGACCAGGGACAGAGGGAAAGATTCAGCATCTCAGGTATTGTATATTGGTTTGTTTGTTTGTTTACTTTATTTGTCATGGATAAGGAAAAATGATTTTATTGTTGGTACCCTCACAAACTTTCAGCCTCAGGAGGAATCTTAAGAGTGGGGATATAGTTGCTGGCTAAGCCAGTGAACCGCTGATCTTACCTCCCAGCCAGGCCCTTACTTGCCCTAGATGCCACCACCATCAACCTCCAACACAGCAGAATGCCACCAGCCCGACCAACCAGGCCTCTTCAGGTGCTGTCTGTACAAGGGCTTGGAGACGCATGTGCACACCTCTTCCTAGGTGTGCGCGCATGCCTCTCCTCTTGATTTAAAGGGAACATGGTGGAAAACCCCCCATAGCCCCTTTTGATGATGCCAGCCTTAGGCTCTATAAGAGGGCAGCGCTGCAGTCACAATTTCCCTCGGCAAGAGGTCTCTACTGTCCAAGTAGTGTGAGTTGCTACAGCATCCGTGTTCTTCAGTCCCAGCATCTTCTTCAGTTCCAGCATTCTTTGTCCTTGCTCTTCGTTCCACTGGTTGTCATCCTTGTTCTCAGTTCCTGGTCCTTGTCTCATTCCAGTTTCCAGTGGTCATTGTCTTCATCTTCAGTCCCAGTGGTCTTTGTCTTCAACTCCTTTTCAGTTATTGTGGACAGTTCTTCAGTTCTTCTGTGTTCCACTTCTCCTCCCCTCTCTGCCTGCCTATCCGCTCCACTTTCCCTTGGACAGATTCCCAGTACTGACCTCGGCTTGCCTTCTCGGCTTGCCTTATTTGAATACCATCTGCTACTGACAACTGCCTGACTTCTGGATATCCTTGAACACTGCCTGCCACTGACCACTGCCTGATGTCTGGATATCCTTAAACACTGCCTGCCTCTGACCACAGCCTGCTTACTGAATATCTCCGAACAACATCAGACACTGATCCTGGTCTGTCTCAAGATATGCCTGGTCTCTCACCTCTCTGACCCTGCTACTTCAAAGAACCTCGGCAGTCTGCAGAGACCTCCTCCTAAGACTTGCTGTCCCCAGCACCCAATGGCTCAACCTGAGGGGAACAAAGGCTGGTAAAGGCGAAGCTCCAGTTGGGCCTCTGCCTCATCCAAGTTCACCTGCCGATGGTGGGGACCTGCAGGGCTCCTCTCTGCAGGTTGAGTGAACACCACCTTGGCCTAAGGGTCCATGCCTGCCACAGAATGAACCTGACAAAGTTTTCATTACATCTTCCAGCTTCACTGAGATTTATTTCAGTTCTTATGAATCTTTACTTTTAAATATCATTTCTGGCATGTGTATCTGCCTTACATCTTCCTCAGTAAAGGCCAAAGCAAAGAATTGATTTAAACTCTCTGCTATGGCCTTGTCTTCCCTAAGTTCCCCTTTTACCCCTTGATCATCTAATGGTCCAACTGACTTTCTCAAAAGCTTTTGTTTTGAATGTACCTTGTATATGTGCTTCCATCATGCTCACTGCACAGGATGCAGATAGTTTAAAACTGTGCTGCTTATTTGGCAGCTGGGGAGAGAAAAAGGAGTATTTCACTCCAATTTTAAATATTTATTTATTATTTATTTATTTGAAAACTCTTCTATGCCATTGTTAAGTTAATTCACCATCACAACGGTTTACAGAAAGGCACAATAAGGAAAAACTATAATTGGTATAGATTACAAATTATATATGTGCCAACATAAAACGGTAACATATTTTAATAAGAGAAACTATGTGTTTAATTAAGGCTTATATGCCAGTTGAGAAACTGTCAAGCAGTTCAAATCTAGCATTAATATGCAATTGGAGATATTAAAGAAAAAAAACTGATTACTTGGTGCGTCCCTATCTTTCAACTGTTTTCCTCCTTCTCTTTCTCTTTATAAAAAGCGTGTTTAAAAAGCCAGGTTTTCAGACTAGTTTTAAATAGTTTCAAATTTCTCTGCAGCCTTATTTCGAGTGGCATGGAGTTCCATAGAACAGGTCCAGCCAGTGACAGTGCTCTCTCCCTTACCTGAGTGAGGTGTGCTGATTTAACAGAAGGAATAGTTAGTAGAGCTTTATTAGCAGATCTCAGGTTTCTGTGTGGTACATGTACACACAGTGCTGTGTTAAGCCAGTCGGCCTTTTCATCATGGATTAGTTTATGAATTATACACAATACTTTGTATTGTATTCTTTGTTCAATTGGAAGCCAGTGTAGCTCAGCAAGTGTACCTGTGATGTGGTCTCTTTTCTTTTTGCCTGTCAAAATTCTAGCAGTGGAATTTTGCAATATTTGGAGAGCGGTCTAATGGTAACTTGAGGTAGCCCTAATAGCAGAGAGTTACAGTAGTCTGTGTTCGCGAATATCATTGCCTGTAAGACTGTGCGAAAATTATTCAGCGTTAGCAGGGGTTTCAGTCTTCTAAGGATCATTAATTTAGCGTAACCTTCTTTTAATTTCTGTGCAATGTATTGTTTCATGTTAAGCTCAGGGTCACTTATTACCCCTAGATTCCATACTTTTATCGCATTGTCTTCCTAGAGAATAAAATTTAAGATGGTATGTTTGGCTTTTCAATCCTTAAGGGAAAGCGGCTTATCTTATCTGCAATCAAATCTCATGTTTCTCATGAAGACCTTTAATTAAGGCATAAATATGTATTCCAACGCTTAAGACTTTTCATTTGACCTTTTCCTGCAATTGAGCATTTTCATATGAAATGGCCATAATTTGGAATGATTTCTAGCTACAAGAAAATTATCTAAGATTTATAAAATTATTGAAAGCTTAGGGTCAGATTTTAAAAGCCCTATGCACGTAAATTGTGCACCCCCTTGTGTGCGCCAACCCCCGATTTTATAACATGCGTGCACCTGTACGCACATGTTATAAAATCGGGCATCCATGTGTACGCGCTGGGTAGCGCGTGCATATGGACACCTGCGTGCAATTTGCTAAAATCTACCCCTTAGATTTTAGAGATGCATTCCTTGGCTGCTAGTTTTCACTTATAACATGGAAGATTAATTCAATAGTCTTAGCACTTCTGTGAATATTTAATCACATTTTGAATTGGAGATTCTTAATGTTGGAGGATATGTAATTTTGCACTGAAGTATTATGACTAGATTTTAATTCCTAATTTAGGTTAAGATGTTCATTTTTAATTATTTTCAGGATTAAGATATGCATATTTGTATTTGTGTATGATTGTAATGTGCTTTTATATTTATATAGGGGTAGATTTTAAAAGGCCTACGCTATAAATCCGGTGGATTTACATGTGTAGGAAGACTTACCTGTGCCGGGCCTATTTGAAAAAGGCCCGGCCACGCACATAAAGCCCCAGGACATGCGTATCAGAGGCTCCCGACACAGCGGTCATTTGCTGCTGTGCCAGGAGATCACGTGCCTGCAGGCACAACAGGTGGAACAAACATTTTGGGGGGTTTAGGTTAGGGCTGGGGGTATAGGTTAGGGGAAGGGGAAGGGAGGTTAGTTTAGAGGGTTGGAGCGGACTGGGAGGGAACGGGGGAAGGCTGTGGGCATCAGAGTGTGCAGGTTGCACAATTGTGTACCCCCTTACGCGCACCAACCCTCGATTTTATAACATGTGTGCACCAGCACACGCATGTTATAAGATTGGGTGTCCACGTGTGCGCGCCGGGTAGTGCACGCACATGGACACCCGCGTGTACGTTTTAAAATTTACCCCTTTTTGTCTATTTATTATAGTAACATAGTAGCATAGTATATGATGGCAGAAAAATACCCAACTGGTCCATCCAGTCTGCCCAGCAAGTTATGATTGTAATTTCTGTTCCGTGCAGGTTACCCCCATACAGAAATGTTATAGCAAAAGTTACACTTTTTTTCTCTCCTTTTTCTCCTTCTTTCCTTCCCACTCCCCCTTTCCTTTTTTCTCCCCACCGCTTGAAAAATGGTTTGGCCCATCCATTGCTCCTACCATGTGACAGGGGCTGACCAATGGCACCGGTAGCCCCTGTCACATGGTAAGGGCAAAGGGCCACCGGCACCATTTTGATTACTGGAAGCTGAAAGCCCGAGAGGGGGAGATCACTCCCAGGACCCCCGCTGGACCATCAGGGACTTTAGGCAAGTCTTGGGGGGGGGGTCGGGCAAGTCTTGGGGGGTCGGGATGTGGGGGTTTGTAATTAATTAAATTTGAAGGGTTGGGGTGGGTTTGGGGTTTGTTTGTTTTTAAATGTGCCCTTTCTCCCCCCCCCCCCAAAAAAAAGATGGGAAAACCACACGAAATTTTGTGGGTTTTCCTTTCGTTTTGTCAGCCCCCTGAAATGCAACAAAATAGGAAATATCGTCTTTATTTCCTATTTTGTTGCAAACGAATGCACATCCCTACTCAATATTTCATTTACATTTTTTTGGTTTATAGATATATGGAAGGTCACGTCCTCTTGACACAGCCCTGACGCGAAACACAGCTGTGCCGGGGTCCTTGTTCTTACACTACGCATCATTATATTTGCCTTTGAACATGTACCACTGATGTGACTGTATTCACAATAAAAATGTGTTGTTAATATGTATTGACCAGTGAATATTGTTTGCCACACATTATTTACGTTACTACAGGTTACCAGGTTTCTTCATTTCTATCCTTTAGCCTCTGTATCTATTCCATGACCTTTTGAATTCTGTTTTTTTCTTTACCACTTCTTCCAGAAGGGCATTCCATGCATCCATATTCCTTTCCATGAAAAAGCACAGGACTGCTTCTACAGCCAAGTCCTAAAGGAAATGAAGAAAGCGTGCATGGGGGTAACTTGCTGGTGCAGGGGTTACTACCCTTAACCAAACCTTGATATTTTTGATGCAACTCCAACATTGCTCTCTGTTTCAACGGCAGGGGAAAAGAGGAATTGGATTCAGATTGCAACCAACAAGGGCCCTGATTTTCATGGTCTGGGAAACTGATAAGCATGGGGGTAACATGCACAGAGCTGCAGTTACTACCCTTACCAGAAGGCATGGGATTACTACCATTAACCAATAAGCAATGATGCTTTTGATGCAACTGCAAAATCGCTCTCTGAGTCAAAGGGGGCGGTGTGGAAGGATAGAAGAATTTGGATTCAGATTCAACCAACACGGGCCATGACTTTTTTACAGTCTTTGATAGATGAGCAGACATTAAGGAAGAAACACAGGACTCCTTCTATGGTCAAGTCCATAAGCAAAGCACATCAAGCAGCACTGGGGGTAATCTGCATGCACAGCATATACTACCATGGGAAGCTTGCTGGGCAGATTGGCTGGACGATTGGTCCTTTTCTGCCATCCTTTCTATGAAGAAATATTTCTTGACATTGTTTCTGAGTCTCCTTCCTTGGAGTTTGATATCATGACTCCTAGTTCTGCAGTTTCTTTTCCATTAGAAAAGGTTAGATTCATGTGCATCATTTATAACTTTCAGGTATTTAAAAGTCTGCATCATATCTTCTCTATCTCTTCTCTCCTACAGGATATACATATTTAGGTCCTTCAGTCTCATCTCATATGGCTTTTGGTGCAGACCCCACACCATTTTGGTTGTCTTTCTCTAGACTGCTTCCATCCTGACTCTATCCTTTTTAAGATACAGTCTCCAGAATTGAACATAGTACTCCAGGTGAGTACTGTACCAATGAGCTGTAGAGAGGCATTATCACCTCCTTTTTTCTATTGGTCATGTCTCTCTCTTTGCAGCTTAGCATCTCTCTGGCCTAAGTCACTCAGTTGTCACTTTTGTTTCACCACCTTCAGATCATCATACACTATCAACCCAAAGTTTCTCTCAGTCCGTGCATATCAGCCTTCTTCCCCCATCAGATACAGCTCCTTTGGTTTGCTGCACCCAAAATGCATGACTCTGCATTTCTTGGCATTGCATCCTAGCTGCCAAACATTTGACTATTCTTCAACCTTTCTTAAATTGCTTCTCATTCTCTCTATTCCTTCTGGTGTATCAACTCTGTTGCAGATCTTAGTGTTATCCACAAAAAAGGCAAACTTTTCCTGCTAACTCTTGAGTCCAACAGTTATCACTCTTCTCTCCTCAGATTAGGTTCCATTTATCACTACTTGCTGACATCTATCAGTCAACAAATTTGTAAATCATTCCAACACCTTGGAATTCACTTCCAGACTTCTCATTTTATTTATGAGCCTCCTATGCAGAACAATATTAAATGTTTTGCTGAAATCAGATTTGTTTGACATGACCTTTCTTTGGTAAAACCATGTTGCCTTGGATCCAGCAACCCAACAGATTGAAGATTAGTCACTATCCTTTTCTTCAGCAGAGTCTCCATTAATTTTCCCATCATTGAGGTAAAGATAACCGACCTGTAATTTCCAGCCCCTTTCTGCTATCGCGTTTGTGAAGTGGAACCACAACTGCCTTTATTCAATCTTGTGACACCACTCCCGTCTCCAAGTATCTATTGAACAGGTGCTTCAGTGGACCCACCAGGACATCTCTGAGCTTCTTTAGTATCCTGGGATGTAACTCATCTGGCCCCCATGGCCTTCTCCACTTTCAGTTTTGCTCATTCTACCCAAACACTGTCCTCTGTAAATGGGATGATATCTACTTCATTCTCATATATGCTCTTGCCAAGCAGCAACGGTCCTCTTCCATGGTCTTCAGTGAACACTGAACTGAAGTAAATGTTTAATATTTCTGCTATTTCTTATGCTTTTTCCACCCAAGGTTCCTTGTCTCCTTTCAATCTTACAGTTCCACCTCTGGCCTTCCTTCTTTCTCTGGATATATCTGAAAAATGTTTTGTCTCATTGGTGATTCTTTTTCCACTTGGGATTTTGCTATCCTGATTTCTTTCCTCATCTCTTTCAACTTCACCAGATATTCTAATCTTCCCTGTGTTCCTCTTTTGAATTCCTTTGTACTTTTGGAATACTGATCTTTTTGCCTTTATTTTTCCAATCACCTTACAAATACAGCATCTTTTGAATTGTTGTAATAATGATTTTATTATCTGCTTTGACTGAAGTTCTGAAAAGCAAAATATAAATATGCTAAATAAATAAAAATATAGATTTAACACTTTCATTGCAAGTTTGTATATAAATTATAACACTGTCTCTTCTCAGATTTTTACCTCTGGCACTACCTTTTAATCCTCGTTCAATATTTTCTCTCTTTTTTTATACTAGGGTTTCCCAAACCTGTCCTGCTATCATCCCTGCTATGGTATTATAGTCTTATCTCATACTTTTGAAATCTAAACATCATTTATTGTAATCTTTTTCTATTTTTAATTTGTTTACTAGGAAAGTCATATTAAGACTAGAGATTTCTGAATTGTCCAAAGTTGAACATGAACCAGATGAATTCAGTGAAAAATTTGTTTTTTGCTACCTCTAGGTTTCTGTTGGTAATGTCACCCCCTTCTTTCTAGGAATGTTAGACAGAGCCTATGATGGGAGCCCATGGTAGCATCAAAAGAGCCCAAACCTTGTGTTGCACCCTCCTCTATCCATTGAAATCTGTAAAGCTAGCAGGCAGGCTGATTCCATGAAGAATATCTCTGACCTTGTGTGGACTGCTGGGGCTTCAAAATTCTGTTTTCCTCAATGGAACATGTAACTCTACCATCTAACAGGACAGGCAATAGGTGTTGAACTCCTCTTGTGGCTGGAGCCACAGGAGGTGCTTACCTTTGTGGCCCGGAGGCTGCAGAAGCCAGGGCCTTTCCTGCAGCATGGAGCCAGTCCTCCTGGGAGCTTCTCCTCCATGGACTTCGCTGCACCTTGCTCCTGCCTGGCATCCGAGTTCCTGATGTCCGCGTTCTTGAAGTCCGAGTTCCTGATGTCTTCATCTTATGTTTCAGGTCCTGAGTACCCATGCCTCCAGAGGTTCCTTGTTTTTAAGTGATCCGAGATTCCGGTATCCAAGTTCCGTGTTTTAAAGATTGTATCCTGTTCTGACTCCGGAGGATCCAAGGGGTAACTTGTCCTGACCTGTGTCTTCGTCCAGAGCTTGCTCGCTCCTCTCGTGGTCCGCGACCAGCCATCCAGCTGAGTAGGGAGCGTTGAGGACAGTGTGGTCTGTTACCAGCCTGCAAGCTGTCTAAAGCACCTGAGGGACCTTGCTCGCCTTGTCTCATCCTCTGTGTTCCAAGTTCCACGTCTTGTCTTCAGAGTTCCAAGCTCCACTCCCAGATAAGGCTTCATCTCACCACAAGGGGGACACATTCCTCGTCCTGCTCTGGGGAGTGCCCCCTAGTGCTCCCTTCCACCGCAATGCAACAGATTTGCCAAGGCCTCCGAGCGTCCCGATGCTCAAGGCCTCCACCACAGCGTAACAATGGGATGATGCAGCTTGGATCCACTCCAACATTTTGCAACTCTCTGAACTTTTCCACCTCTAGAATTTTGTACCTTAGCCACAGGCCTAATAGATTTATACAGAAATACAGGTCTCAGCCTGATTTGAGTTTAACAAAAGCTGCTGAAAAAAATCCATCAGTTTTTTAGATCTCAGAAAGGTTCCATGTGTATCTACAGAAATTCACTCTGGATTTGTTCAGATCCACATCAGATTTTTGCATGTTAACTGCTGATTTTGCCAGCAATAATTTTTTAAAATAAGTTTGTACATTCCTAATTAAGAAAAATATATTGTTTTTAATTGAGCAACAAAAGCAAAGAGACTCGCTGAAAGTCACAGAGTCAATGGAAGAGTGGAATTTTGAACTTTTGTTCCAGGACTTTTGACTCATAGTTTAATACTGTAACTATTAGATCACTTCTCCTCCCTAATCTCTTAGGAACTTTCATCAAAGGTCATTTTAAAATGGTATCCAGTGGTTTGTGGTTGGAGAATATATTCACCACATGCCCATATACATAACTGTGGAATTTCTTCTTGTCAAAGAGGACACTAACAGATCCTTCTCAGTTTACAACAAGATTTCCCAAACCTGTCCTAGTAATCCCACAGCTGGTTGGGTTTTCAGGATTTGAACAATGAATATGGCGTGAGATAAATTTGCATATGGCCTCCAATGTATGCAAATTTACTTCATGCATATTCAATATAGATATTCTGAAAACCAACTGATTGTGGAGTCACCAGGACAACTTTGGGAAATATTGACTTACAAATACTCTGAATTTCTGTCTGGTTGGAAAATTAGTTACCTTGAATCCTGATCATGAGAATTAACTTTTAACAACTTCTAATTTGCAAGAATCCTAATTCCAAATTTTCAGATCATATATTTCAATATTGAGCTCTTCTTGACTGTACAGAACAATATTTCCCAACCAGTCCAGGAGGCATACCTAACCAATCAGGTTTCCAGGACACCCACAACACATATGCATGAAATATATTTGCATACACCAAGCCTCTAAAGTATGCAATTATATCTCAGGCAAATTAATTATGGATGTCCTGAAAACTAGACTGGTTGGGTGTTTTTGCAGGGCAGTGTTGGGAACATTTATTAAAGAGCAGTATTTCTCAAGTCAGTCCTGGTCTGTCCCCAGCCCTGGAATCCCCAAAGTTTCAAGGGAAAGACCACATAGGAAATTTTAAATCATTAAGAGGGCTGGGGAGGCTCCATGGAGCTTCCTGACCTGGGGGGGAAGCATATCTGGCCCTTTGGGTGATTTGAAATACTGGGAAAGAAAGGAAGCAGGATTCCAGTAATAGTATTTCTAGATATCTCAGAAGTTGGCAGTGCTACACCCTGAGAACCCTGCTCCCTTACACCTGTCCCACTGAGATAATTGTGTGGGCAGGGGGAGAAAAATACCACCCTTCCCCTCCCTTCCATAACATCTCCCCTTCCTCTTCCTTCTCTTCTCTCCCCTCACTCTTTTCTACCCTACTCTTTTCTAGGGTCACCAACTCACCCCAGATTGATTGCTCCAGTCCTGATTTTGCCCCATTGCATGAATGGAATTGTAGTTCTGACTGTCTAAGAGAATCAATGGGATAATCAGAATTATAACTCCATGTATGGATAAAGGTGAACCGGTAGATGTAGTGTATTTGGATTTTCAGAAGGCGTTTGACAAAGTCCCTCATGAGAGGCTTCTAAGAAAACTAAAAAGTCATGGGATAGGAGGCGATGTCCTTTCGTGGATTACAAACTGGTTAAAAGACAGGAAACAGAGAGCAGGATTAAATGGTCAATTTTCTCAGTGGAAAAGGGTAAACAGTGGAGTGCCTCAGGGATCTGTACTTGGACCGGTGCTTTTCAATGATCTGGAAAGGAATACGACGAGTGAGGTTATCAGATTTGCGGATGATACAAAATTATTCAGAGTAGTTAAATCACAAGCGGTCTGTGATACATTACAGGAGGACCTTGCAAGACTGGAAGATTGGGCATCCAAATGGCAGATGAAATTTAATGTGGATAAGTGAAAGGTGTTGCATATAGGGAAAAATAACCCTTGCTGTAGTTACACGATGTTAGGTTCCATATTAGGAGCTACCACCCAGGAAAAAGATCTAGGCATCATAGTGGATAATACTTTAAAATCGTCAGCTCAGTGTATTGCAGCAGTCAAAAAAGCAAACAGAATGTTAGGAATTATTAGGAAGCGAATGGTTAATAAAATGGAAAATGTCATAATGCCTCTATATGGCTCCATGGTGAGACCACACCTTGAATACTGTGTACAATTCTGGTCGCCACATCTCAAAAAAGATATAGTTGCGATGGAGAAGGTACAGAGAAGGGCAACCAAAATGATAAAGGGGATGGAACAGCTCCCCTATGAGGAAAGGCTGAAGAGGTTAGGGCTGTTCAGCTTGGAGAAGAGACGGCTGAGGGGGGATATGATAGAGGTCTTTAAGATCATGAGAGGTCTTGAACGAGTAGATGTGACTCGGTTATTTACACTTTCGAATAATAGAAGGACTAGGGGGCATTCCCTGAAGTTAGCAAGTAGCACATTTAAGACTAATCAGAGAAAATTATTTTTCACTCAATGCACAGTAGAGCTCTGGAATTTGTTGCCAGAGGATGTGGTTGGTGCAGTTAGTGTAGCTGGGTTCAAAAAAGGTTTGGATAAGTTCTTGGAGGAGAAGTCCATTAACGGCTATTAATCAAGTTTACTTAGGGAATAGCCACTGCTATTAATTGCATCCGTAGCATGGGATCTTCTTAGTGTTTGGGTAATTGCCAGGTTCTTGTGGCCTGGTTTTCACCTCTGTTGGAAACAGGATGCTGGGCTTGATGGACCCTTGGTCTGACCCAGCATGGCAACTTCTTATGTTCTTAGGGCAACACTAAGACTAGATCAACCTGTTCAGTCAATTTGGAATGAGTTGTCAACCCTATTCCTCTCCTCTCCTTCTACTCCTCCCTTCTTATTTATTTATTTATTTATTTATTTATTTGATTTATAGTCTGCTTCTCAGGCACTTCTAAGCAGATTATATTCAGGCACTGTTGGTATTTCCCTGTCCCCAGTGGGCTCACAATCAAAATGTGTACCTGAGACAATGGAGAGTGAAGTGAGTTGCCCAAAGTCACAAGAAGCAGTAGTGAAATTTGAACCAATGTTTTCCTGCTTCATAACCCACTCTTCTAATCCTCCACTCTGCTTTCTTCTGGTAGCCAAGTTTGGACTATGGGCTGTATTTTTCTATGGAGGAATTTTCTTTTTTACCTGTAGCAATGTCAGAAAGGCTGGCAATGAAAAGAGGTCCAGTATCCACCCGCTTCATTGAAGAACATCAGAGACAGCGAACCACATGACTCCACAGCAGGCCAGTAGGGGTATGGCCTTCTTTCTATAATCCCTCCTTTCCCTTCCCAATCTCATCCCTCCCCTCTCTCACCCCACTGTCCTTTCCCCTACTCCCTTCCCCTCACTTCACTCACCCAACTCTCCTCTCATGCTACTCCCCTGCCTTCCTTCACATTCCCTCCCCACCTTTCCCTTTCTTTTCACCCTCTCCCATCAACCTACTTTCCTCTCACTCTAATCCCTCTATCTCAACCCAACTCCTTCCCCTTCCCTCACTCATCTTACACTTTGCTCACTCTACTACCCTCCCTTCCTTCTCATTTCCTCCCCTTCCCTCCTCTCCCTTCAATATCTCCACTCTCTTCTCATCCAACTCCCCTTTCTTCTCATTTCCTCTCATTCTTTTCATTCTTTCTCTTCACTCACTCCACTCTTCAATCTCACCCTATTCCCCTATTTCCTCTCATTCCCTCCAAACCTTTTCCCTTCCTCTCACCCCTACCCTTTGCTTCACTCACTCTCTTATCTGCTGCCCTTATACTGGCCACCTTGCCAATGACATTGTTTATTGGGGCAAGTCCTAGGGAGTCTTTCCCCACTGGTGGATTCTAGCCTTCTCATCAGTGGCATTGTTCATCAGGGTAGATCCCAGCAATTCTTCTGCTGGCAGGGCCTGACTTCTTCACCAATAGCATCAGAGCATTCATCAGAGCAGATCCCAGTGCCTCTTCTCTCACTGGTGGTGGGTGGCCTCCTCATCAGTGTAGTTCTTCATTGGCCTGTAACTGCATGTGGGAGAGACACCCAGGCAGGAACTAGGGATGTGCATTTGTTTTCAACGAACGTGCAATCCGTAACACATAAGTCCCTGTTTGTTTGATTCATGGGTTCACGAAACGCATGGCGATCCCCCACGAATGAAACATATCATATTAGTTTCATTCTTTTGGTTTGCAGTGATTTCTTAGTGGCCGTTTGAAATAGGAGAAGTCCATGTGGGAGTATCCATAGCAACAACCAGCCCTTTCCTGTGACCTCACAGCCCTGTCATAGAGCGGGTCAGACAGGTTGGCAAGGAGACCAGAATACCAACGTATCAGAGCCAAGCATTTTTCTAATGCAGCCAACTGCTGCTCTCAGTGCTCTGTGATGCTGTTTCTGCTGTACTATTTATACCTTAAGCACGCGGCACGCCACACACTTTCTTCTTGGCTGTTGCCTGGGTAGGTGGCATTACTCAGAGCTAGTCTGAGTGTCTCAAATCTGTATTCAATTGTTTTGCTTGCTACTTTGATAGAATTTTCTATTGAAAAAATATTTTATTTTGCTGCTGTGCCAGCTAGGCTTTTTTTTACTGCACTTTGTTTTATTGAACTCAGACTGTCTCTCCCACTGAGACAAGCTACCAGCAGTGGCATTTTGCTGCTGATCTTACCCCCCTGGGGTAGGTTGCAGGCAGGGTATGGGTACGGTGGGTGGGAGATAGTATGAGAGTTGCAGTGGCTATCTGGGAGTTGGTATTTTCAAACAAGAAGCAGCATCACTAGGAATTGTTCTTGCTCAGTCTTCCAGTCTTGTCTCTGGAGTTTCATTTTTTTGTGCACATTCAGCAGTCTCAGTTGTAGTGTACAGCAAGGCACAGCACTGTGCATCTATGTATAGTTTTCCAGACTCATATATATTAGTACAGAGGTGTTCATTCACCAATAAAGAAATAATTCTTTTAATTGAAATCCCAAGTAGGCAGTGACATTAAGGGGCAGATTTTTAATATTACGCACGGGGGATACATTTGTGCACGCTACCCGGCGCGCACAAATGTACACCTGATTTTATAACATGTGCGCGCTGCCGCAAGCATATTATAAAGTCTGGGGTCAGCACGCGCAAGGGAGTGCACACTTGTGCACCTTGCACGTGCCAAGCCCTAGGGGAGGCCCGATGGCTTTCCCTGTTCCCTCCAAGGCCGCTCTGAAATCGGAGCGGCCTTGGAGGGAACTTTTTTTTTGGTCCCCCCCCACCTTTTCCTCCCTTCCCCTATCTAACCCACCCCCCAGCCCTACCTAAATCGCCCCAACCTTATTTCGTTGAGTTACACCTGCCTCTGGCAGATGTAACTTGCGTGCACCAGCTGACTGCTGGTGCGCCAGGCCCCAACACAGGCCGCTATGTTGGGGCACTTGGCCATGCCCCCAGACTGCCCCTGGACTGCCGCCATGCCCCAGGACATGCCCCCGGACTGCAGCCCCACCCACAGCCCCGCCCCAGGCTGCCCCTTTTTCGAAGCCCCGGGACATACGCTCGTCCCAGGGCTTGTGCGCGCCGCCGAGCCTATGCAAAATAGGCTCGCCACACGCAAGGGTAAGTTTTCAGGGATTCTGCACATATCTTAAGCGTGCAACCCTTTGAAAATCTAACCCTAAATCCAGGATGTCAGGGAAAGGTATGCGAGTGATTGGGACTGGCAGAGGAGGCATTTCAAAAGGCAGTGCCAGTCTCCCATTAAAGTTAAAAAGGGAGCTGTTCCAATCTAAAAATTCTGGAGGGGCAGGCAGTTCCATCCAGAAAAAACTGAAATTTAAAGATGGTGCACTGCCACCACTTGTTTCTGACCCTGTTGTTTTGGAGGTGAGGGAAGGGAAGGCTGAGACATGCAAGACAAAAGGGCAAGACCCAAAAGCAGCAGTGCGACAGCAGACTCTAGTTAGCGCTGACAATGTAGCACAGACACTGCTTCTGATTCTGCTGAAGAATCATCTTGTGTGGGATTCTCATCATCAGAAATGGAAGACGTAATAGCTGAAGAAAGTTTAGGAGGATTAGTTAGTTCTGTCTTAGCCTCCACTTCAGTGCTGGAGGGGAGAGATGAAACTGATGATGATCAGAGGAAGAGCAGTCAGCGCAGGCACAGAGTGTGACTGATGCCCCTGGCATTGCTTCTCAGGGTGCTTTCAGTACTTCAACTCCAGTGCCAGCATTCACCCCAAAGCCTATAGAGAAGAGATCACAAAAGAAATCTGTGATCTAGAGCCACTTTAAAGTGATGGAGGACCTGCATTTGCTCAGTGTAATTACTATGCCAGGGCTATTAGCAGAGTCAGGCAAACGAGACATCTAATTTTGGCATGATGCATCATATGCAGAAGTAACACAGAACAGCACTGCCATCTGCGGATGGTGGCAGTACCAATCAGGGGACTCCTTTTTCCAGGCAGTGTAAAGTGGTTGAAAAGGAGCAGAGTCATCCCATGCCCTCAGCCCCTTCTAGCAGTCATGTGGCAGGCCAGCAGCCCCCTGCCATGTGTCAGAAGCGACAACCCACCATGGTGGAAATGGGGTGCTGTTCGATAACGCTATCCCGGGGAAGGAAGCAGGCAGCCTCAAAAGTTGTAACCAGGAGCATTGGGGAAATGATTGCCCTTGATGACCAGCCCTTGCAGGCAGTGGACAATGGGGGTTTCAAGCATTTGCTAAAGGTCTTAGTTCCAAATTACAAAGTCCCCTTCAGACCCACATTTAGCAGAAAGGTCATCCCCAGCCTGTACAACCAGTGTCGCAGTCGCATCCAAGCGCTGCTAGCTAAGGCAGAGGAGAGTGTGCATTTCACCTGCGATATCTGGACTGCCCATGAATGCTGCACACTCTTACCTCTCCCTGATAGCACACTGGTGGGACTCAGGGACAGGCAGCAGCTCTATTTGTGAATAAGTATCAGGGGAATGTGGGCTTTACTGCACACCCACCTGACGGATGAAGCCCATACCTCAGCAAACATTCTAGCATGCATCAGACAGATGCTGGCAGGCTGGCAGCTACACCAGCGAGACAAGAATATTCAGGCAGGGCTCTATGTCGCAGACAATGGTGCAAACATGGTTCAATATCCTACAGGCGCTTTCAGAACATCCAATGTTTTGCACACACTCTGCACCTGGTAATGGTCAGCTCTGGGGTTGGAGTCCAATCACCAAGAGAATGAATACCTGCATACGTTAATTCAGAAGTGCAGGAACATAGCAGTGCACTTCCACAGAAGTGTGAAGGCGGGGCAGGTTCTCCGTGAAAAGCAGACTGATTTAAGGATGCCTCACAAGCGTCTCATTCAAGACATTGGCACCAGGTGGAATTCCAGCTATATTATGCTGCAGAGGGTAGTGGAGCAGCAGACATCCCTTCATGACCTTTCTGTGGAAATGGACATAGGTGTGCAGAGTCCCCTAGGGCATCATGATTGGTTCGTCATGCGTCAGCTGGTAAAAGTCCTGCAGACCTTCAAGGATGCCACGGAGGAGCTGAGTTCCAGAAGTGCCACCTTGGCTGACATCATCCCTATAGTTAATTTTCTGGAGGAAAATTTGGAAGGCTTTAAACAGGAAGAGGGAATGACAGCAGAGGTCTGCATTGTCTGGACTTTTTGCAGAAGCAGGTGCAAGAGAGATTAAGACCTTTATTATTTATTTATTTATTTATTTATTTATTTATTTAACATTTTTATATACCGAAATTCATGTAGCAAAGTTACATATCAATTCAGTTTACATTATAACATTAAACAGGCATGACCGAATGCAATTACATCGAACAGGAGAATAAACTTGGATCAAGTAAACTGGGGATTAAATAACAAAGAATACAATAAAGAATGAGTGAGGTTCTAGAAAGGATCTGGCTAAATATAAAGTAGTCATGGTACAAGGTGCACATATTTGGAAAGCTTGAGTGGAATTATTGTTATGGATAGAAAGCTTGTTTGAATAGCCAAGTTTTGAATCTTTTTTTAAAGGCAATAGGGCAAGGTTCTTTCCGGAGCAATGGTGGTAGAGAGTTCCATAGCGCGGGGCCTGCTGTGGAAAGAGTACGTTTATTTAATGAGGTATTGATGGTTGGGGCGAGGAGAGTATCCCTATAGGCTGTTCTCACCAGTCTGGAGGGTATATGTGGCTGAAGAGGGATATTGAGTTCCAGTGGAATGAGCTTGTGTATAGATTTGTGTATGATTGTTAGTACTTTGTAGGAGATTCTAAACTTGATTGGGAGCCAGTGTAGGTTTTTCAAAATGGGGGTAATATGATTTCTTTTGTTAGACTTAGTCATAATCCTGGCTGCAGCATTTTGAAGCATTTGTAATGGTTTTATGGTGTTGGTTGGGAGGCCGAGTAGGAGGGAGTTACAATAGTCAATTTTTGAAAAGATGATTGCTTGGAGAACTGCCCGGTAGTCTTTAACAAAAAAAGACCTTTAACAAAAGACCACAGATACATGCTCGCCACATTCTGTAATCCCCATGTGAAAGGGAAACTCGCCCTACAGTCCAATTGTCTCACATTTGTGAAGGACCTGCTGTTAGTAAACATCCATGAACAGGAGTGCCATAGGCAGAGACATATTAGGCATGAAGCAAAGGAGGAAACTGCGGGCACTTCAGAGAGTAGTGCAAACCCAAGCAGGAGCAGCACTCTGTCAGTGCTAGCTAGCACTTCCTCCTCCACTTCAGTACGCCAAAGTCATGTTGCCCCTAAAAAAAATCATCTGTGCTGGAACGGGCTAGAGTGAAAGCAGCTGGCAAGAAGGACTCTCAGCCCACCCAAGCAAAGGAGACACCAGCACAAATGTCAGTGACATGGTATCTCACAGAGCCCATAGAGGACATGCAGCCAGATCTGCTGGCATATTGGGCACCCAAGTCCACTGTCTGGCCATCCCTAGCCAAAGTGGCTCAGCGATATCTGTCATGTCCACCAACCAGTATGCCCAGTGAATGTGTATTTTCAATGACAGGGGATATCATGAGCCCTCATCGCTCAAGGCTGGCACCAGAGTTGATGGAAATGCTAGTGTTTTTGAAAATAAACATGCCTTTGCTGGGGTTTCCAGATCTCCCCTGTGAATGGCAAGATGAATAAAAGCAATTGAAAGCTTTGCAGCAGCTCCAACTGCCTCATATGCTCCAGATAATATCAGCACATGTATCTGACCTCAACCGCTGTGCCTGTCCATCTCGCCCTTACGTCATCACAAGGGCCTGACCCCAAATGCTGTGCCTGCCTGTCCAGCCCTTACGTCACTACAAGGGCCTGACCCCAAACTCTGTACCTGTCAGTCTAGCCCTTATGTCACTACAAAGGCCTGACCCCAAATGCTGTGCCTGTCTGTCCAGCCCTTACGTCACCACAAGGGCATGACCCCATATGCTGTGCCTGCCTGTCCAGCCTTTACGTCACTACAAGGACCTGACCCTAAACACTGTGCCTGTCTGTCCAGTCCTAATGGCACTACAAGGGCCTGACCCCAAACGCTGTGCCTGTCTGTCCAGCCCTTACGACACTACAAGGGCCTGACCCCAAATGCTGTGCCTGTCAGTCCAGCCCTTATGTCACTACAAGGGCCTGACCCCAAATGCTGTGCCTGTCTGTCCAGCCCTTACGTCACTACAAGGGCCTGACCCCAAACGCTGTGCCTGTCTGTCCAGCCCTTATGTCACTACAAGGGCCTGACCCCAAACGCTGTGCCTGTCTGTCCAGCTCTTACGTCACTACAAGGGCCTGACCCCAAACGCTGTGCCTGTCTGTCCACTGTCCAGCCCTTACGTCACTACAAGGGCCTGACCCCAAATGCTGTGTCTGTCTGTCCACTGTCCAGCCCTTATGTCACTACAGGGGCCTGACCCCAAATGCTGTGCCTGTCCTTCCAGCCCTTACATCACTACAAGGGCCTGACCCCAAACGCAGTGCCTGTCTGTCCACTGTCCAGCCCTTATGTCTCTAGAAGGGCCTGTTCCCAAACTCAGTGCCTGTCCGTCCAGCCCTTACTGTAACCCATAAGGGTTAAAATAAAAAAAATGTAATTCCCTGGATCTCAGGCTGGGAAATTGGTGTAGGGGGAAAAGCAAAGGAGGGAAAAGAAATTAAAAAAAAGAAAAGTGCTAAAAAGAGGTAAGGGGGAATAAAGAGGGCAAGTTTAGGTGTGGCTGAATGGAGGTTGTGTATGGATGTGGCTGTCACAGGGTCACTGAGCTTGGGACGGCTGCTGTCAGCATTCCAAGTGTGACAGTTAAACAGTGAGTGGGTGGGAAGCCTTGAGAGAGGAAGATTGTGTATGGGAAGATCCTCTCTTTCAAAGGCATTTTTGTGAGGTTTTTTTATGACAGTCTGAGAGCGTAAGGGGGTGAGTGTAGGAATGAGAGTCTTAGTTAACTTAGAGAGCCCTGCGGGAGTTTGGCTCTAGCGTGTGATTGTGATAGGGACTCTTAAAAGAAAAGAAATGGAAAAGAATTTTGTTGAAGTTTTGTTAGTTTTAAGCTGACAGTGGCTAGTTATTGTAACAAACCTCCTATCTGAACTGGTTGAACGTAACCCTGGCTGCTAGGAAGACAGACCACTGTTAAGTTGTTGGTTCTGTCTGAATTTAAAAGGAATCATTTAGGAATCTAAGGATCCTATATTGATTTAAAAGGAATTTCTATAGCCCTAAGAAACTTTTGTATGAAGTTTGTTGGTTTTGAACTGACAGTGGGCTAATTGATTTCCTCTCTGAAGCAGGTTGAGCTTAAACCTGGCTGCTAGGAAAGCAGGACCTCTGTTAAGTTACTGTAACTGTCTGAAAGTAAAGGAATCATTTAGGAGTCTGAGGATTCTATATTTATTTTAAAAGGTATTTCTTAAGCTTTAAGAAATATTGTGAAAGCTGAGGCACAAATAAAAAAAAAAATCACTATATTTATTTGCCCAAGTGTCTATAATTAATAGAGATGTGAATCGTGTCCTCGATCGTCTTAACGATCGATTTCGGCTGGGAGGGGGAGGGAATCGTATTGTTGCCGTTTGGGGGGGTAAAATATCGTGAAAAATCGTGAAAAATCATAAAAAATCGAAAAAACGTAAAATCGCAAAACCGGCACATTAAAACCCCCTAAAACCCACCCCCGACCCTTTAAATTAAATCCCCCACCCTCCCGAACCCCCCCCAAATGACTTAAATAACCTGCGGGTCCAGCGGCGGTCCGGAACGGCAGCGGTCCGGAACGGGCTCCTGCTACTGAATCTTGTTGTCTTCGGCCGGCGCCATTTTCCAAAATGGCGCCGAAAAATGGCGGCGGCCATAGACGAACACGATTGGACGGCAGGAGGTCCTTCCGGACCCCCGCTGGACTTTTGGCAAGTCTTGTGGGGGTCAGGAGGCCCCCCCCAAGCTGGCCAAAAGTTCCTGGAGGTCCAGCGGGGGTCAGGGAGCGATTTCCCGCCGCGAATCGTTTTCGTACGGAAAATGGCGCCGGCCATACGCGTATGGCCGGCGCCATTTTTCAGCGCCATTTTGGAAAATGGCGCCGGCCGAAGACAACAAGATTCAGTAGCAGGAGCCCGTTCCGGACCGCTGCCGTTCCGGACCGCCGCTGGACCCGCAGGTTATTTAAGTCATTTGGGGGGGGGTTCGGGAGGGTGGGGGATTTAATTTAAAGGGTCGGGGGTGGGGTTTAGGGGGTTTTAGTGTGCCGGCTCACGATTCTAACGATTTATAACGATAAATCGTTAGAATCTCTATTGTATTGTGTTCCATAACGGTTTAAGACGATATTAAAATTATCGGACGATAATTTTAATCGTCCTAAAACGATTCACATCCCTAATAATTAAGCCTTTTCATTTTTACTTTCCAAAGAGGGTTAGTATCTGTATACTATGCTGATGCATAAAGAACCCTTTCATCTATTTGAATATATTTTTTAAGACTGTCTGGTTAAGGGTTTAGTTAGAGGGATTATAATTATTCATTTATTTGTATTAGTTAGATAGTGTAAAAAAAATAGAATAGATAGTTTCTTTTAATTAGTTTTTTTAGATAGGTAGTAGGTGCCTGAGGAACCTGCAGTGGAGAAAACTGGACTCTTTGAAAAGAAGAAGTGCAACCTGAAAGAAAGGGCCCCACCAGCTTTCAATTGGTGAGCTCACTAAACCAAAGACAATATAAAAAAATGTCTTTGTAGGAAAAGAAAAGGAAAAGGAGAATGGACCGAAAAGCATGTTAGAGGCTATGTGTAAAGACTGAGAAATTTATGAAAATGAAAAGGAAGGATACATAATTGAAAGGATAGAGGAAGCAAATGTTGTTGTATTTATATTTTTCTGACTTATGTTGTTGAATCTGTTGTATTTGAGATATCTTCAGAAAGTTATGTAACAAACTAAAAGTTTTTTTTATAAAGAAGTTATTAGCTCTAAAAAAACTATCAGTTTGAGTCTAAGTGTTTTTTTTCCTATGAAATAATTCTTTATTCTTGTAAACCTTGTTGCCCACAGCTAACAACCACCCCTTACATTAAACGGCCAGTTTAGCGACTACTCTAGCTTGGAGTGTGAGTTGTTTCCCAGGGGGCGGGGTTTACATTATATCACTACAAGGATCTGACCCCAAATGATCTGCCTGTCTGTCCAGCCATTATGTTACTACAAGGGCCTGACCCCAAACGCTGTGCCTGTGTCCAGCCCTTAAGCCACTACAAGGGTCTGACCCCAAACACGGTGCCTGATGAGTTTAGTTCTAGTATCTCTAATTTCAGTTTCATGTATTTGTGCATCACTTCTTTCCAGAAAATTATTTTTCCTGTTTTGCAACATTTGGAATGTAAGAACATAAAAAGCTAACCTAAGATGTTTGGAACTTGCATGTTTCATATGCTCAATAGTTTTCATGACCTTCATAATATGGGCCAATTTCCCTAAATCTTTGTTAGGTGCCAACATTAATGTTTCTAGTACTATAGAAAACTGGTGGTAGTTGTACTCTAGTTCATCCTCTGTGTTCCCATAGTTTACAGAGGCACTGTGTAGGGTACAAACTCAACATAAGTTGATATTGTAGATTTGGACTTGAGTAGCAATTTTCTTATTTCTGAGAGCTCTTCAAGTTCCTTTGTCATCAGCTGAAGTGCATAAGTACAGTTAATAGCTTCTGGGTATTCACAAATAATCTCCAGCTCAGATCTTGCTTCACAAATGGCAGTATCTATTGCTCTAAAAGCATCCTCTGTTGAATTATCTTTCACAAATGAAAAAGATGCCATTTTATCCACCAGATTTTAAAAGACCAGCGAGAGCTCACTAGATGCCAACGGATCCAGCACACTCTAGGAGTGAACCCATTCTAGGGATCCCTTTCCTGTGCAAAGGAAAGTGAATTCTCCCCGGGGCTCTTGTTTGAATATTTGCTACTACCACCAAGATCGGCACCTGCAGTAGCTCCACCCCACCCAGGCATAGTTCATCATTTTTCAGGTCCTAGAATGCGTGTTAGACTCCTTATTCCGTGTTTCAAGACAGTAAGCCCCGGTTGACAGTCGCACCGCATGCAGGGGGCCCCATCCCGCTTCACCCCGCTCCCGTCATCTTGGGTTCTATCTGAGAAACTTGTTTGCTGTTGTTGCGTCCGTCAGTCTCAGACAGCTTTGACCCTTGTGCCTCACCTTTTTCTCTGCTCTCCCAGCTAGCCTTGGGATGATGGCTACTGCCGCGTCTGCAAGCCGCGTACTCCAGCGTCCCCGGAACGGCTATGGCAAAGCCTCACATCATGTTTCTCCTAAGGGCCTCCTAGGGTGTGTGCACGCACACCACCCATGTCTTTATCCACGTCATGGCGGGAACCTTGGGGGCATCCCCCTTGAGTGATGTCACGCCATCCGGGTATTTAGCCTTCGCTTGTTTGCTAGATCATTGAGTTAGCAAGGATTGGATTCATCTTGTCTAAGCTACTCTGCCGCTTCCATGCTGCTGCTGGAAGCTCTCTCTCTGCCCTTTGGGGTAATCTCTAACCTGGGTACCCTCTCCTCTGGAGCGCTTTCTTTCAGGTGCCATACTGGGATCAGGTACTCGCTCCTCGAGGGCCTGCTCTCCCTGCCTTGGTGCCTGCAACCATCTACTTCTGCCTGGCGGAATCATCAACCTTACAGCTACCATCTAGTGAGTAATCTAATTTTTAGTCTGTCTCATCTACAGCTCTGCTATGCTGGGATCTCCCTAGACCAACTTGATGAGACAGGTTCCCTCTGCCGAGGGTCCCTGGACTACTACATCTGGATCTACTCACTACTGCCACCTATGGTGGTATACACCAGCTGTTCAATAAAAGACAAAACTGTGTTTGTGCGTCCTCAGTTTAGCCCAGCACTGTGGCTCCCCATGGGGCTGCTCCCCGTGGGCGTGGTCATCTGCCACAGTACCCAAGAATCCACACAAACACCTCTAAACCATAACAGCTGTTTGAGCTCTCTGAGTGTCTCAAATCTTTATTCAATTGCTATTGCTAGTTTGCTACAATTAATTTTCTATTGCTGAAAAAGATATTTGTCTTTTTTGCTGCTGTGCCTGCCAGGCAGCCAGGCTTTTTTTTACTGCACTTTTTTAAATTGAACTACTTGTTGACTATCGGTCTCGTGCCGGTATTTAGCCTTAAGTGGAGTTTACCACCCACTTTCGGCTGCATTCACAAACAACCCGACTCCGAGAAGACCTGGTCACGGCACACCGGGGGCCATTACTACCGACCTAACACCATCCACGGGCTGAGCCTCGTCTTGTCTTGTCTTGTCTCCTTTTCTTTCCCCTATCAAAACCACAGGGATCTGACTACCTCAGCTCTGCCAACCTGTCTTGCCCCTATCAACTTTCTGCCACTCTGCCTTGCTGCCATACACCAGATGACTCACTCTACTCCTTGTGGTGTTCTTGCCACTATCATGGTTCCTCAGTGTGTTGGAGCTAGTCTTTCTGCAGCTTTGTCCTTTATCAGCGCCTTGTGTTTTTTTCTGACACTCTTTCTGCTTGCTATGTTCCCCCTTCATTGTGCTGTAGGATGTTGATGCCACTTGTCTTGCCACCTTGCCTGTTGTGCTGTCTTCGAGGGTTCATGCAACTGTTATCGGTGCTCTCTTTTGAAGCTGTGGTGTGTTTTTGACACTCTCGCTGCTGCTTTGCACCTCTGTTAAAGCACTCTTGCCACTCCTGGTACCCCTTTGCCCCTTTACAGTGCCTTAGGCTATTAATGCCACTTTGGTGCCACTTTGCCACAGTCTAAGTACCTTGGAGCTCTTTTCTCATTCTGATGATTGCTCTCCAGAAGTTTCATCAGAATTGATAAGAAAACCCCAATTCTGTAGCCAAAAATAGGCTGCAAATACTTCCCCCCATTGAATTTAATGGCAAACGAAAAATGAATGAAACTAATAAACAAATTGGTTTTTCCCCTATGAAACAAATGAAATGAATTTGGGTCCTGATGAAATGAAATCCAAAACAAAACAAATGTTTTCCTTCTGCACTTCCTCAGCAGGAACCAAGGCACAATCATGAAGGGTCTAGAGAAAATATTTCCTCAGATCCATGCCAGTGCTTTCAACCCCCACAGAAAGTTGGAAGATCAATGGAGGGAGTGAGTGGAGGATCACTGTCTCTCCCCCCTGTCCACTGAAGTAACTGATGGTATTTTGTTGTGGCTGAGCCCCTGGAATCAACTATTTGGGTCATTGGAGGTTTTCATCTTGAGAGACCAGCAGCTGAAAAAAAGTTGTTTGGTTCTAAACTGAAGTGTTGCAGGTAAGATTTGGCCTGGAGACATGCAGGTTAAAGATTGATGGAGAAATGCTTTTGTTTTCTGATGAAGTAAAATCTTTAGGTGTGAAGCTGAATTCTGGTTGGGATTTGGAGGATGGTGTTACGAGCGCGACCTTCGTCGGCCGCTACGCTCCGAGGCACGGAGGCGCGGTTGTCTCTAAACAGGGTTGTGAGCCCTTGGGCCACTGCATGACCCAGGGAGGAGCCCCAAGCCAAACCATGGGAGGTGAGCTGGTACGAGTATGGGTACATGGCAAGACATGGCAGACGCAAGGACTCGGGTACAAGAGCTGATCTTCAACCGGACCTGAACACCCCGGACAACCAACAACGCAATGTTTATTGATGAAGAGTCCTCCGACCGTTCCAAGCCCTTTCGGACCTACCGCTGCTGGGTATGGCAATGGGCGGCAGGCCGGAACGAGGACGAGGGCAGACGGAGTCCTTGGAACACAGAAGACTTGGGACTATGACTGATGCGAAGACATCACAGACGAGGGGCTGATGCGAAGATATCACAGATGAGGGGCTGATGCGACGGCATCACAGACGAGGGCTGATGCGGAGATATCACAGACGAGGGGCTGATGCGACGGCATCACAGACAAGGGCTGATGTGACAGCATCACAGACGAGGGGCTGATGCGAGGGCATCACAGACGAGGGTCGATGTGACAGCATCACAGACAAGGGTTGATGCGACGGCATCACGGACAAAGACATCACAGGCGAGGGCTTGATGCAACGGTATCCCAAACAAGACGAGAAGCTGGGAAGGTAGACATTGGCACTGTCTCTCAGGGTGCCCTACAGAGCCCACCTTCACAGGCGGACCCAATGGGCTGGTCGCGGACCACCCCGTCCCACTGCGTGCCCTACACAGCCCGAGGAGGCTGGTCATGGACCATGCTGGGAGCGGGACAAGTACAGGAAGGAATCCAGCAGAGGCGGGACTTCGATGACGGAGCTGATGTCATCTGGAGAACCACAAAGGCTGGCAGGTCAGGAAGCTCAGGAGCACAGGACAGAGTCCACGGCCGGCATCTCCACAGACAGAGATGTGTCACCCGGAGATCCACGGCCGGCAGAACGGAAGGCTCAAGAGCACAGGAGCAAAACATCCGGAAAGGCTGGAACATTAGGTAGGCTGAGACATAAGGAAATGTGGACGAGGGACCTCTGAAATATGGAGACATGGAACACAGGAAGCATGGAGACAACAAAAGAGCAGAACATCAGGTACCGGGAACTTGAAGACATCTGAAGACAGGAACAAAGGACGTCAGGAACCTGAAGACGCTGAAGACCTGTACGAGGAACATCTAGAACATGGAAACAACTGAAGACACGGACATCTGGACTTGGCTGACGTCAGGACTGGAAACAAGGAACATGAAGACACTAAACATGAAGCCATCAAAGCAAGGAGACCATGGAGGACCTAGACCGGTCTGAAGACACAGGCAACTGTGGAACCCGATCCGAATGTAGACATCAGGACTGAGGACAAGGAACATGAAGACACTGAACACGAAGCCATCAATACAAGAGGAGACCTTGGAAGACCTGGATCGATGAAGGAGCACAGACGACTGTGAGACTCAATCCGAAGGCAGACATCATAGAAACATAGAAACATAGAAACATAGAAATGACGGCAGAAGAAGACCAAATGGCCCATCTAGTCTGCCCAGCAAGCTTCACACATATTTTCTCTCATACTTATCTGTTTCTCTTAGCTCTTGGTTCTATTTCCCTTCCATCCCCACCTTTAATGTAGAGAGCAGTGATGGAGCTGCATCCAAGTGAAATATCTAGCTTGATTAGTTTGGGGTAGTAGCCGCCGCAATAAGCAAGCTGCACCCATGCTTATTTGTTTTACCCAGACTATGTTATTAGCCCTTATTGGTTGTTTTTCTTCTCCCCTGCCGTTGAAGCAGGGAGCTATGCTGGATATGCGTGACGTATAAGTCTTCTCCCATGCCGTTGAAGCAGAGAGCCATGCTGGATGTGCATCGAAAGTGAAGTATCAGGCCCATTTGGTTTGGGGTAGTAACCGCCGTAACAAGCCAGCTACTCCCCGCTTTGTGAGTGCGAACCCTCTTTTCTTCTCCCCTGCCGTTGAATCAGAGAACTATGCTGTATATGCATTGAAAGTGAAGTATCAGGCTTATTTGATTTGGGGTAGTAACCGCCGTAACAAGCCAGCTACTCCCCTCTTTGTGAGTGTGAATCCTTTTTTCCACATTTCCTCTTGCTGTTGAAGCTTAGAGCGATGTTGGAGTCAAGCCTGTGTATGTTTATTTAATAAGGGTATTGACTCCAGGCAGTAGCCATCATTCTGGCGAGTCACCCACTCTTCATTGGCAGCCTCTTGACTTTATGGATCCACAGTGTTTATCCCACGCCCCTTTGAAGTCCTTCACAGTTCTGGTCTTCACCACATCCTCCGGAAGGGCATTCCAGGCATCCACCACCCTCTCCGTGAAGAAATACTTCCTGACATTGGTTCTGAATCTTCCTCCCTGGAGCTTCAAATCGTGACCCCTGGTTCTGCTGATTTTTTTTCCTTAGGAAAAGGTTTGTCGTTGTCTTTTGATCATTAACACCTTTCAAGTATCTGAAAGTCTGTATCATATCACCTCTGCTCCTCCTTTCCTCCAGGGTATACATATTTAGATTCTTCAATCTCTCCTCGTACGTCATCCGATGAAGATCCTCCACCTTCCTGGTCGCCCTTCTCTGTACCGCCTCCATCTTGTCTTTGTCTTTTTGAAGGTACGGTCTCCAGAACTGAACACAGTACTCCAGGTGAGGCCTCACCAAGGACCTGTACAAGGGAATAATCACTTCCCTTTTCTTACTCGATATTCCTCTCTCTATGCAGCCCAGCATTCTTCTGGCTTTAGCTATCGCCTTGTCGCATTGTTTCGCCGACTTCAGATCATTAGACACCATCACCCCAAGGTCCCTCTCCTGCTCCGTGCACATCAGCCTTTCCCCCCCCCATTAAATACAGTTCATTTGGATTTCCACTCCCCATATGCATGACTTTGCACTTCTTGGCATTGAATCTCAGCTGCCATATCTTCGACCACTCTTCCAGTTTCCTTAGATCCCGTCTCATTCTCTCCACTCCTTCCGGCGTGTCCACTCTGTTGCAGATCTTAGTGTCATCCGCAAAAAGACAAACCTTACCTTCTATCCCGTCCGCAATGTCGCTCACAAAGATATTGAACAGGACCGGTCCCAACACCGATCCTTGAGGTACACCACTTAAAACTGCTCTCTCTTCAGAGAAGGTTCCATTTACCATCACACATTGTCTTCTGTCCGTCAACCAATTTGCAATCCAGGTCACCACCTCGGCACTCACTCCCAAGCTTCTCGTTTTATTCACCAGTCTCCTGTGCGGAACCGTATCAAAAGCTTTGCTGAAATCCAAGTATATGATATTGAGCGCTCTTCCTCTATCCAATTCCTTGGACTGGGACTGGGACTGGGAACAAGGAACATGAAGACACTGAACACGAAGCCATCAGTACAAGAGGAGACCACGAGGACCTGGATCGATGAAGGCACACAGACGACTGTGAGACTCAATCCAAAGGCCGACATCAGGACTGAGGACAAGGAACATGAAGACACTGAACACGAAGCCATCAATACAATGAGATCATGGAGGACCTGGATCGACGAAGGAGCATAGACGACTGTGAGACTCAATCCAAAGGCCACGAGAGACTGACGAAGAATCCCTTTATAGGGCTGAAGCAGGAAGTCATCATTAGGAGGAGCCAGCAACACTTCCTGTGGCTGGCCCTTTAAAAGCTGTGAAGAGGCCCATGCTGGCGCCTAAACGAAGGCTGGAGAAGAGAGCAGGACCCTGGACAGTGGCGCTCTCCTGCACTCTGCCTCGACAGAGCAGGGAAGGCAGATTGGTCGCAGGCAGGCCCCGGGGCAGCCTCCAGGCTGCCGAACGAGGACCCCATCAGTGGCGTCATGGCTCCCGGCCACGGGGCAGGCCGGCAGTGGTTCCCTGCCACGGAGGCAGGCTTTGGGATGGCCTCCAGGCTGCGAAGAGGAGTGTCGGGGGCCCGGCTTCCAGGGCGCGGGTCTCAGCGGCGATTCAGCCGCGAAGAAGACAGAGAAGTCCGCGGCTCCGGCCACGGTGAAGAAAGCCTGATGGGCGGCCTCCAGGCCTCAGGAGGCAAACGGAGTCTGTGGCTTCGGCCGCGCAGAAGGCCTGATGTTGGCGGTGTCCAGCCGCGTCGATTAAGACAACCACGGCCTCCGGGCCGTGGCAAATGGAATCGGCGGCGTCCTGCCACGTCGAGGAGACCAGGTGGGTGGCGAGGCCTGCTCACGGAGAGTAGCTCCGCGGGCAGGAATCATAACAGATGGTCAAAGCTAAGATGGATACAGCCTATGGATGTTTGAGGGTGTTGAGATAACTAAAACCATTTCTGAATTTTAAAGCACTAAAATCTATCATTTATGCTCTATTATTAACAGTACTAGATTATTGGAATGCTATATATTTTGGGGTCTTCCTGGTGCTGTGGTTCAGAAACTACAAGTAATTCAGAATATGGCTGCAAGGATTGCTCTGGGCTGGTCCAGATGGAACTCTGCAGCAACCTTATTCATAAAGTTACGCTGTTTTCTGGTAAAATTTAAAGTTTAAGATTCTGGTACTTCTATTTAAGATCTTGCATGGAGTGTGTCTGCCATATAAGCAACATCTTTAACACTGGAATCTGTCATCTAGGAATTTGTGTTCGCTGTACTGTCATCAGCTTCAGCTTCCCTCTGTTAAAATCTATCAGTATGTTAAGTTACAGAAAAGATCATTTTCCATGATGATACCCAAGTTATGAAATAATCTATCTCTGTCGATTAGAAAGGAAAAATATTTAATGTGGTTTCAGCATCAAGGAAGACCTGGCTAATGATATCTGAGGTAGGAGTTGATAGACCTAGTGTTAGTAGTTGCAGATGAGTTTGCTCTGTTATGAAGGGATGGAGCTGTATATATATATAGAATGTTTTGTTTTTGTTTTAATTTTTAATTTTGTTTTTAGTTTTTTATTCTTATGGATTGCCATGTTGTTGGTTATATGTATTGTATTATTGTTCTGTCCCCAGCAGTGGGTACAAGTTGGTGCCTGTACATACATTGCAGTTTAACTGTGTCTGGTGAGTCCTTATTTGTAACCCATGATAAAAGCCTGTGAGCCCTGCCTTTAAGGGGAGTTTTGCCTTTAAGAGAAACTCCCTCCCCCCTGCTTCTCTTATTGGGAAGGGTCTGCATGCTCTCTCAATCTAACTTGAGCCTTCTTAAGTGCCTTATTAGCTCAAGAGACTGCCCTTCATGTTCCCCCCTGTGTCACATGAATCCTAGGCTCGCTACCATTGGATCTCGCCCTCTAGCCCCAGCTTGTGGGGAAGTTTCCTGTAATCACTCTCCAAGACTGTTAGTCAGTCTTGAGGCTTCAAAGTCCAGAAGTGCCTGCGCCCTCTGTAATACAAATAGCTTTTTTACATTTCTTCTTACCACTTTAATTCTAAAGACTAATCAGCTTCAGAATCCCTTGCCTTCTCACCCTGAATCCCAAGAAACTCCATCTTTCCTCTCCTGCCTATCTCCAGCTACAAAGATCTCTGCTGGAAGCATATGCGTTTGGAATGCGATAATTGTAAGTAATGGAAAATTATCTGTACAATAAATAATTTCAAACAAAAGATCTTTGTCCTGAGGACTGATTAAGAAGAAAAGTTAGCTGTCTGGAGGAGGGAAATTCGTATATTTCTTATTGAGCCAGCACAATTATATTATTCCTATGTACATCGCTTTGGGTGACTTAATTGTAAAATCTGGAAAGCGAGTCATAAATTTTATTCAATAAATAAAAAAATTAAATCACTCTGGAAACAATTTGGCTGGCTGTTTTGAACTTGTGTAACACAATATGGAGTCATTTTTAAAACAAGCATGTGTGTCCCCATACATGCGTTTATCGGCATGCAAGCGAGGATGCGCTAGAATTTTTAATCATGCGCACACTTACGCATGTATGTTTTAAAATGCACCAACTGCACATAAGTATGCTTCTAATTTTAAGAGGTTACGCAAGCACAGCTAGCTCGCATGTGTCTGCAATAGGACCATGTTGGCTTTTAAACACATATGTCAGCAAATTTTAAAACATGCTCACGCGAGGCACGTTCCTAGTTTCCAATTAGTCCACCAATTTTCACAGTTAATAGTGAGAGCTTTCAGATCCGTCTGGTTCTTCATCCTGAATGCTATCCAGTTGACCTGGACCTCTGATTCTGTCCTATAAGCCCTAAAACCTGAGATCTATAGATTTGCTTGTCATCAGGAGCAACAGTAAAGTTACATGGATATCTAGTGTATGTGTGTTGCGAGTTTCATTTTTAAAATTAAGAGTTATGCATGTAAGTCTTGGCCCCGGCCCCAGAATACCCATACCACACCCCTTTTTGCCCCCTTATTATGAACACATAGTTATATATGTGCATACTTTGTGGCTTTTTAAATCTGTGTTGGTAGTGCATGGCCCACATGTGTGGGTACGAGGGCATTTTTGTGCAAGCAATGCTTTTATAATCGACCTGTATAAGGTGAACTTTAAAAAAATGCATGCATACGTGCGTATAATAGCACATACGTGAGTATATGCTATTTTAAAAACTGAAACATATGGGCATAAATAAGGATCCATATACTGAAAAGGGGCAGGTCAGGAGTGCTCTGGGGAGGAGACATATTTATGCACATATGTTGCTATTTTACAGCCTGCCAGTTGATGCTCTTAAGTCTTTTCCTTGCATATATTTACTTCTGTTCAATATCTGGTGTAATTGATTGTAAACATCTCAAAAGTCAAAAAATGACTTCGTGAGGGTTCTGGGTGACATGGGTGGACTTCAGGCTGAAGAGCCAGGAGGGTCTTCATGAGGTGCAGATGGACTGGGAGAATTGGTAGACTAATTGGTAAAACTTGTAATTTCATTGCGGCGTGCATGTTATAAAATCCCCTGATTTAGGGCCTCATTTTCTAAACGGATCGCACGCGTGCGATACCAAAATGGGGGCGGAGTCGGCCCCAGAAGAGGAGGAGTCAGGGCGTCACCGGGGCCGACTCCACAAAGACGCCGCGGACGACGAAAAGGTAAGGCCCTTTTCACGTCCGAGTTCGCGCCTAATAGCTACACCTTCTATGGTGGCACTATTGGGTACGAAACCGTAAGCAATCGCACCGCGACGGTGCGATCACTGCCGGCTAGCACAGGCCCGCCCCCCCGTTTCAGCCCCCCGCCCCTCATTCCCTAAAGTATCACAGGCCTGCGATACTTTAGAAAATGAGGCCCTTAAACATGTAAAAGCTGACTTATGGGAGTTAAATGTGTCTAAATAATATGAGTAAAATCTATTCACATATCCCTTTAAAATCTGAAGTACAAATATGTGTGTGTATCATTTACATACACTTAACCAGCTAATTTCTTTTACCACTACTTTGATGGACAAATGTGAATTTATGTGGATAAATTGTGCTTTTTTTTTAGACTTTTCCAACTGTCTTACATACGTGGAAAAGTCCAAGAAGTGTTACTTAGATCGATAAGTACCACTTTTCATATGTATCCAACTAAGTACCACTACTTAGCCACATAAATTGGAACTTATCCAGATAAGTGCCACTATTTTTCCAGATAAGTCTGAACTTGTGCGGCTCACGGTTTTTACATATTCAAGCATGTATATCATTTGTACGCAGGTTATAAAAATACAGTAGTAAATTACCGTGCTCATATACACGTGTATATGGGCACACGTGAGAGTTTTGAAAATTATCTTCTAAAAGAGCAGATAACTTTATTTATTATTTCACAAAAGAGGATAACTTTATTTAATGAAGGCTGAGAAGAAAATTCTGAAAAGTGACCAGCATATCTTTGATTTAAAAGAATGTAAAACAACATTAGAAATTAAATTTGAGAAACAGTAGAAGGTGGACAGCCTCAAACAAATTGTTTGGTATTGAGTGCGGAATATTAAGACCTTGCAAATAAATAAGTTATAAATGATGGCAGATAAAGACCCAGTGGTCTATCCTGTCTGCCCAGCAAGCTTTCTTTTTACTTTTTTTTTTAAGGAAGTAACTACTGTTCCCTGCTGGTTTACCCCTCTCCCCCACCCCCATGCTTTCTGATAAGGGTTAACTACCACTCCGTGCAGGTTATCCCAGTTAACACAGGTTACCCCTTTCTTTCATTTCTGTCTTTTAGCCATTAGGGATCCTCTGTGTTTATCCCAAGCCCTTTTGAATTCCATGATCATTCTTGTCTTCATTACCTCTTCCAGGAGGGTATTCCATGCATTCACCCCCCTTTCTGTGAAGAAATATTTCCTGATGATGTCATGAGTCTACCTCCTTGGAACTTCATATTATGTCCCCTACTTCTACAGATTTCTTCCCACAGAAAAAGGCTTGATTCCTGGGCATCATTAATGCCTTTCAGGTATTTAGAAGTCTATATCAAATCTCCTCTGTGCCTCCTCTCCTCCAAGGTATACATATTTAGGTCATTTGGTCTTATCTCATAAGGCTTTTGGAGCAGATTCCACAAAGGTTTGGTTGCCTTTCTCTTAACCACTTCCATCCTGTCTCTTTTATTTTTGAGATACAATCTCCAGAACTGAACACAGGCCTCATCAGGGACCTGTACAAGGGCATTACCACCTTCTTTTTCCTGCTGATTATGCCTCTCTCTAATTAAGGACAATTTGTGTATCTCTCTAATTTAGCATAGAAACCATGGAGTTTCCACCATATGTCCCTAGTTCCCAGCCCTTGGGTAGACAGCAGCAGAGGGACAAAACATTCTGGTGCGCACCTCCTCCACAGCTTGTCTGGAATTGGAAGTGTCTTAGGCACCAGAGAGGGCTACTCTAGGTGAGGTGAGGGCCCATGTAGTTTGTTTTCAGAAGTGAAAGATATGTATCATGTGCTTTCTGAGTTAGGCTCCGAAACTGAAGAAGAGAGGCACATGTCTTGCCAGTTCCTTTAATAGCAGTGGAAGGAATAGGGATATTACAGTTTTTTCTGGATTCTATATTTTGACCTGGTCCATTCCTGGCAAGCAGGATACCCTGCCCAAGGTGGTCAGGAGGGACTGTACACCTTTTCAACCAGCATAAAAGTAGATTTCCGCACCCAGCTGTGAGAAGAGATCCTGATTTAAGTTTTGTGAGTTTTGTATTTTTCCACCTTTGAGAAAGGGAGTTTTTTTTCCTGCCCTCTCCTTTTCCCTGAACTGGAAACTTTTAGGGACTGTTTCCAGTATAGGCCTTTCCTCCTGGGAGACCAGCACAGAGCTGTTGAAGAGGAGCATCAAAGGTTTGAAAACCTTTGGAGACACCCAATGGAGTTTCCAGCTATGGAGGATAAGTCAGTTTCAAGCCTCTGCCTAGCGGGACACAGAGTTAGAAAACATTCAAATCCTGGCTCAGGTAAATCTGGGGAAACTGGAAGTAATTGGACACTTACTGTTCTGCATCTATTGATTATTTTAAGAGGAATTACAGTCAACTTTAATTTGAACACCCATCCAGAGAGTCCTGCTCGATTTCTAAGTGTACCTGTCCCAAAGAGTTATGGTAACACACTCACAGAGAATATCATTAGTGCCTGGACCAAGAAGGTTTTGCCTTCACCACCATGGAAAGGACCCACACATTGGAGATTGTAGAGAGGGGAGTGAGAAATGAATGCACACAACTCAGTGAATAAGAGCGATTTATTTCATTCAGGGGCCCCAAAAGAAATCGAGGGGCCCATGAATGAAACAAGCCTTAATCATTGCATTTGTTTTAAATGAATGCATCAGGCCTAGGCCTAGCACTGATGATGGGGCCTCGCGTATAGGGAATAGGCCGAGGTCGCACCCTGTGCCTGAGCATGATACTAGCATTTCAGCCTAGGCCTAGGCCCAAAGCGGGGCCTCTGCCAACATCCAAGCACCCCCCTGAATAATCACTTGCCTGATCCATTGGGTATCCGCGGAAGCAGCCAGCTGGTTCCCAATGCCTGGGCCTGAACCTGGACCCAGGCTTGACACCAGGGCCCAGTACAAAGACCAGGTCCCCACACCTAGGCCTCAGTCTAGGCTGGAACCTGGGATGCTGCAGCTCGGCCCTGAAGCCGGGTCCTGATGTTGGGACCTCAACCCAGACCCAGGCCCAACACTGGGACACAACCTGGAGGCTGTGTCCCAATGCTTGGGCCTCAACCTAGGCCAGAGCCTGGGCCCAGGGCTGATGCTGTGACCTGGCCCAGAGGCCAGGTCCTGATGCCGGGGCCTCAGCCAAGACCCAGGCCTGATGCCTGGACCTCGGCCTAGGGTCAGGCCCAAGCCTGGACCCTGGGCCTTGAAGCAACTCCCACAATGTCCTCTTCTTTCTTCTTTAACTGATGCTGTCTGCTGGGATTGTGCCAGAGTTAAATAGTTGTATCCGGCTAACTTAACTCGCGGTTCTGCGACTGAATATCAGCCCCCCCTGTTGCTAGAGTGACTATCTTCTGCTCTTTAAGAAGAAAATGGGAGGAGGTGAAGCTGGACAAATAAAAATATCTCATATTTCTCAGGAGATTTTGAAATTGACTCTTACAAAGTTCTAACAAGAATATTGCAATTGCTGCAACTTGATCCCTGATCGTGACTAGATGCTGCTCTTTCCTTTAGATGTCATGTTATCTTTTATAATATGAAAATCTGGATTTTTCCTGATATATTTAAGACAACTCAAATTAAAAAGATGTCTTTTCTGGCACTGCAAGCAAGGTACATAATTTTTTCTCAAATTCCCATGTAAATATTTGATCAAATATCAGGGAACAAGTTATGTTTTGTTCAAGCCATCTCATCTCTCATTCACTTACGCAATGCCAAGCTGCCGCGGCCAAGCCAGTCCCTGGCGCCCTCATGATGGTGGGCAGTCGCCGCCGACGCTGTCCCTTATACTTGCAGCCCTGAGTGCCGCTGCCACCATGGAGTCACTGCTTCTCCCTTGCAGTTCTGGGTACCACCACACTGCTGCTGCTTCTCCACAGCTAGAATGTTGCCTATGTCCTGCCATGCGCTTGACCTCCTAGGTGCGCGCACGTGCCTCTCTGCAGGAGTTAGAGGGCCCATGGCTGGAAAAAGCCCACTGCCCTTGCTGATGACAACATCACCCAGGGACTATATAAGGCTGGTCCCTGCCTGCAGTCCTTGCCTTGGCAATAGGTCTTCTCTCTCCTGAGATGGCTTGCCTGGTCCTGAGTTCCTCCCTCGCTCCTTCAGACCGATCTTGGCTTTGACTTTGGACTGGACCTTGACCACGAGCTTTGCCACCTGCCACAACCTTTGCCTGGACCGTGACCATGAGCCACACCACCTGCCACAACCTTTGCCTGGACCATGACCATGAGCTTCACTGCCTGCCACAATCTTTGCCTGGACCTTGCCCATGAGCTTTGCTGCCTGCCTCTGACCCTTTGGCTTGTCATCTGCTATGCTTCTTTTACCTGGTCTTCAATCCTCGCAAAGACCCCACCTAAATCCAGCTGGTCCGGCATCTAAGGGCTCAACCTAAGGGGAACATGGGCTGGTGGTGGTGAAGCTCCAGCTGGGCCTCTGCTTTCCACCAGCCTCACCTACCAACAGTGGGAACCTGTGGGGCTCCTTCCTACAGGTAGCATCAACTCCCCCATAGGTCCAAGGGTCCACCTGCATAACAGAAATGTTCAGCCTGTGACTAGAGGAAGGGTCCCTAATTTATAAATTCTCTTGCTTATGCTCCTTTTATCTGCCTTTTTATTTCTTTCTTTTTTATTTCCTTGGGGATTTAGGCTTGGATCTCTTGCAATTGTGGACTTGTGATGGGGCTAGTGATGTGTTTCTTTATGATATTGATTACATTTTATTTTTTTCTCTATCCCTTGTTTTTGTCTCTCATGATATTTCCTTGACGTTATTGGAAAATTTGCATAAATAAAATAATACTAAAAAGAATGAAATGAAACTCCATAAAGTCTAAAAATTGTCTTTACCACCAATATATGCCATGCTCTGAAATGATTCTGAAATTGTGCCATAGCATGTGTACATATCTGGTTTTCAGCCTAGCATAGTTTTGAAAATTAACCCATATTCAAACACACATACACACACACATACCAATACAGAACTCGCAAAAATCATACACAGAGAAATATGCACCCACTTACACAAACACCCAAACATGCACACATAATACATCACACATATACAAAAACATAAAACGTATATGAGGATACACACAATTGGTTTTATGTTAGTCTGTGGAATGCTTCTTCACAAATTGTTATTGAAAGTTGGGGCACCTATCATATTATTGTGAAACATAGCCATCCAAACATATAACAGTAGATGTTTTCTGGTAGTAAATCTAAAGTTACATGTCACAGAGTTCTCTGGAAATGGAGAAAATGCATTAATCTTATTTCATTTTGTTATTTATTTTACTATATTATTTTGCTTTTTTACTCCCAAGGTTACATATTATTACTTAACTTTTAATTTTTTAAAATGTATTCTCCCATAAAGTGAAACCCTATTATTGCTAACATCAAACTTATCTCAATCTCTTGCTGGCAATCAAAAACGCTACGAATTGACCGCTTCTTTTACTGCTGCTCACTGTCGCCCACTACGTTGCTCCATTCTTAAACACCCAACAATGACAATGTTTCGGTGTGTGGTCACGCCTTCTTCAGGGGACTCAACTTGCTCCTACAAGCAAAAAAAACACTCCATTCATACAACCTATCTCATACTGTAAACAATGACTAACTTTCTTTACTTTAGCCACTTTCCTGTGAGACTTACTCATTGGCCGATCTCGGCTCTAATATCTCAGCACTCCTTCAAAAAATGGCGCTCAACGCTTTAACCCCTGAATACTGGAAGATTAGTATTTATACACTCCCTTTTACTTGAATCTTGACCAATCAGAGTATCTTTCTCACAAAAACACAGACCAATCAACTTCTTTATTGAGCCTGGCAGGATATACTGTATTCAACTTAAAAATCCACCACTGCTCTCTTTGCAACAGCCTTTGATTCACATTGCCACCACGTTCATCTTTATAAACCACTTCTAAAACAGTACAATGCAAACTTTCAAAAGTGTGACTCTTCTCTATGCAATGCTGTACTAAAGCTGCCTCCATTTTATTGCATTTCAACGTGCTTTTGTGCTCAGTCAGGCACGTTTTGAGTTTTATGGTGCTCTTATCTATATATAATAACTCACATGGGCACCAAATTACATAGACAAGATTTTCTGACACACATACTGTTTTCACTATAGGCATGTATTTCCTCAGTTTGGCTAGTGGAATATTAATGTTTGGATGTGTTTGTGCACACATTATACAGGAATTACACAGAAAATGTCCCACTTCGCCTATTGCTTTTGCTTCTGCCCCTTTAAAAAAAGAATGCACTACCTGGTCTTTAATATTATTGCCACATTTGAATGCTATCAGTGGTTGGTTTTAAACACTGAATACAATTGGATGACATGCCAGTGTTTTCTAATACTTTTCACTACCTCCTGAATTCACGGAGAGAAGGGCAATACACAAGTTATCTGATTAACTTCTTCTTTTTTCTTCAATGTAAACAACAACTCCCTATTGTTCCACTTGGCTCACTTCCTGGCCTTTCGCACCACACTCTCTGGATACCCTCTCTGAATGAACTTCTGACTCATGTCTTCCACTCTTTCTTTAAACTCTTGCGTGGTGGAACACGATCTTCTGAGATGTAAAAATTGTCCGAAAGGAATGCTATTTCTTAGATTCTGCGGGTGGCAACTCGAATAATCCAACAGTGTATTTCTATCTGTAGGCTTTTGGTATATTGTGAAGAGAAATTTTTCTGCAACAATGGATATTTGTATATCTATGTTGTCTCCCCAAAGGTGTAAGTAAATTGTAATGCTGAATCACAAGTATTAAGCCTGTTGACAAACTGATGAAATAATTCTTTACCCCCACACCATAGAATAATGATGTCATCAATAAAGCGGTGCCAAAAAACTATGTGTTGTTTATATGGCGAATTATTTATCCATTGTGATTCAAATTGGCCAACATACAAACTGGCCACACTTGGGGCCATAGTGGCTTCCATTGCTGTTCCACCGACTTGTTGATAGAAAACACCATCAAATAGGAAAACATTTTCCTTCAATGCTAACTTTGCTAAATCAACTATAAATCTGACTGGAGGTCGTGAACCCCTCCCCTGTCTGTCAATTGGTCACTAATAACACGCAAAGCTGCATCTTGGGGTATATTTGTATACAATGATACAATATCAATCGTTGCCAAAGAAACCCCCTTCAAGGGAACATTCATTTCTTCCAAAATTTTAATTAATTCTCCCGAGTCTCGGATATAAGATGGTAAACCCGGGATTAGGGATTTCAGGAATACGTCTACGTACTGGGATAAGGGCTCCAACAATGACCCACGAGATGAAATAATCAGATGTCCCGGGAGGTTCTCCAGGTTCTTATGAACCTTTGGTAGATGGTAAAAAACGAGGACCTTAGGATGATCTACCTTTAAAAACCGGTATTCCTTCATTGTCACCCACTCTTTTAACAAAGCCTCCTCCAAAATTTGGTCTATGCGATTTTTTAAAAGAGATGTTGGATCTCCATCCAACTTTTTGTAAAACTTTACATCAGCTAGTTGTCTCAACGCTTCCCCTCTATATTTATCTCTGTCCATCACAACGACAGCTCCCCCCTTGTCTGCTGCTTTATCTATTATATCTGGATCTTTTTTTCAATTCTTGCAATGCTTTGATTTCTTGAAATGACAAATTTTTGTTCCCATACGATGTCCCATACGATGTCCACTTGCACCAATCTGCAAAAGGTATGGATTATCGGATCGATACTACCAGGTGGGCACCAGTTGGACTGTGGGATCACTACTGAATCATCAGAACCACACTCTGTTGGCTGTGTGTCAAAAAATAGTCTTAAACGTAAATTTCTAAGAATTTTTTGAAAAGATTTACACACCTCGAAGTGATCAAATCTAACTGTTCGAACATATGACAAATCTTTATCAAGAACCCTCCATGTTCTTGAGATAACTCTTTGGTAGACAAATTTATTACTATTGTTCCTTGTTCATCCGGCCTTTCCCTTGTGACCGTGTCCAGCATTTCTGATATCTTTGTCCGACCTGCGGGTCTTGATTGTTTAACTGAAACCTGACTTTGCGATCTTGTCTTGACTCTAAAAAAAGTTGTTTGTTGCCCACCTCGGGCTTCATTACTTACTGCTACTCATGGTATATCATCGCCCAAAGAATTGTCCGAACTTGAATCAAATGTTTTACTTTGCACATGTGATCTTTTCAACTGTGGATTCATCCTAAAATAGATTGATCCCTTCTTATAATCCTGCTCATCTCTAATGAATTTTTTAACTTTCTGCTGTTTAACTTCTTCTGTAAAATTGCTCATAGTGCCTTGAAATTCTTTCCATTTGCTATCAAAGGCTTCTTCATTTTGCACTTTTATCCTTTGTATTAGCTGTTCTTGTTCATGCTGTAAGGTCTCTGCTGTCACAGGAGCAGTTTGTTTGAAAATGCATTAATACCATGAATATCATTACTTTTTTTTTCCCCACTGACTTTTACATTCAATTTAAACATCTACAATTTTCAGTAAAACTTTGATTTGCTATGACTATCAATAAAGCACAAGGTCACTCTTTAAAAGTTGCAGACATAGCATTACAATTACGTTGTTTTTTGCAGGGAGAACTGAATGTGGCCTGTTCCAGAGCTGGAAGTCCAAATGTTTTGTACATTTTCTCACCAAGTGGAAAAACAGCTAATAACAATATATAAAAGGAAGTTCAGGTTATATCGGTGGTGTTTGTGAATGTGAATGTGCATCTGCAGCCCACTCTGTGCAGATGCAAATGTCATCAGGCACCATTTGAATGTTTGCCAGCTGCAGACCAGGTGCATTGTTGTGGCAGCACAGGAGGAGCAGTAGTGCTGGAAAGGTGGCAAAACCCAAAAGTGCCAGTGGTGGGGAGAGAGAGAAATGGGGCAGTACTGGGAACCATTCTAGGCTGGCAATACTGAGTTCAGATAACAGTTTGGTTGCTATGCCCATCATGTTGTGATGAATAGCATGGGTGTAAAGCCTTAGTGCTGTGGTGTAGTTGATGCAGCCTCGTAGGTGAACCTATGAGACACCAACAGCTTTCCAATGCGCCCTGAAGCGAAAAAGACTGGAAGTTCACCTATACTGTAATACCTACAGTTCCTGAATGTAATCCACTTTGAAGTGCTGAAAAAAAGTGCAAAAAAGCGGAATATAAATCTAAATAAATAAATAAACACTGGCCACCTCCCCCTCAGGGGGAGCCCTTGGGTTCTAGCGGCCAGCAGGTGTGTCCCTAGGGTGATAGGATGAGTGAGAGTCAAGAACATGCCAAGGTCAGGACAAGCTGTGGCCAGGAGGGACCGAGAACAGGCCGAGGGCCGGGACAGGTGGCAGGCAAGCATAGTGGGTTCCAAGGCAATGGTCATGTCCAGGCGACAGGCAAGTATAGTCAGGTCCAAAGCAGTGGTCAGGTCCAGGTGGCATGCAAGCATAATCAGGTCCAAAGTAGGAAGTCAGTAGAGGAGATCAGGCCAAAGAATGGATGAGAACAGGTGAGGAGACACTGGACAAGACGAACTGGACAAAACAAAGCTACACAAGACAGGCTGGGCAAGGCATGGCTGCATGCAGGAACACTGGAACGAAGAGCAACACATACTGCACTAGGCAAGAGACCCATTACTGAGGCGAGGAGTGCAGGTCTCAGTGGGTTTAAATAATCTGAGGAGGGTGACATCATCTGCACACACGGTGTCTAGTTTCCCGCCGTGGAGGTCTATATCATGTGCGCACAAGCATGCGCATGCCTAAAGAGGATGCCAGCGGGGACGTGATGGCAGCATTGAAGCCGCATGGACAGCCAAGGCCCATTGGTAAGCGCAGCCGGTTGCGGGCCTACCACATGTCCAGCCAAACATAACACGTTTGCTGCATCTCCACATAAGAAGGCCTGGGTAATGTGGGAGTTTCAAGGCAGGAGAGTGGTTGTCTAGGGAAGTGGGGGATGGGATTTTCTCCCATTGTTTTGGGAAGGGCTTTTGTATTAGTATTGTATATCAAGAGTTACATAGAGGTTACATTACTAAAATTGGCATACATGTTTAAATAGCATGTAAACACATATATGTGGAAGGCAGGGGAGTGCAGACTACCCTGCCACCTTTTACATGGCAGCAAGGGTAGGAGCTGGGATTTGGTTGGAAACAACCCCCTGTCTCCTCGTTCCTGGAGGTTTATTTCCTTGACTTTTCCACCCGAGCCTTGGGTGTTCATGGGAGGTGGGTTAGAAATGGGAAAGGCTAGCACTCTAATTGATCAGTGGGGAGAAGAGGGAAGGAGAGAGAGAGCATGGGCAGTTAGTTGGAGAGGGTTAAACTTTTTCCTCACTCTGTGTACTATGGGCTCAAAGCGTCCTCATCTTTCATCTGGTTGTGGCTGCAGCTCTGGTCTGTGCGATGAGAAGGGCGGGCATCTTTGGGGCTGCGGTAAAGAGAGGCACAGTTGCTGGGATTCTAGGTGGCGCTGTCCGTGAGGAGCGGCATCCGTGGGGAGCGGCATCTGGTATTGGAGCAGATTGAGCACATTGTAGGGGGAGGGTTGGAGACCTGGATGCAAGAGGTGGGAAGCAAGTCCAGCGGATTGCAGAGGGGGGCGGTGGCCCTGATGCAGGAAGCAGTGACATCGAGCGAGCAAGTATGGAAGTTGGGAGGTGGTGTTGTGGGATGGTCCGGACTGCAAGGGTGAGCAAGGAGGAGGCAATTCAAGTGTAGGCATGGTGTCAGCATCGTACGTGGAAGAGCATGAGGATCAGGTGACGCCGGGGAGGCAGGGCCCTGAGTATGGTGCTGGAGACTCAGGGCCAGTGAGACAGCCAGGGTGTGAGGAGGGTGTCACGGCGCATACAAGGGAGCTTGGGCCGGCCATGGGAGGAAGCGAGATGCAAGGTATGAGTCCACAGGCAGAAATCATAATGGGGTGCCCAGGGACCAGGTTCTGCATCACAGATATGCACATGTATTTTCAGAGCTGAAATACAGGGTATTTTTATAAACTGTGCTGCTCTCACAATATAGTTTATAAAATCCTAGCCTAAATCTCTGTGGGCCCACTTACAAGCACATTTGGTTACTTACACAGACCACTGAAAATTGGGCTCCCAATTTTTTACGAATTATACGATTCCTTTTCTGAAGAAAAACTTTCACTACTAGTCAAACATATAGATATATTAGCCTTCGTTCTGCTAAAATCCTGAGCCATGTGGCAGGACAAATATCTGGAAATATTTACATGCTGCATTGTTCGCATGCTAAAAGAAAATATTTGTGTTGGCACAGGAATATTTGTTCTGCTGATGGAAAATTTTTTTTGCCATAAAGTAGGAGTGTCTCTGATAGACACTTCAATTCTGTCCTCTCCTATGGTCAAAAAAGTTTTCCTGCAAAAATCTCAGGATGTCTAAGTGTGTAGTGTCTTTAGAATTGGAAACTGTATGCCTGCCATATGAAGGGCAGACGTGTTCTATATTTATTTTATTTGTTTGTTTATTTATTTATTAGCATTTATATACCGACATTCTTGGGTACATCATGCCGGCTTATAATATAACTGAAGGAGGAAAAATACAAAAAACCAGGGAGGGGGGAGGGGAGCAGCTAGGAAGAGAGAAGGGGCAAGAGAAGAGGGGGAAAAAGAGGAGGAGGAGAATAGGAACAGTACCTGATGGAAAAACAACCAAAGAACATAATATGTAATATTGCAAATTATACACTCAAAAAGGGACTGTGTATAACCTTATACACTCTGGATAACATTATACACTATATATAAATTATATACTCCAAAAAACACTATATACAACAATATACATTATCTTTAACTAGTACATACAGAAGACACTCTATATGACATTACAAATTATGGGGTAGATTTTATAAGAAGCGCGTGGGCGTACTTTTGTTCGCACAACCCTGCGCAAACAAGAGTACGCCGGATTTTAATAATTACGCGCATAGCCACGCGTATCTTTAAAATCCGGGGTCAGCGCGCGCAAGGGGGTGAACATTTATGCACCTTGCGCACGCCGAGCCCTGCGAAATAAGAGCGGCCTCGGAGGGAATGTTTTTTTTGTTCCCCCCCACCTTTCCCTCCCTTCCCCTGCCTAACCCATCCCCCAGCCCTAACTAAATCGCCCCCCATGCCTATGCCTAGGGTGGCAAACATTTCGAGGTAGCAAAATCCTAAATCCGCTCCCTGAGTGGGAGCACCTTAAGGTCTGGGGCAGGGGTGGGCGGCTCCGGTTCTGGAGTGCCACAGGACAGCTCTGATTTTCGGAACATCCACGATGAATATACACGAGGTAATGTATGTTTGCATGCATCCCCCTCCACTTGAAGTCAAATCTATCTCTTGCCTGTTCATCGTGAATGTCCTGGAAAAGCCAACCTGTTTGTGGCACTCCAGGACCGGAGTTGCTTACCCCTGGTCTAAGGGGATCTCAAGACTGAGAAGCCCCAGAGGTAAAGATTGGTGAAGGGGTGTTAGTGCCATGCACCTTGGTCTCCTTGTAGTCTAAAAGGTTTAACGTTTTCGAGAAGAGTCAGAGGAAGGACTTCCAGACCTGGGAAACAGCTAGAGAGTTGTTTTTCCTCAGAGTTTCTGCAGGAGCTCGTCCATATTTGTATCAGGAGACGTATTCAAGGGTTTCTAGTGAATAAACAAATAGAATTTAGGGATTATTTGGAAAGGAACAGAAAGACAAGCTGGGAATAAAATAATGCCTGTGTATGGCCTGGTCTTTAAGATCATGAGAGGTCTTGAACGAGTAGATGTAACTCGGTTATTTACACATTCGAATAATAGAAGGACTAGGGGGCATTCTATGAAGTTAGCAAGTAGCACATTTAAGTCTAATCGGAGAAAATTCTTTTTCACTCAATGCACAATAAAGCTCTGGAATTTGTTGCCAGAGGATGTGGTTAGTGCAGTTAGGGGCGGATTTTCAGAGCCCTGCTCGCCTAAATCCGCCCAAAACCGGGCGGATTTAGGCGAGCAGGGCCCTGCGCGCCGGTGAGCCTATTTTACATAGGCCTACCGGCGCGCGCAGAGCCCCGGGACTCGCGTAAGTCCCGGGGTTCTCCGAGGGGGGCGTGTCGGGGGCGGTCCCGGTCGTCGCGGCGTTTTCGGGGCATGTCGGCAGCGTTTTGGGGGTGGGTACGGGGGCGTGGCTACGGCCCGGGGCGGTCCGGGGGCGTGGCTGCGCCCTCCGTACCCGCCCCCAGGTTGTGGCCCGGCGCGCAAGAGGCCCGCTGGCGCGCGGGGATTTACGCCTCCCTCCGGGAGGCGTAAATCCCCCAACAAAGGTAAGGTGGGGGCTTAGACAGGGCCGGGTGGGTGGGTTAGGTAGGGGAAGGGAGGGGAAGGTGAGGGGAGGGCAAAAGGAAGTTCCCTCCGAGGCCGCTTCAATTTCGGAGCGGCCTCGGAGGGAACGGGGGTAGGCTGCGCGGCTCGGCGCGCAGCGGCTATACAAAATCGATAGCCTTGCGCACGCCGATCCAGGTTTTTAGCAGATATGCGCGGCTCCGCGCGTATCTACTAAAATCCAGTGTACTTTTGTTTGCGCCTGGAGCGCAAACAAAAGTAGGCCTATTCGCGGAGTATGAAAATCCGCCCCTTAGTGTAGCTGGGTTCAGAAAAGGTTTGGATAAGTTCTTGGAGGAGAAGTCCATTAATGGCTATTAATCAATTTTACTTAGGGAATAGCCACTGCTATTAATTGCATCAGTAGCATGGGTTCTTCTTAGTGTTTGGGTAATTGCCAGGTTCTTGTGGCCTGGTTTTAGCCTCTGTTGGAAACAGGATGCTGGGCTTGATGGACCCTTGGTCTGACCCAGCATGGCAATTTCTTATGTTCTTATGTCTGCCTGAGGCAGGCGTAACTCGCGCGCGCCGGACAGCTGCCGGCGCATCATTCTCCGGCCTGCGAGCAATTTTGGAGGCCTCGACCATGTCCCCGGAATGCCCACAGGCCGGCACCATGCCCCCGACATGCCCCTCCCGACACGCCCCTGAATGCCACACCGCCCCCAACATGCCCCCCCAAGCAAAGTCCCGGGACTTACGCACGTCCCGGGGCTTTGCGCGCGCCGGCAGCCTATGCAACATAGGCTCGGAGCACGCAGGGGGAGCTTGGGGCAGGTTTTCGGTGGGGACATGCATATCTTATGCGCGTACCCCTTTGAAAATCTGCCCCTATATGTTCAGAAAGGCAACTATATATGCTCTAGCCAGGATTGCTAATAGGAAGGAAGGGTTTAAGGACAGGGGAAAGGGGTATATAAAGGGTATAAAAAGGGGGTATATAAGGAGGTGCAGAGATATGAGAGACAAATCGGAGTACAATTAAAGGAATAAAGGGGAAGGCATTAAGGCAATAAGTATGGTAATGACAGGGCTCTTTCTCTGAAGGAGTAGAAGGAGCACGGGGACTCCGTAGGATCCGAGACAGGGTAGGCCATTTTAATGATCCATGTTTTAACCCCTGTTTTAAATTTCCGAATGCATGGTTCTAGTCGGAGCTCAAGTGGCATAGTGTTCCAGAGGGAGGGGCCTGCAATGGATAGGGCTCTTTCTCTGGTGGAAGTGTGGTGAGCACATTTAAGGGAAGGGGTGTGGAGGGTTCCTGATAGTGCGGTTCTAGTATATATATGGTAATTTACTTGGAATTGCTGTTATAAGGCAAGAAGAGAGGAGACAATGAACTAAAGGGGCAAACATCTCTGCAGGCCCTTCCGGTGGAGGCTGCCTGTAAGTTTAAGGAGCCTGAGAAATTTTCCATTTGTCACAATGCTTCTGAAACATATTCTATACATACTAGATATCATTTTGTTTTAAAGTGTTTTAAATGACCAAAAAAACTTTAAGTAGTGCCTAAAAGGTACAAGTTATATAGAGTATTCCCTAAAATGTAATACTTTAATAAAGTAATTATTTTTAGCTACTAAAACAAATGCAAATGTCAGTTGTTTTTTTTTTTAACACTTGACTTTTCTTCTACCCATACATGCAGAATTTCTTTTGCACATCTAGGATGTGCTTCATAATAGAAACCTATTTTCTGAAGCATTTAAAAAAAAAAATTGTATCGCATAGAGACTGAAAGGGAAAAAAGCTTTTGGAAAACAGTTCTCTAGTTATGGAAAATTGGTTATCAAAATATCCAACTGAAAGTGCTATTCTGTGTATTTTTTGTGAAACACAGGCATGTGCTTATAAGGAATGATTAAACTAGTCATAGTTTTCACTAGGAAACCACTGACCAACTATGGAAGAAAACTTAAACAAGCTTTTTGCTGTTATTAAAAACTTTTCATGTCTATGCTTTTTGAGCTTCAGAAGCCAGAAGGTCTCTTGGATTATGTATACAGCTTTTGTAATTGCATTCGTGGAGCCCAGAAAATGCCACAAAGCTCAGTATTTTCCAAAACAGCTATTGCAAACAATGACAATTGCTGGCCAGAAAGAGTCAAACACAGCAGGTTATTGGCTTTGACAGTGATGGAAACCATAAAAAACACATAAATATTTTAGAATACACAGTAAATCAAACTTGTGCATGACAATAACATTGGTTAATTTGCCTCAAAATAGTCAAAACATGTTATTAATGTCTTTGTTACAGGAAAATTTGAAATATTGAATATCTGGAGATACTTAGTTTGTAACACTAAATAGAAGAATGAAACCCGCAGACAGGAGAAACGATACAAACCAAAAATGCAAAAGGCCTCCCGCTAAATAGAACGCATTCAGAGCACCAACAAATCAAGGATGATAAATCATAAATTCAGACGTAACATGAAAGTGACCTGAAAGTGTCAGAGACCACTTGACAGTGGACAAATATAATCTGTCATTTATAATCATGAATCACACATATTTTTATAAACCTTTTTTTTATAATAATGCACATAAAAACTTAGCTTGTGAAGCACACTGTGATCCGCTAACCCAACCCTGGTCCAATGTTTCAAAATCTGCGTCAGGGGTAAGAGAGAATGATGCAGAAACCAAAGTAGCTAAGGCCTGATCACCGGACCTTACTCCATTTGCATGAGGCAAGATCAGGTCAGTGCTATTTTCTAAAATGGCGCCAACCAGAATAGGTGTAAGGGTACATCCATCCCAGATGCAGAATCCAGGTTAAGGTAAGGTGGGCTCTGGGGAGGGCTGGGGGATGGGAGGTTTGTATGCATCAGAGGGGCCAGGGAGGGGAGTTTAGACTTGGGGGGCCGCTGAAGCTGCCAAGCGCATTATTGAAATTTTATTTTTTATTTTGGTGGCAGTCGGGGCCACCTGGATCGGCTGTACTGTGTTGAAAAGGGGGCCAGCACTAACCCCCCACTTGACATCCCCATTTGACCGCATTATTTGGGGGGAGCCAGCAGCCCTTTAAGCTGATGGCGGTGCTGTGAGGTTTGGGCCACAATCGCGTTAAAGGGTTGCTCTCTGCCTTCTTTTCTATTGCAGTGTTTGGCCATGACACAAAAGAATGTGCCATAAAGCCGCGATGTGTTTTCGGAGGAGGGGGGCCCACTATCGCGGTGACACTTCCCATGATAGTGGGACCCTGCCTGTGAAAACACATTGCAGCTTGATGAATCTAGGTGTTAGTTTTTGACATTTTTTCTCATGCTCCAAAAATAATAGAGGCAGTTATGGAAGAGGATGACTTAGATGTAGTGATTGTCAAAGAGATGTGGTACACAAAAAACCATAACTGGGATATAGTTATACTAGGCTACAACTTATTCAGGAAGGATAGGGTAGGAAAAAAGGGAGGAGTGGTGCTAGTCTAGATATAAAAAAATAACATTAAAGCAATAGAACTTCAGGGTTTACAAGGTAAGGAGTAGGCACTGTGGGTTAATCTGGAAAGTGGTAATGGAACATTATTTATATTAGTGTGATTATACATACTTCATTCATAGGCACAAGAAATTGATAAAGATTTAATGGAGGATATTCACAAAATTGCTATGAAATGGGAGATGCTATTGCTGGGTGATTTCAATCAGTCCTGATATTCCTGGTCTTTATCCTCCATCGGAGCTCTTTCGTCACCTGTTCCATGTCCTGATGTTCTGTTCCTGAGTCCTGATGTTCCAGATGTTCTATGTTCCTGATGTCTTGGTCCTGATGCCTTCATCTTCGCCTCTGCATCCAGTTCCCAGTTTCCTGCGTCCACCTTTCCTGGCGTGCCACCGTTGTGGTCCGTGACCAGCCCATGGGTGGCTGAGTAGGGCACTTCGTGGTACAAGGCCTTCTTCTCGTCTGCAAGCGCAAGTTTCTGGAAGACCCTTGTTTTTAATGTTCCAAGTTCCGAGTTCCAAGTTCCGAGTCTTCAAGACTCGGAACTTGGAACTCGGACCTGTCCTGGTCTTTGTTTCTTGCCTGCTTCCGTCCATGCCCAAGACACTGCCAGAACCTGCTCCGCTTCAGCGTGGTCCATGACCAGCCACAGGCAGCTGTGTAGGGCGCACCCTGGTGCAGTCCTCTACTGAATTTTCAACATGTTCCAGTCTCAAGTTCCATTACTTCACCTGGAGTCTGATTCGAGCTCAGCGTTGTCCACGACCAGCCATGGGCGGCTGTGTAGGGCATGCTGCGATGCAGTTCTCACCCAGTACTTTCGCCTGAGTCCTGAAACCTTGTTTGAGACCTTCTGAGTAACCTGAATCCTTGTCCAAGTCCTTCCAAGTCCTTGTCTGAGTCCTTCCAAGTTCCAAGTCCTCATTTGTTCCTGCCCTCAGCCTCCGTCTGGCCTCACGCACTTGCTGTTCCCAAGTGGTGGGTCCGAAAGGGCTTTTGAGTGGCCGGAGGGCTACTCCTGAGACCAGCATTGCATTGCTGGGTCTCCTTGATGCATGTAGATCCAGCGGAGGGCTGATCCTGCTTGGTGCCTGTTCCGAGTTCCTTGTTTTAGTTCCAGTCTTGCTTTGTTCCTGCTCCGTCTGTGCTTGCATGTGCTCACATCCTATGGTGTGGCTCGGGGCTCCTCTCTGAGTCGTGCTGCGGTTCAGGGGCTCATGCTCTCCCATGAGCTAGTGGCCGCGACTGCATCAGGACCTGTAGGTCGCGGTCACAACAGGATCTGAAAGCCATGAGACCAGTGATCTGTGCCTGTGATGGGCTCAAGTTCCTGGATATCTTTTTAACCTTGTTCCTTGCATAGAAATGTTTTTTGCTCCTAGTTCCTGGACCCTTTCTCTGGTTAACATTTTTTTTGGTTGTTTGCTTCGCTTTTGAGTATGTCCGGATTTTTTCACGACCCGCAGGAGGCGCCTGCATCCAGATCTTTTTTTTTAGCCAGTCCAGTCCTGGAACTCCCTTTGACCAGCAGGAGATGCCTGCACTTGTTCCAGAGTCTATCTCTGTTCGATCCTACAGAGATATGGTGTTTCATCCTGTGTTCTACATGACCTGCAGTAGGTGCCTGTGCCCAGGTTTCCACATCACCGTTACCAAGTTCCGCTTCGTCACTAAGCATCATCAAGCTTCAAGGAGTATATACCTACTTGAATCAGATTACAGCAATTCCAGGCCCTTGGGTTTGACCGACCGGCAGGAGGCGCCTGCACCCCAGGCCTGACTTTGTTCCACTAGTTCTAATTCAGCCCATGCCTTTTCCAGCTTGGTACTTGTCATGGAACTAATTACAGCTTCAATCCTGACTCTGCTCTGCACAAGTGGGAGTCCCAGCTTCTAATTCCACTTCAGTTTCAGAGATGTCATCTTATATCTCTCTCCTTAATTCCAACATAGTGAGTTGCCTTGTATCTACAGCTTGCAGACCACCCTTCATCCTTCTGGTATTCTTTGCACAGCTTCTGAGCTGCTAGAGTCTGGATTCAGAAATCCGACTTGCTCTTCATCCGTCCATCTGATGCTGTCTCTGCTGCCAGACAGGGTCCGTGATCACCACCTTCAGGCTTCTCTGGAAAGCCAATGTTGTCCTTCAGCTCAGCTTTCATCATGAAGGACCTCTTCCTCCATCAAAGGATGTTCAAATCTTGCCAGCCTTTTGCTGTTTTCCGCCTGTGATGGAATTGACCGTCTAACAGTCTCTGCTGGAATCTCCACTTGTCAACTGCAACTCTGTGTCATCTATTATCAAAGCTGTAGAATTACCTCAAGATCAGCTTTCCATTTTTTGAGCAATGTTTGTTGGACAGTCTAGCTCCACCTGGAGCTCTTCATACCAATGTTCATCTAACAAGTGGGTACTGCAAGTTTGCATTCACCTGATACACTATCTTGCATCCAAGATTCCAATAGTGATGCCTTAGACCACTATTGGCTATTGCTCTCTAGAAGAAGATGCTGTGGAGGTGTTCATCACTCTCGCCTTGATGTAATACAAACCTGAACTGGACCATCTCTTAAGATGATTTTTCTACTTCTATGCCTCCAATTCAACCTGGGTCATGTCGTCTTTTGAGTTTCTTCGTGTGTCTACGTTGTCTTCAGTATGTTGCTTCTCCTCATTGCTTCAGCTCCTTCCAAACTTTGAAATTCTTGTGTTTGGACCCCCAAGTTCCCCAGCTGGTGTAGTAGATATGCATTCTCGCTTTCAGCCGTTGAGAAGAGGCTGAATGGGGGGCTTTGAGGAGGGGGTGCTGTTACGATCCTGCTCGCGGAGCCCTACCCACGAGCAGGCCTCTTACCTCCAGCGTAGCTACCCCACCTGACACCACTGCCGCCGGGATTTAATCTTCGTGGCTCCGTGCCACCACCACTCCTCCGCTTCTGTGCGGACCTGCAGCTGCCGCCACTGCCACTGACTCCATTTTTTGCATGGCATGATGCTGATACCCCTGGATTTCTGCTGCAGCAGGAGACTGTCGCTGCCATGGTCCCATCTTCGCGGCCTGTTCGCCACTACCAGGACCTCCCATGCAGTGTGGGAGCTGCCTTCTGGCCTGCTCTCCCTTGCGGCAGGAAGCCGCCAACATCGGGCCCTCGTTTTGCAGCCTGGTGCCGCCCCTGCCTGCTTCTTCGTGGCGGGGACGCCATTGGCCATGGTCCTGCTCCTCTCAGGGCCCTCCTCTAGGTGCCAGCGCGCACCTCTTCAAGATATTTAAAGGGCTAGTGGCGGGAAAATCCCGTGGCCCCACCAGAAGTCCTCTTCACTCCACTTCCTGCTTCAGCCCTATAAAAGGGCTCAGTTCCCGTTTGGGGCCTTCGAATCCAGAATTCACAGTTGTCTGTGTTCCTCTTCGGGTCAAGGTCCTCCATGGTCTTCACTTGTCTAGATGGCTCTTCGTTCTGTGTTCCTGGTCTCCTCATCCTATGTTTCTTGTCTCATCCTCCGTCGGAGATCCTTCATCACCTGTTCCATGACCTGATGTTCCGTGGTTCCGTTCCTGAGTCCTGATGTTCCAGATGTTCCGTGTTCCTGATGTCCCAAGTTCCAAGTCCTCGTTCCTGCCCTCAGCCTCTGTCTGGCCTCTCGCACTCATTATTCCCAAGCTGCAGGTCCAAAAGGGCTTTTGAGTGGCTGGAGGGCTACTCCTGAGACCAGCATTGTGTTGCTGGGTCTCCTTCGTCCATGTACGTCCAGCGGAGGGCTGATCCTGCTTGGTGCCTGTGCCGAGTTCCTTGCTTTAGTTCCAGTCCTGCTTTGTTACTGCTCCGCCCGTGCTTGCATGCGCTCACCTCCCACAGTGTGGCTCGGGGCTCCTCTCTGAGTCATGCCACAATTCAGGGGCTCACGCTCTCCCATGAGCTAGCGGCCACGACCGCATCAGGACCTGTAGGTCGCGGTCGCAACACTTTCCTCATAGAAGAATTGTTCTATCCCCTTTACATTTTAAACACCCTTCTCTGAACCTTTTCTAATCTTTCTATAATCTTTTTAAAGATGTGGTAACCAGAGCTGCACACAGTATTCAAGATGAGGTTGCACAATGGAGGTATTATGATATTCTGTGTTTCATTCTCCGTTTCTTTCCTAATAATTCCTAGCATTCTGTTTGCTTTCTTGGTTGCCGCATCTGCACACTGAGCAGAAGATTTCAACATATTATCAACAATAACACCTAGATCCTTTTCCTGAATGGTGATTCCTATTCTGAAACAATGCATTGTATAGCTATAATTTGGGTTACTCTTCCCTAAGGGGGTCATTTTCAAAGGAGTTACGCATGTAAATGTGACATACTATCGTAGCAATTTTCAAAAGCTATTTACTCGAGTAAAGTGCACTTACTTGAGTAAATCCTATGGACAATTAAATGGCATATATTGTAGCAATTTTGAAAAGCCCACTTACTTGAGTAAAGTGTATTTACTCGAGCAAAAACCAGTTTTGCTCGAGTAAATGCTTTTTAAAATCTACCCCTAAGTGTATCACTTTGCACTTGACCACATTAGATTTAATTTGCCATTTGCTTGCCAAGTCTCCAAGATTTGCAAGCCCTCTTGCAATTTCTCACAATCCTCTTGTGATTTAACAACTTTGAATAATTTTGTGTCATTGTCAAATGTGATCACGTCATTTTTGTTCCTATTTCCAGGTTGTTGATAAATGTGTTAAAAACAGTAGTCCCACAACAGATCTCCATTGAGAAAATCTACCATTTAACCCTACTCTCTGCTTTATCTTTTAATTAGTTTCCAATCCACAATAGGGCACTGCCTCCTATCCCATGACTTTTTTAAATTGTCTATGAAGTATTTTGTGAGGGACTTTTACAAATGCTTTCTGGAAATCCAGATAACATTATCAACTGATTCATCTTTATCCACATGTTTATTTATTTCTCAAAACATGTAGATGATTGGTGAGGCAAGACCTCCCTTGGCAAAATCCATGTTGGCTTTGTCCCATTAAACTATGTCTATATCTATATTCAGTAATTTTGTTCTTTATGATAGCGACTACCATTTTGCCTAGCACAGACATCAGATTCACTGGATCTACACTGGATCCCTTTTCAAAAATTGACGTTATATTGGCAACCCTCCAATCTTCAAGTGAGTTTAAGGATAGTTTACAAATTACCAATAACAGGTCTGCAATTTCATTTTTCAGTTCTTTCAGCACTCTGGGATGTATACCATCTAGTCTAGGTGATTTATTACTCTTTAGTTTGTCAGTTTGCCCTAATATATTTTCCAAGTACAATGAGATTTGTTTCAGTTCCTCTGAACTGCTCTCAAGTCCCGATAAGGGCACCAAGGGCAGAAGAGGCCACTTACTGTAACCACAATGGGCTTCTCCTCCCTCAATATGCAAGTGGTTTGCGATGCCATGGGCTTCATCCTGGATGTTGTGCCAGGTATCCGGGATTCACTCATGATGCCTACATCCTCTTGCAGTCAGGAATTTATAACCACTTCCAGGAAAGACACATCATGGGGGGGGGGGGGGGGGGGTGTTTGGCTGGCTTCTAGGTAGGAAGGAACTTATTACACCACCATACACCAACTAACCTCCTATTATTTTCTCCCTCATGTCTAGATGGACTGACAGTATTAGCCAGGAGGACTGCTCTAACCATGTCCTGTGAATTGCCCTGTTGCCCGGCTCTAAGACATATATACCTCTGCTTTTTTCTACCTTCTCTCTCACAAGTGACATATACTCAAAACGTGGCTCCTCATCCCACTGGCTAAGCAACAGACTGTTGCAGAGTCTCACTATAATAGGGCTCACTGGTAGACCAGGTCAATCATTAATAGAACCTTTGGAATTATCAAAACACAATTCTGACAGATCTGGAGGATGCCTTCTCTACAACCCACCTAAAGTTTGTAAGATATTTCTAAACTGTGGTATACTGCATACAAAAGCAGTAGGCATGAGCATTTGGGTAAACTCAATTTGAAAAACAAAATGAATAAGGCCAATTTGTTTCTTTCTTGGGGTCACGAAACAAATTGAGGGGCTCCCCAAATTAAAGGAATCCTAGTCATTTCCTTTGTTTAAAAAAAATCTCCCATTGAGTCTAGGCCCAGGGCCTTGGATTCGCCTAGGGATAAGCTGAAGCCGAAAGCAGGGGCTGTGATATAAACCTATGTGAGACACTGAGGTCTCACTCTAGGCCTAGATCCACTGCCAGGGCCTTGGACATGACCCAAGCAATGGCCCAGGTTCCCAAAAATATTTTGCCCCACTTACATGATCCATTGAGAATCCAATGCCACAGCCAGGCTCAGGCCTTATGCTGGGGTCCAGCCCAGATTTCAGGTCCCAAAGCCTGGGTCTCAGTCTAAACCAAGGCCAAGGCCCAGGCCCAGGCCTGACACCAAGACCCAGTCCAGGGAAAATAACCCTTCCTCCAAACTGCAGTCTTGACATTCATTGCCTGACAAATGCCCTATAGCACATGCTGCATGCCCAGCATCTCCTCTCTCACAACATCCCTGAGACCTTACATTTCCTGCCTCACAGCATTCTGGAGGCCATGCATCTCCATTCTGAATCCCACTATCTCCTCCACCACTCTGAAATTTATGTCAAGGAGTTGCCTCTACACAGGAGAGACCTGTACCTCTTCTTCTGGAGGAAAGACAAGCTCCTCCACAGCTGAGCTGCCTTCCTGCTAGCCACCTGCAAGCTCCCCAAGGTCAAGAGACTGTGTGAAAGAGAAGTGTCTGGCTGGGTCTTTTCTTCTCATCTATGGGTTGTCGCTGCTCCTCTGCTGCTCCCTCTTCTGCCTCAGTGTCCTTTTTGGGGCTAGCAGGTAGCACCCATAAGTACTGCTGTGCCCTTTGGAAGCCACTTGGTCCTGGATCATCAGAGTCATCACCAGGCTGTTCCTCTGCAAAATGGCAAATGTGTACATACTTTTAATATGCATGCTGTTTGGGTATTTCTTTTAATACTCAGTTGACAGTACTTTCTGTCTAACAGAACAGCTCTCTGATCCTTAATATAGTACCTCCTGCTACACCATAAACTATATAGAAACCATTCTTGTGGTCAGGGCCAGATTTAAGATTTTGATACCCATAGGCAGAGAGCCATGGTTATACCTCTTTGAAGCTGTTTCAGCACATGGCCCTAATGCAAGCCTGCATTTTTGATGCCTTCAAAATTTGGAACTCTAAGCAATTGCCTATGTTGCCTATGCCTGTGGTGCAGATATATATCCTGGAAACACTTGTTCAGCACCAGCTTGCAAAGCCATAGAGAGGACTTACTAAATGGTGTGGTTCTGCACATGTTGAGAACTGGAAGATCCAGTCCTGGAATTTCACCATAGCATTCTGGAACTTGTACTTCAAACTTCCATTAAGTCCCTGCATGCCTTGGGGTAAAGCCTGGACGAGGTCAGCCTGTTCAGAAAATCTGGAGCCAGTTGGCAACTCAACTCTTGATTGCTAGGCTATTTACATTGTGCACCAAATGATATATGCAACTGCTGTAAATAAGCTAATATTTTATATATATGTGTTTAATTGTTTAATAAGTTTTTCAATGTAACCCACCATAACTGCTGTAATTAAGCTTTAATATATTTCATTATATAATCTATTTATCCTGCATTAACCGCTGTAATAACCAACCATGTTCTAACCTCGTTAAGCAACCTTTTTTGTAAATACTGATACGTTCCTTGTACCTTTCTCAGCTGCTGTCTTTCCTCCTTTACCTCTCTCCCCACTCTCCCCCCCCTTTTTTTTCTCGCTCCTGCTCCATTCCCCCACTCCCTGTTTTTTGTAATTTCCTCCTTTCTCAAGTTTATTGTAAACCGGCGTGATGTGCTTGCACGAACACCGGTATATTAAAAGCTGTTAAATAAATAAATATAGGTAAGGGGTTGACCGATTGTGTACTTGTAGATTTCTTGGCTCCTTTCTAACATCCTGTAGGTACCTTTAGCTGATCTGAGAAGCCTTAGTAGGACACTGGTTTCATGAGGCCTAGCCTGTCAGTTGTTATCATAGTGGCAGTTTGCAAAAGAGGTACTTCACTCGCCCACTGGGTGGAATGTGTTCCCTGAGTGCCAGCATAGGGACAGTATCTTCACAGAACAGGCTCAGAGAAGAGTAGAAGAGAAGCTTTCCAGATAAGAATCTAGAAAAGTATAGAATAGTGATGAGAGAAAGAAGGTCCAACAAGCAGAGGACTAATGTCAAGGGAGATGCAACAGATGCCTAGATCTTCTAATATGGAACGTAACATTGTGTAACTATAGCATGGGTTATTTTTTCCTATATGCATCACCTTGCACTTATCCACATTAAATTTCATCTGCCATTTTGATGCCCAATTTTCCAGTCTCAGAAGATCTTCCTGCAATTTATCACAATCTGCTTGTGATTTAACTACTCTGAACAATTTGGTATCATCTGAAAATTTGATTATCTCACTCGTCATATTTCTTTCCAGATCATTTATAAATATATTGAAAAGTAAGGGTCCCAATACAGAACCCTGAGGCACTCCACTGCCCACTCCCTTCCACTGAGAAAATTGTCCATTTAATCCTACTCTCTGTTTCCTGTCTTTTAGTCAGTTTGTAATCCACGAAAGGACATCGCCACCTATACCATGACTTTTTACTTTTCCTAGAAGCCTCTCATGAGGAACTTTATCAAATGCCTTCTGAAAATCCAAGTACACTACATCTACCGGTTCACCTTTATCCACATGTTTATTAACTCCTTCAAAAAAGTGAAGCAGATTTGTGAGGCAAGACTTGCCTTGGTAAAGCCATGCTGACTTTGTTCTTTTTTACTCGGTGCGCGGTTGAGCTCTGGAGTTTGTTGCCGGAGGGTGTGGTTGGTGCAGTTGGTGTGGCTGTGTTTGGGAGGGGATTGGGTGGGTTCTTGGAGGAGAGGTCCATTGCCTGCTATTAGGTTCGCTTGGAGAATAGCCACTGCCATTAGCAATGGTAACATGGAATAGACTTAGTTTTTGGGTACTTGCCAGGTTCTTATGGCCTGGATTGGCCACTGTTGGAAACAGGATGCTGGGCTTGATGGACCCTTGGTCTGACCCAGTATGGCATTTTCTTATGTTCTATTAAACCATGTCTTTCTATATGTTCTGTGATTTTGATGCTTAGAACACTTTCCACTATTTTTCCTGGCACTGATGTCAGGCTAACCGGTCTGTAGTTTCTCAGATCGCCCCTGGAGCCCTTTTTAAATATTGGGGTTACATTAGCTATCCTCCAGTCTTCAGGTACAATGGTACCTGATAGAACCTGATGGTACCTGATAGAACATAAGAACATAAGAAATTGCCATACTGCCATACTGGGTCAGACCAAGGGTCCATCAAGCCCAGCATCCTGTTTCCAACAGAGGCCAAACCAAGCCACAAGAACCTGGCAAGTACCTAAACACTAAGAAGATCCCATGCTACTGATGCAATTAATAGCAGTGGCTATTCCCTAAGTAAACTTGATTAATAGCACAAGAGCATGCCATACTGGGTCAGACCAAGGGGCCATCAAGCCCAGCATCCTGTTTCCAACAGTGACCAATCCAGGCCATAAGAACCTGGCAAGTACCCAAAAACTAAGTATACCCCATGCTACTGATGATAGTAATAGCAGTGGCTATTTTCTAAGACAACTTATTTAATAGCAGGTAATGGACTTCTCCTCCAAGAACTTATCCAATCCTTTTTTTAACACAGCTATACTAACTTCACTAACAACATCCTTTGGCAACAAATTCTAGAGTTTGATTGTGCGTTGAGTGAAAAAGAACTTTCTCCAATTAGTTAGGTTACAAATTTTTACTAAGAGGTCTGAAATTTCATTTTTTCAGTTCCTTCAGAACTCTGGGATGTATACCATCCGGTCCAGGTGATTTACTACTCTTCAGTTTATCAATCAGGCCTACCACACCTTCTAGGTTCACCGTGATTTGGTTCAGTCCATCTGAATCATTACCCATGAAAACCTTCTCTGGAACGGGTATCTCCCCAACATACTCTTTAGTAAACACCGAAGCAAAGAAATCATTTAATCTCCCTCACAGGCTTTCTGCTTTGGATATATTTTAAAAAGTTTTTACTGTGAATTTTTGCCTCTATGGCCAACTTCTTTTCAAATTCTCTCTCAGCCTGTCTTATCAATGTCTTACATTTAACTTGCCAATGCTTATGCATTATCCTATTTTCTTTTGTTGGATTTTTCTTCCAATTTTTGAATGAAGATCTTTTGACTAACTTTCATCTAATGATGGGGGGGGGGGGGGGGCAGAGTTGAAGTGGTAGCTGTCCCAAAGGCCTATCCAGTTTTGTGGGTCTGAAGGTGACAGGAAAATGGGATCTTGTATTTCTGTCTGCATACAGATACTGAGGCAACACAGGACAGAAAAGGTTCCTGGTTAGACATTCATTTCCAAGCCAGCAATTAATAATGTTTCTCCTATACCATAGAGGTATAGATTGTTTTATTGCAGTTTGACTAAGGAGCTGGAGAATTCTCATTGCTCACAAGAGCATTATGGCTAATACAATATGCTGCTTTTTATCTTGTCTAGAAACATTGGTAGGTCAGAAGGCCTTAGGTGCTTACTGGCCCTCCCTGTGTTCCCAAATGCTCAGGACCTTCACTTAAAAAGGACCATGTATATTAAAATATGGTACTATACATATTATATAGCATTCCATACACACTTTATCTGATGTTCCAATATACAATGCACACCTTGCTGGTGTTTAGTTTGGGAGGTTTTCAGGCTGCCAAACTCTCCCACAGCTGCATCAGAAATAGTGCTCAGCACCAACCGTTCAGCTCCAGTGAAGCTGACCTGGCTATCAAACCCCTTAGCTAGCATTTTGGCCTGTTTCCTCTTCACTAATTATCGGAGGTTCCGCTACTTGTGGCTCAGGTCTTTTGCACTGTAGACATTATAAAAGACCATATTGAGCCTATAGCAGATCTTCTCCCACCCTGTCTCTTTCCTGTAGGACCTCACTATCCTTGTCTGGGGACCATATAGGACATGCTAGACCTTCATCACCTGATGGATCAGAAGGTCTACCTTTCTAGGTAGGAAGGTGGACTTCCTCACGAGTGCTCCACTCGTTTGGGACATGGTACAATTAGGAAGATATGCACTGAATTTAGCCTTTTATACCTACAAACATGTGTAAATGGGACTGATTTGCATGTGTAAAGGGGTGGGGTATACACAAGCAATTATTACCCATGTAAATAATTTAACAGGAGAAAGTCTGTAATTTACTGATGCAATTACTGTCACAGTTATTGATAGGTAGCTCTGATATGATTACATCCAACTCTGTGGTTGTTTGGCAAAATTATGATTTGTTTACCCCTACTGGATTACAGGAAACTGTTGCGGGATTAGGCTGACTTCATGTTTATTAGTTCCCTGTCCCTTTTTATTGATTAAAAACAAGCTGTCTCTATTTGATAATTATCTTGTGCACTTACTTTATCTGTGATTAATGAGGTTCTACTGTCTGCATTGAAATAGGCTATAGTGCGGCTGGTACAGACTGTTTCATCAGATTTGCTGTCCAATTATTATCCTATATAGAATTTGTGTGCCCTCAGCAAACTTTTAGAAAAGTGAGTTCTGAAGCATTAGAAAATTAGAAATTGCCATACTGGGTCAGACCAAGTTTCCATCAAGTCCAGCATCCTGTTTCCAAAAGTGGCCAATCCAGGCTACAAATACCTGGCAAGTACCCAAAAACTAAGTAGATCCCATGCTACTGATGCCAGTAATAGCAGTGGCTATTCCCTAAGTCAACTTGATTAATAGAAGTTAATGGATTTCTCCTCCAAGAACTTATCCAAACCTTTTATAAACCCAGCTACACTAAATGCACTAACCACATACTCTGGCAACAAATTCCAGAGCTTAATTGTGCGTTGAGTGAAAAAGCAATTAGATGATTATATTGAAGAAAATAATGTGTTGGATAAACAACAGTTTGGGTTTTGACAAAGTCATGGTACTGAAACATTACTGTTAATGTTATTGGATGAAACACGTTGGTTTTGGAGCAGAAAAATCAGGCATTTTGATACAATTAGATATTACATCAGCTTTTGACACTGTAAGTCATGTAAATTTACTAGATAGATTAAGTAGTATAGGGCTTGGGGGAACAATATTGAAGTCGTTTGCATCCTTCCTGGAAGGAAGAATATAAGAAATTTGTCAGAATATCTGCAGTTCAAATTGATTTTCCTGTAAGGTGGGTGTCCCTCAAGGTTTTGAATTGTCTGCTGTACTTTTTAATATTTTCCATAGTCCATTAAGTAAATTGTTAAATGAGCTTGATTTAATTTACAAATTTTGTGCAGATAATATGTAGTTTTTCATCCCCGGTATTGTACCAGGTGAGGTCCCTGTAGAACGATTTCAGTTTTGCTATAAAAGAATAGGGTATTGGATGACAAAAAGTGAGTTATTTTAAGATGATAAAACATCTATTCTCTGGCTTGGAAAACAATTTAATGGGCCTTTTCTAAGAACATAAGAAATTGCCATGCTGGGACAGACCAAGGGTCCATCAAGCCCAGCATTCTGTTTCCAACAGAGGCCAAACCAGGCCACAAGAACCTGGCAATTCCCAAACACCAAGAAGATCCCATGCTACTGATGCAATTAATAGCAGTGGCTATTCCCTAAGTAAATTTGATTAATAGCCGTTAATGAATGATAGCTATTGGTAATTATAAACTTCAAGTTAAAAATTAAGCTCACAATCTAGGTGTTTTACAAGATTCAAAGTTGTAACTATGATAAAAAATCAATAGAGTGACTAAATTAGCCTTCTATAAACTCCAGCTTGTTAGGCCATTGAAAAGAGTGCCATTGAGTTCAAACTTGTAGTATAAGCTCTTTTCTATATCATTTAGGCTACTGTAATTCTATTACTTTGGCTTTCCAGCTTATTTACTTAAAGTTCTACAACTTGTGCAAAATACTAAAGTAAGAACAATATTTGGCCTACAATGGAGAATGAGTGTTACTTTACATATGAAAGAGGTCCATTTGCTGCCATTAAGCAGCGTATACAATTTAATGTCATTGCTGTGCTTTATAAAGCTATGTATGGTAAATAAACCCTATTGTTTAAGCAATAAACTCTATTGGTATGTGCTGTCACATATGTTTCACTCTTCTTCACAAATAATGTTTATAGGTTACTTCAGTACATGATTACCATTTGCAAACTACAAGAGTGTGAGCTTTCTCTATAGCTGCTCCAGGTCTGTGAAACATTCTACCATTAAATATAAGACAAGAACAAAGTTGATTACAGTTTCGTGAAGGCAGATTTATTTAAGCAGACCTATGCAGGTAGTAAGCATCAATAAGATGGAGTATCTAAAGATTATGCAGGCTATTGAACAGCACTAGATTGATGTTTGATTTTATGTTTGATTTATTTTTGTTTGTATATGCTTGTTTTAATACTATTTTAATAATGTTAAGTTTTGTGTTCATATATTTTGTTATGTATGTGCATATGTGATTTGTGCTGAATACTATGTATTTGTGGGAAATAATATGTACAAATAAATAAATAATAGATAAAAATATAGCAAATATGCATGTATTTGTTATTACCAGCATAAATATATGTACTTTATGTGTGGATATACTATTAAAACAACTGAGATACCTGTATTTTGGGATAATAGCTGGATCCATCTGCTCAGGGACTTTAGGATCTGATCAGTGTTTCTCCCTACAGTTTGCAATATGGGAAAAACCTGGAACAGACCTGCATGTCACTGATGTCATGTAGTCCATGTAGGATGCCATGTAGTCTACCTACAAAAGACATATATTGGATGTTGAGAAAGCATGGCAGGTATGGTTGAAAATCTAACTGAAAGGAACCCAGATTATTTAATAATTAGGCTAGTCCTTTGTTCATTTAATAAAGTTTTTCTCCAAAGTATGACAATGTAACACCAAAGTGGGTGAGGATCCTTTCTTATAGTATCATCAACTTGATCACTCGAAGGCAACGGAAATCCATCTTTAATATAAATAAAGTAAACAGGAAGTTTATGGTCCCCAGAAAAATGGACCATGTTTCACCACGTCGGCTTCATTGGGAGGGACAATTCAGAATAGCTACAAAGAAACAAATAGAGTAGCGTAAGAAGAAGGATCCAGGAAAAACAAGGCTACAGGCTACATAAAACAAAGGTTAGGATGCATACCTAGGAGTTCATAGCACAACATAGAATATGGAGATGGCAGGACAGCCCAGAAATGTCAAACGACAATGAGAAAGTCAAAAGAAAGCTTAAGTATTTATGCGGACACAAGATAATCAGAATTTTTTTTATGTGAAAACAGGAGTATACATAGTACTGGCAGGGTTACAACAGGTTACATGAAGGGTTAAAAAATTGAATTCAGTGTATGCTTGTAGTGTTTACAGAGATGACAAGAGGCAGGGTACAAATACTGTAAAAAGAGGAGATTTCACAAAAGTGTTGAGTCATGTGGTGTGACCCAGCAATCGTAGTGGGAGGTAGGTCAAACCAATCAAAAGGCAGGGTTAGGAAATCATCCATGTATGAGAACAAAACAAAAAAACAAAGAAATCAGAAAAAGACGGCTAACTCAGTTTCAAGATTGAAATCAGATGAAATCAGTAAATTTAATATATAAATCCACCATTGTTCCTGGCGTACTAGCTATTCTCTGAAGTTACCACCATGGGGGCACTAATAGGGTACTTTGATGGCGAGGAAGTGTATAACATTAACTGTATGGCTAAATTCCAGACAGTGGGAAACTAGCGAGCTGTGAATGGAACTGAGGTGTTCAAAAATGAAGGTTTTTAACATGCATGTGCTCTTACCTTCATAAGGAAGTGGGCAGGGGCATGTGAGTATATACACTAACCCACTAGTGTGGCAAGTTGAAGAGTAATGTAATGGAAAAACTTGGCCAGTATTGGGATGTGTGAATTCCATAATAAGGTATGACAAAGGGCTGGCCACGCAGGAACTACCAAGGGCAAGACCAGAAAATGATGGCATGCTAGCCATATCACCATGAAACTCAAATGAGATCAATTGATCTCTCAAGTTGCGTCCACAGGTAAAGGCAAAGTGAGGCAGTTCACGAAAAATTGGATGGGGAGAAAGCACATTCCAAAAACATCTAATGATGGAACACACCTGGCCTACTTTGGTGGAGAAAGGCAGGACACAGATCAGTTGGTCAGATGTTGTTTGGGCATGAGGAGCCAATAATACATTGCGGTCTCTGTAATATGCTCTTTAAGTGACGGTTTCGAAGGTTTATATGGGTAACCACAGGATTTATTTTATTTTATTTTTTTTACAAGGCAGTGAGTCCCCCAACCAAAATAAAGAGGGATTTTTTTCAAATCCAAAACATCAGGACAGACAGGCATGATAATCCTTAAGAAATTGAAATTTGGGGAGGATATGCTAGCACCAGCTGTGTTGCAGCCAGAACCTGTTGTGTTAGAGGAGAGGGAAAGCACAGGAACTAGTAGCAGCCACAGAGTACAACCATCAGTGCCTTTGGAAGAAGTACAAGCGATAAAACTTAAAGCACCAGCAGGGCTTAGTGCAGCATAGGCTGCAAAAAGAGGGTTTTTTTTAATATTCCTCCTCTGAATCAGAAGTAGAAGAATCTCCCTTGAAAGGATATTCTGAAGCAGAAATAGGAAAGGTTTTAGCTGAAGACCTTGTATTAGAAAGATTAGTTAGTAGTGTGTTAGCCTCCAGTGATGGAGAAGAGAGAGGCAGGAGCTGTTGTTGATAAGAAAGTAGGCCACATTGACAGTCCAGGAACAGAGGAGGAGTGGGTCTACTGCCACAGTTTCTCACGGTTAGTCTCCACTGCCACTTCAGTGCCAGCATCATCCATCCTAAGGATGTAGACAGAGGCATGGGATCATGAAAGAAATCTGTGATCTGGGCCACTTTCAAATGAGGGAGGACCCACGCTGTGCTCACTGTAACTCTTGCATGAAGGAAATCAGCCAAGGGAAGCAACTGTGATGCTTCTGGGATGGAGCATGACATGAAGAAGCAGCATGCCCTCCAGCAGTACCCCTTCTGCAAGACAGAGGGCACTATTTGAAAAGGGGATGAGTGTTCAAGCTGCTTCCAGGCCTTTGGCTCCTTCTACCAGTCAGTTGGCAGGCCAACAGCAGCAGCAGCCCCCCAGCTGTACCTAGGAAGCAACAGCCCACAATCAAGGAAATGGGGTGGTGTTTGGCGGCACTGCCACGAGGAAAGAGGCAGGCAGCATCCAAAGTGCTGACCAGGAGCATCGGCGAGATGATCGCTATAGATGATCAGCCCCTGCAGGTAGCAGAGAATGTGGTATTCAGGCATTTGCAGCAGGTGTTAGCCCAAACTATAAAAAGCACTCTAGGACTATGGGTCTGTAGAGGCCTAAGGAGCATGAATGTGGCAGCTGAAAGCTGCAATTAAACTGCAAGCTGCTCAGCTGCAAAGATCAATCCACAGTGAGGTGAATGCGGCAGAGTGCCATGTCATTGCAGGAGATGCTGCAGGAGCCTGGAGAGGTCCCAGCAACTGAGAAAGAAGAAAGCCATGTGCACAAGAGCTGGAGTGGGCAGGTGTGAGACAGCCATGACCTCTCCAGGTGTCCTGTGCAGCTTTTTGTGTCCCACCACATCAAAAAAATTAAGGTCCAGATTTTCAAAAGGTTACGCGCACCAGGCTTATTTTCAAAAGGCCCGGCAACGCGCATAAAGCCCAGGACGCGTGTAAGTCCCAGGGCTTGTAAAAAGGGGAGGGGCGGGGTGAGAGACCTCCAACACAGCGGCCATTTGCCGCTGTGCCGGGGATCGCATGCCGGCAGTCAGCCAGCACGCACAACTTAGTTCAGCCCCAAGGCTGAGGTAAGTTTTGCAACAAAACCAAAAAGAAGAAGAAGATGGGGGTAAAGGGAGGGGGAGATAGGGGAAGGGAAGGGAAGGTGGGGTGGGGGGTAGGGAAGTTCCCTCCGAGGCTGCTCTGATTTCCGATTTTGGAGCGGCCGGGGAGTGAACGGGGGAAGGCAGCGTGACTCGGCGCGCACAAGGTGCACAATTGTGCACCCCCTTGCACGCACCAACCCCTGATTTTATAACATGTGCATGCCTGTGCGCAGATGTTATAAAATTGGGCTTACATGTGTGCGTGACGGGTAGCATGCGCACATGTACGCCCACACGCACATCTTAAAATCTACCCCAAAATGAATAAAAACACTTGCATAGCCACGCAATTCAGGCAGTCCTCGGAACACTGCCGCTGCACCAATTAGGAGGCAATCATGGAATCAGGGCCTTAGGCAAGTCCCAGAGTGATATTAAAGGCAAGCCTGAGGACCCCTGATGAATTTATCAGTGATGTCATTGGGCAGCCAGAAAAATGCCTGTAGGCATTATTTTAAGTAAAAAAAAAAAAAAAATAGAAATGGGCAATTTTATGTTTTGAAAAGATGGTGATTTTGGTGGCAAGGCAGAGAGAAGGCTGCCACCTAAGTTTTAAAGCCCTAGGAATACTTTAAAATACACAATCCCTAAAACACCAAAATTCAAAAGATTCACTTTTGTTGGTGGTGGTCATGAGAGGAGAAATGGAGGTCCAGATTAAAGTGGAAATAGTGTCTGAGCAAGTGATTTAAAGCGAAATATCTGCCCAAGTGCACCCAGTGCCCATTCTAATGAATTTTGAATAACTAAAGTGCCTCAGGGCAGGGAGGGGATTATTGAGAGGACCAGGAGAGGAGCTGAGAGTCACATTGAAGCTATTTCAAAAGAGACATTTTTTTTTCATTTGGAATTTTAGTACAAAGGATATTTCCAAGGGAATTTCTAAGTTTTTGTCATGGTGGTTGTCTTTGGTGAATGTGGGTGTCTTTAAGAAATGTGTGAGAGATAGATGAGTTTGGAGTGATTTTTGTATTTTAAGGGAAATTTATATTTTATTTGGGTGGGTTTACTTAATTTTATTTTAAATTTTAATGCTGGCCATCAAAGAAAAGTCAGATCCATCACTTGGAGCAACAGGGAGATGGCAGATAAGGAAGCCAGTTTCCAGGAAACACCATGATGATGGAATATTTCCTGGAAGCCAAGATGCTGAGGGGCCAACATAATTATAGTTTTATTTAGGCAAAGTACAATTGGTTTTAGTTTATTTTATTGATTACAGAAAATGTAAAAACTACCTAAAATATCTCTAGTTCCTGTACACATAGGCTGAATAATTTAAATACAAATCTATGAAGTAAAATGTTTAGAAGAGATGAGACAAGTGCTATTTTGAGAGATGACATCACTAAAAGCAGGAATCTTTTTGAAGATATGTATATGACAGTTTTAGAACACTGTGGTTAGAGTTGCACTGGATTGCAGTGGGAGAAGAGTTGTGTTGCCTCTACTCGCACAAAGGCTTAGTTGGCATATAAAACACCATAGGGAATAGAGAGAAAACATTTTAGATGTTAGAGTGTGATTGTTCCTAATTTATTTCAGTAACCTAAAAAAGTAAGAAAGTGTGCGTGACAATAGAAACTTAGAATTAAAAAGCTGATTACCGTTATCATTGATAGTATATTAATTGAAAGAAAAGAGGATGGGAGAAGAATAGAAAGAGAATTTCCACACTTAGGGCCAGATTAAAAAAAAAATACTTGCACACGTCCACGTGTGCGCACTACCCAGCGAGCGCATGTTATAAAATCCCGGGCAGCGCATGCAAAGGGGGGTGGAATATCGCTAAATTGTATGTCGACGAGATCGGGGCTTCCCCAGTTCACTCCCAGTCCGCTCCAATTAAGGAGCGGACTGGGAGGGAACTTTCTTACCCACTACCCTACCCTCCCTTCCCCTTCCCCTTTCCTCCCCAACCCCAAATTTACATTGTTATTTATTTTTTTACCTTTTTGGCCCAACTTACTTCAGCTCCCAAGCTGAAGTAAGTTGTGCGCGCCAGGACAGTGAACAATGGCACTGACCCGGCCCGACCCCCATTCCACCCCTCCCTGCCTATAACACGCCCTCCGGCTCACCCCTTCCAAGAAGCCTGCCACTTGAGCACGTAACGGCCTTTACGCTTGTGGCCAGGCCACTTGGAAGATTTGCCCGGTGCACATAAGGCCCAGCCACGCACATAAAGGCCAGGATTTACGAGCATTGGGCATCTAAAATCTACCCTTTAAGTTCTATAATTCCCAGAATTTATTTATTTTTGATGTAGATAAATCAGCTCCTTTCTGAATAACTTTCCTTATTAATAAGGTCAGATTAATAAATACCCTGTTTAATACAAGTGCTGAAATTGTACTTAAACAGTCAACATTGGCAAACCATATAGGGTGAATTTAAAAGTCCTAGAAGTTTAACAATATTGTTTTTTGCCTAAGCTAAGTTAAAGGACTGTTCTAAAAATTGAAAAAAATGGTGATAATTAGTTTCTGATCAGATAGTCACAACGATAAAAAAATAAAAAAAACAGAGCATATACACTATATTGAGCTAACAGAGATCCAGAAATGTCTCTAAAGTGTTATAGAGGAACAAGTGAAATGTAGTATGGAAAAGAAAGCATGTAAATGTGCATGAATGAGAATCTCTTTGAATGAACACATGAACACAACATTATACTAGTACCTTATCAGGTAAAAATATATACTATACCTCATTAAGATATTGTAAAAAAATAACTCCCATCTAAAATTAGGTAGGGTGGTCAAATTATCTTTTGTTTTGATAGCTAGTTTTCAAAAATTCAACAAGTCTTCAAGAAATACGACAGCAAAACTTTAGTTTCCAGAAAAGAAATTGGTAATAGGGAGATAACATTTCTTTTTAAGTTGTTTATAGTTTGGTTACTAAGATGACGTGGTCAAAAGCTGGGCTTTGAATCCAGCTTTGAATCACTAGCATCTAAAGTTTCCCATTATCGGGGTATTTCAAACCAATGACAGCTGGCAGTAAAATCAAACTCCACCCCCATCTCTCTAACATCTTTGCTGGCCTCCCTTCCAAGCTCCGTCACTCCCAATAACCGCCGGCATGGTCCAGTGCTGACATATGCTGCAGGGGCTGCCCCCCGATCGCAGCACTCTTCACCCCAGGCATTCTGCCTCACCACAGCCCTCCCAGCCAGCTAGGGACGTGCATCCGTTTTCCACGGATTTGTAATCCGCAACTTATTTTTTGCTATCTGTTAAATACGTGGGGAGGCAAAACGCATCGCGACTCCCCACGTATTAAACAGATTTCTGTTTTATTTGGCCTCCTAAATAAAAATTTAAACCCCCCACCCTCCTGACCCCCCCCAAGACTTACCAAAACTCCCTGGTGGTCCAGTGGTGGGGTCCGGGAACTCACTCGCACCCTCGGTGCTAGTTTCATCATGGCGCCGATAGCCTTTGTCACAGGGGCTACCGGTGCCATTGGTCAGCCCCTGTCACATGGCCATCGGCGCCATCTTGTGCTCCTACCATGTGACTGGGGCTGACCAATGGCACCGGTAGCCCCAGTGACATAGTATGGGCAAAGGCTATCGGCGCCATTTTGAGTCCTGCATCGGACGGCAGGTTGCTCCGGGACCCCCGTTGGACCCACAGGGACTTTTGGCCAGCTTGGGGGGCCTCCTGACCCCCACGAGACTTGCCAAAAGTCCAGCGGGGATCAAAATGGCACCGATTGCCTTTGCCCTCACTATGACACACATAGTGAGGGCAAAGGCAATCGGTGCCATTTTGAGACTCAAAATCGCCGACCGATATCCAATACTCAAAATGGCGCCGACAAGGGAAACACTCACCCACCAAGGCTTGAAAAAGTAAGGTTTCCAAGAGGGCAGGGATATTCTTGTTTGGGTAGAAACCCCCCCCCCCCCCAAAACTGGTAATAAAAACAAAAAAACAGTCTTTGCAAAGGTGAAGACTCCAAAATGGGGGTTTCAGAATACGTTAATTTGGTTTTACTCACAGTTCTCCAGGCTCTCTCTCTCTCTCTCTCGACTTTCACGATGTTCCTACTTCAGGGCAGGAAACCTTTCTCCCAGATCTCCCAACTCAAAAAACTTTCCACAAACTGATTCCAAACACTGGAATTCACTTGCAGGGGTCACCACCATACCTCTCTCCTTGTTGAGGATGGAAAGGGGCAGGTCTTCCCTATCTTGGCTCATCCAGGGAAAGACTTCCCTGTAATCTCTCTCCAGGCCAAAAACCAGGGTTCTCACAAAGTTTCCTACCAATAGACTGGAAAAAAATCCTCAAAACAAACCAGAAGGCAAACCCAACTGGCCAAGAAATAGACTGGAAAGGTAGCTTTCTGACTTTTTCCAAGGGACGACATGCTGGAGTGCCTGAACCCCAAAGGTAGGCCCAAAAGCAACCGAGGCTAAAACTCTTCTGCTTTCTCTAACTCCAGAAGTCAAGCTGCACTGCTCTACTCTCTCGGGGAGAGAGCTTCTTTTATACCCAAGGGGGTAGCTATCCTGGTACCCTCTAAAAGGAGGAGCTGTACCAAATGGTGCCTCCCCTAACTTACTTAGCTCTGTCTTTCCTAGCTCAAGGAATTTACTAGGGCCAAAGGATCATTACACAGGTGCAGAAGTCTGCAGGTACTTTGTACTCATGTGAAGTTTCAAAGGAAAGGTACACTCAAAGGGGTTGATGCAATAAATCAGTGTGGAAAACAGGCGCTCAGTGTTGTGCCCACTTTCCTAACGTGCGTCCAGCACCTCTCCTGAGCACACGATCGAATATTTAAATGAGGGGTTCATGCTGTCAAGTAGGGATAAATGTGCGCCCCTAGTGCCTCCATGGCAAAGGGCACACAGAAGAGGTGGCTGGCAGCGGGTTAGGGAAAACAGACGCTCAATTTTAAGAGCGTCCTTTTTCCTAATTTGTGCACAGCCATGGGTTAGAAAAATGGACTCTCGTTAATTGAACATCCCCTTTCCTAACCTGACACCTGGTACACTTTTATTTTTTTTAATTGCTTTTTTTTAAACCTTTTGGTTCCTCTTACTATTGCCACGATATTAAGTCAGAGAAAGTATAGAAAAGCAGTATTTTCTGCTTTTCTGTACACTTTCTTGTGCTGTGTAAAAATGCGAGAGTCAGGCGCGCATTTGTTTTGGATCTGGGAAGAATAGCGAATAGCCTTATCAACATTCATTTGCATGTGGTGAATGCTATTAGTTTTGGGGGGAGGTTGGATGCGCTAATCCCCTTATAGAATAAGGGGTTGTGGGCGTGTGTCCAAAACCTGCATCCAACCACAGGTTAAAGCTGAGCACACTGTATTGCATTGGCCCTAAAGTTTGAAAATTAACCCTATAATGACTCTTCCAAACTAATTTCCTCCTTGTTGGTCCCTGCTGATCAGTTTCCTCATTGTTTCTGCAAGGTTTATTCAGCTGTAATCAAAACTGAAATTTTGGTCCTGTGAAGCCCAGTGATCAATTTTGCTTGCTACACTTTTCTCTTTCAGAAAAAGAACAAGATTTGTCTCTAAGTGTTTTCTAGTGACTAATCTACACACATTTGTTAATCATCAGGCCTTTTGCATGATTAACAAAATATGTGGTGACTCAGAAGGAAGTTCCACAATATGAAATAGTGAACAGTACTAAATCAATGTCTTTTCAGTGTTAGTGTCACACAGATTTTAATTAGGACGCTACACATTTCTGGCTCTCTCTGCAGGCAGCAATTCAGTGGGATTTCTTCAGGTAAGAATGTTTAAATTTGTTAGACCTACTGATTACTGCTCTTATTCTGATTTTTGGTTTCAGAATAGGAAGTGAAATTGCTGGTCTATTCAGAATCCCACCCATCCCTTTTTCTGCTTTTCTTATCCAGGGCCTGATATAATAAGATCTGAGTGAAAAATACTGTGCTGAATTTCAGTGCAATTTTTCTTTAATCATGTACAAAACAAAGAGTTAACTCCTGATACAGTAAGTTAATGACATGTTAATGCAATGGGAGTTTAAAAAAAAAAAGTACACCAACCCGGAAATGAGTATATAAAGCCATTTTTTGCATGCACAAAATAAGGTTTATGTATATTATTGTGTACAGAAAACATGATTTGTGCACTTAAAGGTGTGCACACAAAACATGAGTTAGGAATATAAAAGTGGTGCTCATAAACGTTAAGAACACAAAACATGAGTAAGGAGTATAAAAGTTGTGCTCAGAGGGCCTGAATTTCAAAGTGACTTCTGTGCATAAAAGTGGAACTATGAAAATTAACTGAAGGTGCAGATGCTTATGCACATAACATGGTTTTGCAAATATTTTTACACACACTGTAAGTAGACACTCTGGAGGGCAGGGTTGGAGCCGGGATACAATTTACATGAACACACGTATTTTTGGAAGTATGCATGTAAGTTATCATGTACTTACAAACAGAGAATACCTTATAAAAATTGATGATTTCGAATCTGCTCACGTTCCCCTCAAGCAAGGCGTCCCCCAAGGCTCTTCCCTGTCCTCCACTCTTTTCAACATATACCTCCTCCCACTCTGCCACCTACTCTCAGACCTAGGCCTGGACTTTTTCTTATATGCAGACGATGTGCAAGTCCTCATCCCCATTCAAAAAACACTCAATGACACCATTCATTTCTGGGAATCCTGCCTAATCGCCATCAACTGCCTTTTAGCCAACATTCACCTTGCACTCAACACAACCAAAACCGAATTACTCTTCATATCCAAGCAACCTGAACACACCTCCTCCGCCTCCCCCCTCTCCACCCTTACCCAATCCCTACCCCCCGCTGTAAGAGACCTGGGAGTCTCACTTGACCAGCACCTCAACTTCAAGCCACACATCAAATCTCTACTTAAAGCGGGTTTCTACAAACTCCAGATCCTCAAAAAACTGAAGCCACTACTCCACACACAAGACTTCCGTCTAGTCCTGCAGTCCACTATTTTTTCCAAAGTGGACTACTGCAACGCCCTGCTGCTAGGCCTCCCATACTCCACCATCAAACCCCTGCAAACATTACAGAACGCCATGGCAAGAATTCTAACCAACACACGCAAAAGAGAACATATTACACCCACACTTATAGATCTCCATTGGCTACCCATCCCATTCCGCACCCAGTATAAAACCCTCACCATTCTTCACAATATTCTCCACAAAAGCAACTCCCCCTGGCTTAAAGAAATGCCCCACTTTCACTGTTCCCATCGCCCCACAAGATCCTCCCTTGCAGGTACCCTACACACCCCACCCCTCAAAACAGCGCACCTCTCCACCACCAGGGAAAGAGCATTCACCATCGCAGGCCCTGCCCTCTGGAACTCCCTCCCTACACACCTTCGTCTTGAACCCTCCCTGCCCAAATTCAAAAAAGGCATCAAAACCTGGCTCTTCAGACAGGCCTACCCTGAAACCAACCCCCCATAGGCACCTCCCCCCCTACACTTCGACCCACCTGCATTACATACACCCCCCCCTTGGACACCTCACAAACCTGCTACACGAATATTCCTGCCATAAGTTAATTGTGACCTATACCCTGCTGTAAATAAGTTGTATGTATTTTTTACAATTTTTAAGTTAACTGTTCCTAAGTTATAAGTTAATTGTAACCCTCTGTCCTCTTAGCTGCTACCCCTCCCTCCTCTGCCTATCCACCCCTTCCCGCCCCTCTTTCTCACCTGTCTCCATCACCCGCTCCCTGTTTTTAATGTAACTTTTTTCCTCCTTTCTCAAGTTTTACTGTAAACCGGCGTGATGTGCCCTACGAACACCGGTATATTAAAAGCTGTTAAATAAATAAATAAATAAATAAATAAATGTACAAGTTATGCTCTGCTTAGAGCATGTGTAAATTTGAACAAATCTTGTTCCTGGCCAATTAAGGAAATGATTTCCATAGTGAACTTATGTGCCTGTTTACTTTGAAAATCCTCAGCAAAGTCTGCACGTGCATTGTGCATACAGACTTTGCCACTATGCAGGGAGTTATAAAATTATTCTTATAAAATGTAGACATGCACAAGTTGTGCTCACAAAAGATTAGCTATATAACTAGTCATGGAGATTAGCTATATAACTAGTCATGGAGATAAAAGTCCCACTGAATATCCCCAATTAAACTTATCCAGCTAACCTTAACCAGATAACTTTAAACATAACTGAATGGATCACTAGGGGGCATTGTAGGGAGAAGATGTGATTCCTTCTCTCTCCGCACCAGACCTCTAAATCGGACCCCATCCAACCTCGGATTGGCGCATAAAAACCCCAATATTGCAGAATAAGTGTTGCAGTCCCTGAGTGCCTTTTTGCTGGTATGTCAAGCCGAGTGATACGCAAGGAGAAAGACAAGGGAAAGGAGAAACCGAAGCCTGCATCTCCTCCTGCCATGGCATCACCCGGTGAGAATTCCCATCCCCCGGTAGCGCCCATTGCAGACATTAAATGTGCAGTGCTGGAGGCATTGGGTCCGGAGCTGCAAAATCTCTCATCTAAAATCACAGAGTTGTCTACGACCCTGGGGAAATTTGAAAGCCAATTTGCAGAGATTGAATCCCGCGTTTCAGAAACCCAAGATGGTCTCCACGTGGCTCAGTCTGAAATTGGTGATCTAAAAAAAACGGTAGCTGCTCAGGCGGCGCGGCTTGAGGACCTGGAAAATAGATCACGCAGGTCAAACCTGTGGTTCATCGGGGTGCCGGAGTCTATTGATGACAGAGCTTTAGCCCCGAGGTTGGAGGCCTGGTTGGTCGCGGATTTGGGGATACCGACAACGAATGGTCGGCTGCGTGTTGAGAGGGCACACAGGCTGGGCCAGAAAACTTCCAACGCGACGAGACCCCGGGTTGTCATTGCCAAAATTTTAAATTATGCGCACAAGCAAGCAATATTACAGGCAGCCCGGGTCAAAAAAGAGCTTACCTTTGAGAATTCAAAGATTATGATCTTCCAGGATTTCTCCGCGGCCGTGTCCGCGCAGCGACGATTAATGGCGCCGTTTTGCACGCAGCTCATTTCGCAGGGAATCCGTGCCACCTTGGTGTATCCGGCGAGACTGCGAGTAGTCCTGACTTCGGGGGTGCGTTGGTGTGAAACAGCAGCGGAGGCGCGTCTGTTGATGGCTGAGAAAGGAACGTCGGCGGCAGCGGGTTCATTGGCCTGAGCTTCAATTAGACTCAATTAGTGTTAATTGGCCACGTGGTTGATGGACGGCGCTCTTAAAGCAGCAGGGCCTGTGCACGAGCTTTTCTCTTCTATGAGTTTGGCGGAGGACTGGACTGGGGACCATAATCGGTAGTGTACCTGGACTGGGGGAAATGGGGGAATATATTGTTATAACAGTAAATGTTTGTTTTGTGTGCTAGCGCAACGGCGGCGGGATGGGCAGTGGGAGGGGGAGGGGAGACGTGGAGCAAAGACTGCAGTGGAGTTCAAGTTATACTTTAACGGTGGATTAGGGGATTGAATAAGGGATAGGGTCCGCTTTGTTGGGGCAGATGGGGACCTGCTTGTTTCACGTA